>NW_027468657.1:15441735-15534235 GCF_046254945.1 Alosa pseudoharengus
CAGCTACCAATAAAAAGTCAAGTTTCAGGAATCATTGTGCAAAGCCATTATGGAAATATGGCATTATGATGGTGAAAACATGTTTGAATAACTAATCAACTAGACATTAAGGATAATTCCAATCTCTACTGCAAAAGTCAAACTTGTTTTACAGAGAGATATGTGAGGATTTTGAAGTACAAGATCATTGAATTATGTTAATATTGAAGAAAACATAGGCTACCACTGATGTACTAGGGCCCTCATTTACATGGCAGGCCAAGTGCAAAGTGCAAAGCATAGAATAATGGCCTCCCTCTGGTTTACAGGCACAAATAAAGACAGATAGCATAGCCACTGATATTTTGACATTTCCTCATACACAGTCTGCATCACTCTCCTTGTTTGAACATGAGTTACCTGGAGAGTGTGTTCCTCCTGTTTTTCTCTGTCTAATTTGCGGGATGTTGTCGTCACCAATCCTGTGAATAAATGACAAACTTCCAGTTATCAATTAACCATGACCTAATAATCTTTTCTCCTATAAGATAATGTTAAATGTTTAATGTTAAAATGTTCATATACTATATAGACATTACATGTCAGTTCAGCCCATGCTTAATGCATTATAATGATACAGCACATACAAATTCTCTGCTCTGAAAATCAACCAACATTGTTTAAGAAACAAGTGTGAGGAAAATGGACACCCTATAACAGCAGGAGGATAATTACTCTGTATTTGACTTCCTATGTTACAAACAAATTCAAATCAAGCAGAATTGCTGTTCTATCATTTTAGTATCAAACACATCATGTTTTATTTAAATGAGCTCATCCAAACTAAGACTGTGTTCCAACTCGCAAACTTCTGTACTTACTTGTGCACTCATATTAGGCAGTGTAAGAGCAGCAGTATGCAAATGGAACACAGCCTAAGTCTCCTTATTATCTCCCTCTAATTGTATTCACCGTGGTAACAGGCAATATCATTTAAACAGAGTCAGGTTGATGGTTGAGGAAGATGTAAGCATCAAATGTGTAAGAATGTGAACGATAACTGAAATGCATATGCATAAAAACATGAGATGGAAATGTTGATCTGAAGATAACTGTGTCAATTCTACCCAGGGTAAAATGAACCCTTGATAACATAAGAGGCCATCCACTTTTATTTTAGGACAATCACAAATGTTTAAAGACTCTTCTGTTCACCTCACACTTAACTCACTCGTTATAGTTTGTATGATTATGTTTTTTCTTAACATGAAAACTCATTGTTTCATTGTTAGATGTTGCTACTATTATTATAGCAATACTGTCATACTGTCCTTATGTCATCAGTGACCAAGACTTATACATTATTAGGACACTTACCTGTCTTGGGATCAATGACAAAAAACCCTTGGGGATTCCCACTGGTTATCCTGTAGGCCAGCTTGTCAGACCCAGTATCAGGGTCAAATGCTTCAATCTGGATGACGGAGGTGTCCTTTGGGGAGTTCTCCTGGACAGATGGGTAGTAGATGGGTTCCGAAGTTTGTGGAACATTGTCGTTGATGTCCCTGACCTCAATATACACTTCCACAGAAGACGACTGGGGGATGACTCCTTGGTCAGTGGCATAAACAGTTAGCCAGTACTGACCTGTGGTTTCGCGATCAAGCGTCTCTTGTGTGAATATAACACCTAGAAAAAGCAGCAGAAGAAACATTTTGTGCTACATGATGTGTAAAGGTCAAGTTCCATGGACGTCAGAGATGCAACGGTGGGAAGCAAGAACAGGCAAAGATAGCAGCAAGAGTGTGGTCATAAAATAACTGTCATGTGATGGTAAGACAGCTCAAACAATTTGCATAGCAAACACTGCCAAGCGTTCTATGGAAGATTTGCATATTTCGGCCTCATTATTCTCCTGTAAGGTTCAACACAGCACATTTTTCATGAAAGTGCTAAAAAAAGAAAAATAATATTTCCTCCAGCCTCTATTAACCTGGGGTCACCTGATTTGACCCCATCTGCATAATGTTGGCTGTACAAATTGTGACCTGAGGAAGACAGGAGGCAGGAGGATTGATGTGGTGATGTTGGGCAGATGTCTGTGTGTGTATGATGTGTGTGTGTCTGTGTGTATGTGTGTGTATGTGTGTGTGTGCATGTGTGTGTGTGTGACGTGTGTGTGTACAGTATGTGTGTGTGCATGTGTGTGTGTGTATGTGTGCGTATGTGTGTGCATGTGTGTGTGTATGACGTGTGTGTGTGTGTGTGTGTGTGTGTGTGTGTGTGTGTGTGTGTGCGTGCGCACACACCTCTCACCCAGCAGGCAGCCTGTAATGCTATGACTCATCCAGTGTGGTGTGGACATGTTAAATGGACAACAAACACAGCCTTTGCTGGACTGGCACTAGAACCTGTTTTTATAGGTCAGTAGCTCTTTGGGCCCCTGGCCTCTGTTCTCCAGGTCAGTCATTGGAGCAATTGGAGTTACTTTTCATAAGAGATTATTTAATGGCACATTTAGTGGTTGACTACTCACCAGTTTCTTCATTAATGGCAAACACTCCCAGGCCTGACCCATCCCGTATGGTGTATCTGACCTCTCCGTCTCTACCTGGGTCTTTGTCTGCTGCCATCACTTTTAGGACTGTAGTTCCAACTGGGGCGTCCTCGCTCACGTATGCCGAGTTGGTAAAAAAAGGAAAGGCAGGCCGGTGGAGATTCTCGTTAACGTCAACAACCTCCACCACAACGTGGCACACAGATGTCAGGGGCTCCGGCTTGCCTTTGTCCCGCGCTCGGACGGTCAAGTTGTACACCTGTCTCTTTTCGAAATCCAAACTTTGCCAGATCCTCACTGCCCCGCTGACTTTGTCCACCTGGAAGGCGCCGTCTCCGTCGTCCCCCAGACTGTAGCGCACCTGCCCCGCGAGGCCTGCATCTGGGTCGTGCGCCTCCAGCCAGGCCACGACTGACCCGACCGGGAGGTCCTCTGGGACCCTGGCGCGGTACAGGCGGTGTGAAAACACGGGTGGGTTGTCGTTGACGTCTCCGAGTATCACTCTGAGTATCACGATGGAAATGAGCTCAGGCTCGTCCACAGGCCCGTCGCGTGCGGCCGCCTTGAGAGTAAAGGACGCGTGGGACTCTCTATCCAACATGCCTTTTACAGTTACAATGCCTGTTTTCTCATTGATGTGGAACTGGTCTGTCTGTGTCAGGAAACTGTATTTGACCTCCCCGTTTGCTCCTAGATCTGTATCTGTGGCTTGCAGCTGAATAATGTCTGTCCCTACTGCTGTGTCCTCACTTATTTCAATGGAGTACTCCCGTTGCTGAAACTGAGGGCTATTATCGTTGGCATCTAGCACTTTGATTTTAAGAATATGTGACACAGACCTTTGGGGTGATCCCAAATCATAAACAGTGATGTTTAGAGTGTGCTGATCTGTGGTTTCTCTGTCCAGAGGTTCATCTAGAACAAGTCTGCCTGTGTCTGTGTCTATGGAGAAACAACTCTCAAGATTTCCTCCTGAAATGACAAAAAACAGTTTCCCATTGAAGCCACTATCTGCATCTGTCGCCCTGAACTGAAGAATTTCTGTTCCGACATCCACATCCTCCTTCACCTCGAGTAAATTAGGAGGCGCCATCAGCCGTGGAGGATGTTGATTAACCATATTAACATCTGTGTACGACTCCGCCGATTCTCCCCGGCGCTTCGCACTTCCGAAGAGAAGCCGCCCGGCCAGGTCCCTGGCGACGCCGGTGTCGACACACTTGGAGCTGACCCGTTCTACACCTGTCACAACCGTTATGTTCATGAACAGCGGAGGACTCGAGTTCTCGCCGTCGTTCGCAGCTATTTCCAAAGTGTGCAAAGTCATTTTCACAGCCGCTCCAGAGTCTAATGGCTTTTTAAGTGACAGTATGCCCAACTCTGGGTGGAGGCCAAAGAGCCCCATCTTGTTCCCAGCTTTAATTTCATACTGCACTACACCCAAGTCATCCATGTCGATGGCAGAGATGGCGGCTATCATCTCGTCAACGCTGAAGGATCTTGGCACGGTGAGCTGACAGTTGATGTTCTCGAACAAAGGCGCATTGTCGTTCAAGTTGTTCAGCGTAATTGAAACGGTCGTCTCGGCCTCTCGGCGGAAAGGCGAGCCCCAGTCGGACGCGCGCACTCTGAGGCTGAAGACGCGGTGCATGAGCTCGTAGTCCAAGTCCTCGGTGGTGGTGATTACACCTGTGAAATAGTCTATGTGGAAAGGCAGCGGGCTCACGTTGGCAATGGTGTAGGTCACATAGCCATTCTCACCTTCGTCGGCGTCGCTCGCGCTGATGGGTAGGACACTGGTCCCGAGTGGAACATGCTCATCAACACTCACAGTGTAGTATGGCTGAGTGAATTTTGGAGTGTTGTTATTTTCATCAATCACCTCAACGACTACCTTGGTGGCGGCTTGTCTGTCACTGGTAATGACTTTGAATTCATATTTGCTGATATGATCGGCTTGCACTGTCTGCGTCGTCGTTATCAAGCCTGTGTTAGGGTTGATGGTGAAGGGACCCAATGGCTGGTGAGCTCCGGGCTTTAGTGAATACCTGATGAGAGGGCTGTTAGGCTGAGCTCTCACCCTAATCACAGACGTGTGGGGAGGTGCGAATTCGCTCAGTCTGACTGTGTAGATAGGTCTCTCAAACGTGGGCGGGTCTATGAAATGCTGAGGGGGCTGCAGCCTCACGACTTTGACAGAGGAGAACTTTGGTGGACTGCCCCTGTCCTGCGCCTGCAGGGTCAGATTGTAGCCGAACTGGTGACCCTCCCACTCGACCTCTTTCACAGCTTTGATCTTGTACTCGTTGCTGCCTGGGCCCGTCCGCACGACTTTGAACTGCTGGAGCGGGTCGCCGGCCACGATAGTCAGTGAGGCGATCTCCCCGTTCAGCCCTGGGTCGCCGTCGTCCACTGTCGCCACGGCGTACGTGGGGTCCTGGGTCGTGTTCCAGGGAGTGACGGGGACAGCTGTGATGACAGGTGTCCGTTCGTTGGCGGGCAGCACGTGGACGGTCAGCTTAGCCACACTGCTGCCACCGCCCCCACCACCAATGCCCCCAGCGCCACTGCCACCGATGCTGCCATAGAGCTTCAGACCGCGGTCCTCTGCCAGGATGTCCAGCTCATACAGCTTGGCCTCGCTATAATCCAGTTTGCCCGTCAGAGTGATGACGCCGCTGGCGGGGTGGACGGCGAACACGTCCGTCCACTGCCTGAAGCTGAAGTAATGCTGCCCGTTGGTGCCGATGTCGGCGTCCGTCGCCGCCGCCCTGCCCACGCTCGTCCGCAGGGCCGTGTTCTCGGGGACGGAGATGCTGTAGGAGGTCGGCGAGAAGAGCGGCCGGAGGTCATTAGTGTCGAGGACGTGGACGACCACTCGCGTTTGAGCCTCGGCCTGACTAAGCCTCTCGTGGGCCGTCACCGTGAGCTCGTAGCGGTCTTTGATCTCCCGGTTCAGGGTGGACGAGCTGCCTCCTTTAGTCCGTATGCGTAGAAAGCTGAAGTCCCCCAGCAGAAACTCATCCGCTTTGAACATGTTCTCACTGTCTCCAGAGTCTATTTTATATCGAATGTCCCAAGCCCGGTCTCTCAAATATATACCCATTTTTGGAGGGGCCTCAGCGTACGTCTTTGCAGCAGAGTTCTCATATATGGTGACATTGTAATGTGCTTGTGTGAACTGCAGGGGTGAGAAGGCCTGCTGTCTCTGGGTCCCTGCACAGCTCCAGAGGACATGCATTACCAGTATGACGGACAAGTATTCCCCCATCATGACACTCGCATCATCAAACCTGGACGAAGACAGGAAATAAATCAAAGCAATTAATAAAGAAATAAATAAATAATTGGTCCAATGCATTATATGAATCTTAAAATTAAGCCACATCAGAAAGGACCAAGAAGTACAGTACAAGGCATAGATGAAGGCGCTGTGCACATAGTAAACGTGTACATGATAAAATATGTTTTAAAATTCATTCAACCACAGCATTTCAATGAACCCTATAAGAACTTTTTATGGGCGCCACTGTGCGTATCGCCATAAAACAATGCAATACTCTACCATGAATTAGTAACGTGCGTTAACAACACAAGTGCTGACACCTTTATCTCTTTCTTGACAGCAGGCTAAGGCTAAGACCCTAACAACAACGCGTACCTTCTTGCTAGTTCCCACAAAATCTTTCAATACGAACTGAAAGTGGTATCGCATCAATGTTTGTGAATATTGCACTGGCTATCTTTTCTGCTTTAAAGTTTTCAGTTGGAAGCTTGTCAACAGAGACAACACTGCTCCGTTTAGTCACACCATAAGAAGTTCTTCCACAAGCGCTTGTGCAAATGCACTAATTAAAAACAAAGACACATTCACATCCGCTATATTGTATTTAGATGTTAAAGCTTAATCAAAGAAAATGAATTATAGGCTAGTATATATATTATTATCATTCATTGATTAACTTCTTACACCGACATTCGCTTACCATTTCAGCGAAAGAATAATCCAATCAGTAATGTTAATAAAGGATCAGGTGCATGCTGAAAAGAGGCTATGAAGAAAATAAAATATTCCGTAGGATATGTCCAGTACAAGAATTGCAACTTTCAACATAGCCTGGTCCAGGAGGCGTTTGGAGTCGACCGCACACACCGTTCACACCTAATCGGCTACTCCGCGCCAGCGACTCCCCTGACTGGAGAGGCAGGAGCAGTGCTTCTCCAACTCAGTTGACATGCGATCCCCGCCGACGTGATGTCATCAATCTCAGACTACAGAATCGCTCATGTATGTAAGTTACTCGTATGATTATGAGGCAAAAAACATGTACAAACATTAAGTTGTTATGAGGAACATATCTTTTCTTTTTTATTATTAATTTTATATCGGCTCTGTTCTCTATTCGTTACTTACAGCTCTTCAGTGTAACCTGACAGCCATATAGCATTTAACCGACTTATGTGATAATACAAGTTGTTTGAAAATTATTTTCATATCCAAATTCAACAGCATCAAAGTATTAAAAGTGCACGCCAGACATCGTCATTTGTATGATGGATAAACGTTATTTCGATAGTAATTAAATGTTTCAACGTATCAAAATAATCAATTAAACAGGTCATCATGTCCATCTTGACACCCAGTTTCTGCATAATGCATTGTTAGCACTGCCAAAAATAGGACTAGCAGCACTGATTAGACTAGCCTAGAGAAAACCCCCTCCTGAATTAAGTTTTTTCGCCCACAGCCTTCTAAGTGCTGGATAGTGAATGAAAAGCCACCCTGACTAAAGCCCTCTCAAAGTATGCAATGTGAGTCACCTTTAGGCCCATGTCAGTGCCAGCATTTCAAGACCTGTGGCATTGTGGATGCACACATTGCATCAGCAGGCCCTCTTGTGTTCATTGCTCTAAATCCCCCCCAAAGGCTGTGGAGAGGAGAAGAACACACCGTGTTCAAGGGGGGGATATGCATGTTTTGGTTGTGGAAAGCCATGTAATGGAACCCAAGGTTTAGAGAAAGGCTCTGCTGAGCCGGGGTACTCATGAAACGAAAAAAGGGAAGGAAGAAACGGCAGAAAGAAAAAGATCCTATTTCAGATATAGTAATCTGGCCAGCTGTGCGAGGGAGTCTGATGTTCCTGCTCTGAAATTCTATTTGGCCTCTCTATCAGGGCATAACAGACTCCCGAGGCAGAACTATCTGCATTCCGAGTGCTGTTGTGCTTGAGCAATCCATTTTTAACAACAAATGCCACAGCTAGGTTTCTGTGTTCCTTATTTGCATCATAGTGGAGGGGAAAAGTAGGAGTGGAGCGGACGTACAGGGAGCGCGACGACTCACACAGGGCTATTTTTTTCCCTCGCCTCACAAAGTTCTCTCTCGCTCTCTCACTCATGCCCTCTACTTTAATGGCGCCACCACATTAGAGGTCCTTGGGAAAGTTATTGTCATAATTATTATTCTCTTCCTCCTTTTAAATGGAAATCCGTCATTCAGCCGGCATCTTAATGTCACCGTAGGCTTTTTACAGGATCCAGTGTGCTTGTAATGGCTGTAGAGTGGAAGAGTGCCTTTAAACACCTCCTCTCTTGAATGCCCTTATTAAGGCTATAGGAGCTGGCCACAGCTCTCCCTCTCTCTCTCTGTGTGTGTGTGTGTGTGTGTGTGTGTGTGTGTGTATGCGTGGAAGTGTGTGTGTGTATGTGTGTGTGTGTGTGTATGCGTGGAAGTGTGTGTGTGTGTATGCGTGGGAGTGTGTATGTGTGTGTGTGTGTGTGTATGTGTGTGTGTGTGTGTGTGTGTGTGTGTGTGTGTGTGTTTACACGTGTGCACTCTGTTTCTGGATCTCCATACAAATGGATGACAAAATGTTCAGATTCAAGGTATGTTTGTGCTCAACTAACGGACACACTTTGATGTGAAGAGACTTCAATTAGAATGGTATGGCGATCATATTTTTCAATAATTCAATTTCCCTCATCCTTTTTATATATTTTACATTGATTTAACTTATCCTGTTGCTTACTGAAAACCTTAAGCTTTTACATCTTCACCTCCCCTCTCCTCTGTTTCTCTCATTGTCCACATGAACACAATAGAAGACATAAACGCAGCAGCTAATGAGATATACAACACGTAATGGTGTGCTTTACATGAATTTTGACCATTTCCATAATAGGCCACACAGCAATCTCATTTGCTGCACAAAGGCATGGTGTCAAGGCACCATAATTTCTAGCACAAATGCTAAAAACCCCTAAAACTGGCTTCATCGCAGGCTTTGTGTGGTGGTGCTGGCTGTTTGTGTGAGCATCGCGGCCCCCGGATGATAAGCTGTGGGAAGGGGGCTGGCTGCTTTATGCCCAATGCTTGCAGTTCAGCTGCATCAACTTCCATAATCCCTCGGTGCTCCGTATTGGCTTGTGGATTGCAACACGGTGAGCAGTGAGAGGCTTCAAGCCAGATAACAGAGGGGATCTCCACACCGACGCGCATTTTTTAGGGCATATTGCTTGTTTATGTGCTTATATATAAATATATATGTATATTATATTCATATTCTTAAATGTTAAATACATTTCTGAATGCTGCATAAATCCTCAAAGAAGCTTATCCTGAAATAGTACCATCTTGCATATAATGAATTCGGAATGTTTCTGCAATATTGCATACTGTTTATGAACAGAAATCCTCTAGTCTACACACATAATATGTGGGGATCACAATATTGCTATTGTTTTCTGATGAATCTTTTTCCTCCCATATCAACTTTTAAAGCATCTCTAATCTGACTCACATAAGACATTGTGTCCCCGTGGTGTGATGGGAGTTGCCAATAGAGGATTGGCAGAAAATACAAGTGACTGCTGCTTAGAGATGTGGCCCTTAGCATAGCATTCCAGTGGGTTGACTCAGAACCTTTTAGTCACTGACTGTGTACATGTGGGTGGATTTTGAATTGCACGCAAACCCAAAGTCCTCATCTAGCTACTTATACATGCTTTTGTCTCTGAAGTCATCAGCTTCTGTCTATTCTCTACTCTTAACTCAAGGGTGGGAGTTAGAAAATGAGCTTGATGGTAATACAAAGCATATTTGGCTAAGGATGAATAGTTTTGAAATGGTGGGACGACCCACTCCATTTTGTCCTGAGCTGTGTACACTATGGTACTGTACATCAGTGTGAGCTTTAAGTTAGTTTGTAACACACCATCAAATTTCATCTTAATTGTGATCCTGATTGTGCAGGCAAGTGCATTTTTTATGACAATATGAAGAGGGTTCAAAAACTGATATATGAGATTGTATAGAGATGAGAGATGTTAGTTTCAAGAGATGATGGGTTTCTGATAGATGTGACAGATAAAGCATGTACAGCAAGAGAGGAGGGACATTTTACACCAGGAAAAGAAAAATGAAATAATGCATTGTTTAAATCAGTTCAAACACAGAACTATAGAAGCATCACAATGCATCTACTGAGGCATTTGAGGCAGCCGTGGCCTACTGGTTAGCACTTCAGACCTGTAACCGGAGGGTTGCCGGTTCGAACCCCGACCAGTAGGCACGGCTGAAGTGCCCTTGAGCAAGGCACCTAACCCCTCACTGCTCCCCGAGCGCCACTGTAGTAGGCAGCTCACTGCCTCGGGATTAGTGTGTGCTTCACCTCACTGTGTGTACACTGTGTGTTGTGTGTGTTTCACTAATTCACAGATTGGGATAAATGCAGAGGCCAAATTTCCCTCACGGGATCAAAAAAGTATATATACTTATACTTATACTATACAATGCTGTAATTACCAGAAGTGTCTAGATCTACCGGTAAACATGCCTTCATTTTCTTGTTGGTTTTGATGCTCTTCAGAAGACGGTCATCTAATTACCCATTAAGACCAGCAGCACAGCCACAGTCATACACAATCATAGTGCCTTGATGACTGCCCTCAAAGTATCAGGCAAACTAGGAGCAAGACAAAGATATCGATATTACCATGATTTAAACATGCGTGTGCAAGTTATTATGGAAAGCAATATTTTTCCTCCCCCATGAAATATGACAAATTATTGTCAGTAATATAACTCGAAGACAATTTAGTTTCTGCATCAAGATTAGTTTCTATTCTAAGAACATATAGCTTATTGCTTGTCATTTCTATTCTAAGAATAGAAGGATATATAATGTTTATATAATGCCATTTCTATTCTAAGAACATATAGTTTATTTAATGCCATTTCTCTTCTAAGAACATATAGTTTATTTATTAATGGCATTTCTATTCTAAGAACATATAGTTTATTTCATGCCATTTCCATTCTAAGAACATATAGTTTATTCCATGTAATTTATATTCTAAGAACATATAGTTTATTTCATGTCATTTCTATTCTATGAACATATAGTTTATTTCATGCCATTTCCATTCTAAGAACATCGTTTATTTCATGTCATTTCTATTCTAAGAACATAGGTTATTTCATGTCATTTCTATTCTAAGAACATATAGTTTATTTCATGTAATTTCTATTCTAAGAACATATAGTTTATTTCATGTAATTTCCATTCTAAGAACATAGTTTATTTCATGTCATTTCTATGGCACTTCTTAGCATTCCTTACTACATTCTCATAGTTCAGTACATCAGCTGCATTGTTGAACTGCTGGATTCACATGAATCTTTCATTAGAACAGCTTTACATCCACAACATATTTACACATTTCAAAAGTAAAGGAACCAGCCTCAAAATACTTAAGCACATTTAAATGTTCCTCTTTTGCCTGGTGAATTTCTCTGGGCCTTCACACAACAGCAGGATGTCACCCTGAGTGTTCTACAGACCTGCAGACGTGGCATCAATAGTGTTCCACCACACCCCCAAACAACAAGTAAGCCACTGGACTTGACAGCGAAATGAGAAACTCGGAGCCATGGAAAGGGAGCGACATCGCCCAAGGGTAGCAGGAGCACGCCAGCAGAACTGTGAACCCAAGAACCTGAAAATAGAGGCAGCTGTCACCCAAATGTGTGACTCGAGGGCGACGGGCTCTCCTCTACACTATGCTGTGGTCAGACAAGCCAGGCGGAAGTGTTTGAACGTCTGCAGGAATAGGAGCACACTAAAGGTGAGAGGACTCAACTTGCATTAGAGTCAGCACAGACGTCCCTATACCACATCACACTAGTATTAGAGTCAGCACAGACGTCCCTATATCACATCATACTAGTATTAGAGTCAGCACAGACGTCCCTATACCACATCACACTAGTATTAGAGTCAGCACAGACGTCCCTATACCACATCACACTAGTATTAGAGTCAGCACAGACGTCCCTATACCACATCACACTAGTATTAGAGTCAGCACAGATGTCCCTATATCACATCACACTAGTATTAGAGACAGCACAGACGTCCCTATACCACATCACACTAGTATTAGAGACAGCACAGACGTCCTTATACCACATCATTATATAGTAGAGATACTGAATAAAAAAGCCTTATGCTGTATTTACATTGGAGCTGGAGGCATATAGATAGACTTGCTGTATTATGCTGTATTTACATGGGGGAAATCAGAATTTTCTGGTTGTTTTGTTCTCATGTGTAAACAACTGCACAATTGGGAGAGAACTGGCAAAGCAGTAAAGCACAATAAATGATAAACCATAACCTATAACTTCAAGTCAAAACCCTGAAACCTTGAAATGGCTATTTTTTTAGTGTGTGTGATATTGATCCATTTCTGTGCCTGTCAATAATGGTGTGAGAAGCCCTTGAGGACTGAGAGCAGTTCATGTGAAAAAAACTCCAACTAGTCAATAATTTAGCTGTCATTTATTCCCTGAAGGCTGAACTCGACCGTTCCTTTTAAGGTAACCTCCCATGGTTTTGAAGTGGCACACATTGCACTCTTGCTTTGAGAAACTGAATGCTTCTGGATTTTTTAGCCATTTAGAAGTGCTGAGCACCAATTGTACTGTTCTGAGCACCCATTGCACTGTTCTGGGGATATTTTTGAAGTTGAGCGAACTCCTGTCACACAGGTGGTAGGCTACACATAATTCTTTGCATATGTCTTACCGAACCAACAGGGGAGAGAGAGAGAGAGGGTCTCTTTTGCTTGGCATCATTCATTCTCCATAAATTAGGCTGCCACACTCAGTAAGAAGCTCTGAATGAGGACTATGATGTCAGTGTCAATAAGGCAGTTATTAATAGCATGACTTTGATTCCTTCCTGGGAGAATGAGAGGGCGTGATTGAGGAGGGCGAGTTTATTTCTCCATAATTCCGCCGCCGCCTGATGGATTACTCAAGTAGAAATGAACGCACAGCCTCAGCCATCCCTCTTCTTAAATGTGACATTGCCGTAACAGTGGGTCATGAGCACGAGTGAGCGAGTGCATCAACATTCCTTCAAGACCCAGTTTCCATCAGCATCAGCGAGAAATGGCCCTGGCTGAAATGGGTGTTGTGACAATCTCTGACGGTGAGGCAGCGAGGTATTAGAATAACACAACAATGAACAAGTAGAAAATGAATCTAAATTTACACCTAAAACTGGAATACAGAGTTATATTGGAATGTTAAACAGTACAAAAACAAATATGGTAGTTGTTGATATGTGAAGTAAAGCAATTGTACCGTTTTGGGGGTTTTGTATTCTTTAAAAAGTGTAATAAGTATATTGACAATATGACAGTTATTTCTGCCCATTTCTGTCAATCCTAAGAAAATCCTTCCAAAGGAACCTGTTAGTCTGTCCCATGCCCAGGCAGCACATTTTAATGCTTCATAATTTAACGCTCGGAATCGCAAACCACCTAAGTTAGGCCACAAAGTCAATGTAGGAGGGTGACGCTCCCTCTATGCACTGATTAAGTTCAGGCTTTAGTGCCCAAATCAGCACTACTCTGCACTGCTGAACTGTCTCCTGTTTAGCTTGCTGTTTTTGGTGTGGTGATAGAGCTTGGACTCATTGCTGCGGATGAGCTAGGCACCTGCACCGCACAGATTAGGGAAGATTTATCTCGGAGCCTAAAAGCAACCAGTTTGCTATTGATTTGTGGTCAATATATCATTTAATCTCACGGACTGCAGCTGCTGAGGCCAGAGCCTGCTAGGCTACAGTGAAGGTGCTTCTCCACCCGCTGGAAAGTTTTGCAGGTGGAGGCACGACTCTCTCGGACTAAAAACAGATCTTTCTTTTTTTCTTCTTTTTTTTTCATTATTTTCAATAAACACCAACATGATTGCAAAATAACCAGCACACAGAGTCTGAACAGCAGTTGGCCATACCCAGGCCTCTTCCCTGATGTCCAGTCATTAGATTCTCAAAACCCCCGGCCCACGCCCGGCCCACCCCCGGCCCACGCCTGCTCCAGACCATATTCCGTATCTTGCGCACATAGAGGAGGAGTGACCAGGCCGAGGATGTGTCCCCACTGGGCGTCACATACTGTAGGTCTTGCTCCCAAGGTCTGTTTGAGGGATACAGTGGGGTCTTGGTGAGAAGAGCCAGCTGAGTTATAAATAAGTTTAATTATATGAGGCCTCCAGGCTGACATTAAGAGAGAGGATGCAGGACATCTGGGGAACTGGGGGAATTGATTTGGCACATAGTGCCTAATTTGAAAATATCGGAGAAGATGAGAATTTGGAAGATCCCAATTGTGACATGTCTACCGGCCCATATATAACATGCATCTGAAAAAGGTGGTGGAAATAGATGCCTGTAGGAGGTCGTAAGAGGTCCAGCCGAAATAGATTCAGGTAGGCTGACTATTCTAATATTGTTCCGATGGGTATGATTCAAGGTCAGCAGTTTTAACCTTCAATTTGGAGCTGTTTTCTGCAAGCAGGTTGATTCCAGCGCCTGTATGCACTCATTAAAACCATCCATAGCTGCGTCAATGCATGTAAGTCACTGGTCATGATCTTATCTGTCACCTTGGCCTGCACCCAATCTAGCTTTGCCTTTACCTGTTGAGATGGCAGACTATGTGTGCCCTTGAGCATAACAGATAGCTTCCAACTGCACCCCGCACCCGCAATGTGCCTGGTTGGTGCCTGGCATGACAGCCCCTGCCATTGGTGTGTGTGTGTGTGTGTGTGTGTGTGTGTGTGTGTGTGTGTGTGTGTGTGTGTGTGTGTGTGTGTGTGTGTGTGTGTGTGTGTGTGTGTGCGTGTGTGTGTGGGTGGGTGGGTGAATGTGAGGCATTAACCTGTAAAGATTTGTTACTGCTCTACTCAGTATAAAAGCGCTGTATGAATGCAGTCCATTTCATGTTCACATTGTGAGTGCATTTCTGCACTGTGCCTCATGTACATTGTGAGGTTTGGGAAAGGTACTGTGTGATGTCACATCATTCTATTTGGGCCTGAACTTTGTACCTGCTCAAAGCTCCGAACTCATGTTAGATTCGCCTGCTCTCCCAACACAGGAACCTATGAACCTTGACATCATTAATTTACCAATGAAAGTCTAAGAAAGCGAAAGAGAGAGAGAGAGACACACACAGAGAGAGAGAGAGCCAGAGAGAGAAGATAAAACAGCTGTAGTCTACAAAGTGTTGGAAATGTGTAACAGAATGGTGTAAATTGTTTCATCTCTTCTAAAGAGTGTCATATCATGGTGAGAAAGAATTCTGTTAAAATAATTCTTCTCAAGTTGCCTATTCTTAAAAGTGTAAGAGTGCTTGCAGTACATTGCAATTTCCACTTTAGTACTCAATAAACTCAAAGACTTAGTGAATCTATTGTCTCTGTAAATGCAAAGGTAACATTTTGGTATAGGTATTATGGTTTAAGATTTGTCGAAATGTTGCAACTATTGACAGGAATTAAATATCAACCTCGTCCCTAGACTACATGTACTGTATGTCCCTAGACTATATTATCTAGTGCAGTACAGTAACCTAGGGGCAGTATCGGTGGTGGTAAGGGTTAACAAACACACACACACACACACACACACACACAGTATTGGTGGTGGTAAGGGTTAAACATTGTTGCGTCCACATTATGTGGCCCTCCTTCCCATTACAGATTTAATTCCTCTGGAGAGAAATCCGATTAAAGACCAAAACAAGCTTAAGCATTCGCTGCTGTTTTACACACACACACACACACACACACACACACACACACACACACACACACACACACATACACATGCTATGACGGATAAGAGGTCAACAGACAATGAAATTAGTGGAAAGCAAACAGAGGGAACATGAATTTCATTATGTTTCTGATGTGACACAGAGAACTAAAAACATGTCAGATCATTAGAATTTAATATTAAAAGGATAAGTCTGTTTATTAACTATTAGTATTACTAGTCAAAGGACTTAAGGTCTCTGCACACATAGGCGCCAACATGAATGCGGTGTATTCCGCTTTTGGGGTTAGATTACAACTGTTTCCAATACATCACACATATCAGCAATTCAGTTACATTGTTGTCGGTGCCAATCATTGAAATCCATTGTTTATCGATGCTTGACAGCTAAACATTTCCGATCGCTGTCAGCAGGGTCAGAGCGGAAGTAACAAAACAAAGATACTTACTAAGAGACACTTCTCCTGTGTAGATCTGAAAAAAGGTATACAGGTCTCAGTGCTTTCATGGCATAATGAACATTTACACTGAGTCAGTCTGAAACAGTGTGCCTACTCCCGTGAACAGTGCATTTCAGATTTTGATTAAGTTATCATCACTGTATTAGACCAACAGATTAAGGAAGGCACAAAAAAAAAATCACAATTACCTGGAAGTGTATCTAATACTGGCTAAATGTCAACCTGAGATGATGTGACCTTCGAAGCTTTTCCACCTGATTACTCTCCCTCATTTGTGTGCTTTCCCCTCCACTCACTCTGGATCAAAGATTCTAGAACAGAGCTCTGTTCTAGAATCTTTGCTCTGGATACTGAAGGTTGAGCAGAAACAGATGGGTGGAACAGACAGATTGAGAATTTGAGTAATACTATGGGAGCATGACATGGAAATTAAAAAACAAACAAATAAAAACAAGAAAACAACTCAGACCTTTCATTAGATTTATTGATACAAGGTCAAACAGCCATTTTTTGGCTTGAGCGTACCGGTGGTAGAGCTAGACGTCATTCGTCAGAGGAGCGCAGCGGTCTGGAGGTAGTGTAAGTCTGTATGAGGGCATTCAAGTAGGTGGGAGCAGAACCGGAGACTACTTTATAGGCAAGCGTTAGAGCCTTGAATTTGATGCGGGCCGCCATACTTCATACTTCAACCAAAAATATCCTCAATTGGCTGCCACCATCTTTAAAAATGGTGTCTGACATGTGCCAGTTGTCAGACTGGTAATTTATGTGTAATCCAGCAGATAAACAAACAAACAGACTGACAGACAAACAAACCTAAAACATACATGTAACAGAGGAAGTTATAATGCTATAACTTCTGAGTAAGTCTTTCATAAGACATGTTAAATATGAGGATTGGATTTTCTTCACTACCAAAAAAAATCAGTAGCTATTAATCATTGATTTAACACCAGAGTGAAAGCTTTGATCATGTCATTATACAGCCTGACAAACAGCTCTCCATAGTGATAACGCCAATTGAGAGAACCGTGGGCGTTGAAGTATGTACTCAATCAAATATGTCAACAACACCCAGTCCAGTCCTTGAGATACCCCACTAGTCAGGCTCTATTTGGCAGGCAATGATGGGTGTAGGCATAATTTGAACAACACGGTAAACATGTCCTATTGCTGTTTGTTTCACCCACAGCTGTCAGACCAAAACAAGCGATAGATGATAAACAGATGTGTAAACAGAGCTCACTCGGTTGCAGGTGCATCGTAAAGAATTAGTTGCATACAAGTTCTTTCTTGGGAGAGAGAGAGTGAGAAAGAGAGGGATGGAAAGATAGCATTGTCTTTGTTCTTATTTAATTGTTTATTTAATTTATTTGTCTTATTTATTTGTTTAATTACATGTAATAGGGATAGTGTACATTACAGAACGTTAGGGTAAAATACATAAGGTAAATACAAAATACAATACAGAGTAAACATGCCTGTCAGCAAGGGTACTAATTTTCATCCTTAGGCCCTATGTAGGTACCACACTGTGAGGATAGAGAGAGAGCGAGAGAGAGAAGGAGAGAGAGAGAGAGAGAGAGAGAGAGAGAGAGAGAGAGAGAGAGAGCCTGATTGAGTGTTCCCATCTTACACACTTCTATATGAAGCCATGTTGGAAAGCTCATTGACCTTAATGCCTCATGGAAGGATGAGAGGCTCTCATTGGCAATAAAATAGAGGATCTGTAATGTGCACACAGAGCACTGGCTGGCTGTGTGTCGCTGACAGACCACACCAGCATTCCCTCTGAGTAACACTTCTCTCTTGAGTCCAGCGACTCACAAAGTGCAGACCCCAGCAGACTCCTGGGCATGACCCTCACAGGTGAGTGCCTCAGCTATCTCGGCCAGATGAGAGCTCCATCTCAGGCTCACTGGTCCTTATTATGAGCCTGCTCTCTCTGCCTCTCTCTCTCTCTCATACACACACACACACACACACACACACACACACACACACACACACACACACACACACACACACACACACACACACACACACACACACACACACACGCATTCACACTCTCACTATCTTCTCTCTCTCTTTCTCTTAAAGCTCACTGGTGCTTTCTGCCTTGTAGAGTGGCAAGAGCTGCATGTCTGTCATATTGTCGCACAACATTCAGCTCCATTCAAAGGCACTGGAATAAAAATGCCTTTATCACATGCGGAGCCGCACAGAACAGCCCAGCAGGGCACCCTGTCGTGTTATGGCTGAATGTCTGGATTTCGGCCACCAATCAGTGCATGAATGCTGAATGCCAGGCTCATCCTTACAGCAAAGCCAATTCTATGAGATAGGAACACACACAGCTGCAACCACTGCATGCAATATATTGCATGTGATTCAGGGAATACATTTCTCTTCAAAATTATGCTCACTGAGATGTTTTTTTCCCCTCAAACCCAACAAACAGGTTTATACCCTCAACTGAAACTTGACAAAAAGCAACAGAATTCCATTTCCATTTGGGCTTGAGTGATTAGTGTCAATAGTGCTCCATTTACTGTAAGCAGACAGGCTGTCCAAAATTCACCACGGCTGGTGTTGCTGGTAAATATTGAAAATGTCAATCGTGTGTGCCCGAGGTTTTCCCCTTAAGGAGCATGATGGAGATTCAGCACTTATTTGCACCTCACAGCTCTTCATCTTCATCAGTAATCCATTTGAAACCCCCTGGCGTGCCTGGACTGGAGTCGGCTGGGAAAACCACACAGATGAGATGTGAAGGGGGAAGAAATGTAATGACACATCCATCATGCATTATTGTATACGCTGTGAATGTCACCAAGGAGCAAGACAGACCAGACGCTCAAGTGTCTCTTTCAAGAGCAGTTCTGATAAGAGACCACAACAAAAAAAATAAGTGACCAGGGAATGGTTGTGTACGGTCCACACGCCCAGCTGATGGCTGTAGAAGTCTGATTAGCATAGAAATGGAAATCATAATGTACAGGCCGACCATCAGAAACATCTCAGACATCTGCACATTTAGGTGCTTCTGATGGGATGCCGTATATTTAAATCCACCCTCCCTTTATAGAGAATGCAATGTTTTTATCTAAATAAATGTATACATTCATTATGTGCAGAGAGCGTTTGAATACAAAGAACAAAGAGGCAACAGCAATAAAGTGGGTTGTCGGCCACATGCTGTGTGTGTGTGTGTGTGTGTGTGTGTGTGTGTGTGTGTGTGTGTGTGTGTGTGTGTGTGTGACGTAGGGACACAGCACCTTTGCCTTTCCCTTGTTTAAACTTTCAGTTGAAGCCATCATGAAGGCAATGAATCTAGCTCTATTAGAGAAGTATCCTCAGTCTGCAGCAGTGGCCTATATGTTCACTCAGATAATTAGGTCTGTGTCAGATAGTGTACAGAATGCTGTTTCTTTTGTCTTTGAAAAAGAGTGTGGAGGTTGCAAGACCAGTTGCAGCGAATGGTCTCCTCATTTTGAAAGGGAATTACTGACACACACACAAAAAGGCTTCGGACTATACGACAAAGGGGGTCTCTCTATCTAATAAAAAGTTGGCACACTCCGCGCATAGCCTAACAAGGGATACAATGAAATAGCCTAGGCGCAAGTGGCGCTTTTGCGCAGTAGAGTATATGCGCACGGTAGGCCTAGGCTTTACCTTGACACACGCACACAACAGACATAGATTTTTCATAGAAATTGATTACTTTTAATTAATTTCAACATATTATTGATTGTAATAGAGAAAGAAATAACAAAGAAATAGACTAAACGATTTAGTCTGTGCCATTCTCAATTTAACAACGTAACTCATTTAAACCAGACCACCCTCTCAGATAGGCTATCCTCAGTGTCAAACACAATAATGCATGTAGTGTAACTTATACACAGGGGAAAAAGCACTAACCGGCAGAAATGAATAAAGCCAGCCAAACTATGTTCTAGTAGGCTAATGTGTTGAACCGTGGAAAATTAATAGACGAACAATTTTGGAGTTTGCACTGAGATATTGTCGCGTAGCCATTGAATATTCCGACATCAGAGATTGCTAACAGGTGTTTCAAAATAGCTGGGAACTTTCCGGGGCTCTGAATGGCAGAGGATAGCTAGATCATCAGACAACACAATCATTGTAGGCTGCATTATGGGCCATAATTTATGGCTTTGTCAATCAACATAGAATGGTGAAGCGCAAGTTCAACAGCAAACAGGACTTTTCAGCACGTATCAAACCACGTAGGCTAGCCCCAATAAACGCAAATAGACAAAGCACTCACATCAAAGCAGGGTGACTTCTTCAGATTTGCGAGTGCTGTCAAATCGATACGGTTTGCTCATATAGTCTAGTGGTGTGGTGGTGAAGTGTCATGCTGCGTTCAAGAGCGTAGTGTAGGTCTACGTCCCGTAGTAGCCTATATTTTAATTTAACGTCTATAATGGTAAGAGATCGCACAGGGATGGATAATGAGCGGTTGTTTAAGATTAAATTACAATGCCAGACACTTTCAGATATGAGAGACCCCCTCAGGTTTTTGACTTTGTTGCTTTCATGGGAGCCAATCCTCACTCTGGGAGCTCGGCTCCCTCTGGCTCCCACGTAATTCGAGCCCTGGTACCAAGGAAGCAGTGAGTGAATGCTGCATGGGTAAGCCCAAGGAAGCAATGAGTGAATGCTGCATGGTATAAGCCCAAGGAAGCAGTGAGTGAATGCTGCATGGTGGGCAGGTCTACCTCTCTGACGCAAATCCTCCCACCTGTCTAGTCCACAACAAGCCGTGTTGCATTTCCCTCTTTTTTATCATTGACTTGGCGTTCCTTTTGACTATGTTTTTCAGCCCCTTTCCCCGAGGAGAGAACCTGTCAGCCCTTCGTGTCGAATATATTTGATCACACACCGTATTCAATGATGTGACTCAGGCCTGACGTGTGAGTGCAAAGAAGGCCCCATCTATATTTGATTACAGGGGTGATGTAACATTTACTCATAGTGGGATGATACTGGTGGGAAACTTGATGCGATTGAGATTAATGATTATTTGCCGTGAATAACTCACGGCGTCAGAGTGTGTAAAAGACTCAGAAGGGGGTTGTAACAGCTGAAACCTGCTCTCTCCTTTAGGACTCTCTGTGGCATAGAGATACCTTTACTTAAGTCTACAGGGCTTTTCTAATTCAATGATGTCATTGTAAAAGGAGCAGCACCCCAAACAAAGCTGGCTCTCCCAAAATAAGTTGACTCAGTAGAATGGCTTACTGGCAATCCATTGTTCATGAATACTGATATGAAACAGTATCCGTGGCATTTACTGTGTGCGTGTGTGTGTGTGTGTGTGTGTGTGTGTGTGTGTGTGCAGGGTGTGCGTGTGCGTGTGTGTGTTCAGTCCTCTATCTATGCTGCAGTAGTACCCTCAAGCAAAGAGCCCAGTCACAGGGGAACATGTGTAGAGAGTGGGATGGGTGAAGGTGCCAGAGAGACTCCATCTGTTGGCAGCGAAAATGAGTCTAGTCTGGATGCCAACATCACATTATGATTACAGTTAAGGCGAAATGGGAACGATCGGCACAATACAAATATGATAACTTAAGAAATGATATTTAGTTCATAGTTTATATTTGGATTGTAATTAATAAAATAATCACCATATTATCAGAACATTTAGCCTTTTCTTTTCTTATTTTTTGTTAAATGTTACTATTGATTTTACACAAGAGCAATTGGTTAAATTGGAATGTTTGTCTTTAACAGTTTAACAGCTCATGGTAATTTCTCAAGCAGCAGAACACTTACGTTGGGTATGGGTATGGGTATGGAAATGTATTGCAATCTTAGAAAGAGCTCAAATCAGCTATAATATCTATTTCTCAAAATCAGAATTTTGACAAATGAACACTTTAAACTTGTTCAAAAGCCATTCACCCATGTCATGGGGACCAGATACCAAAACACAGGTGTTCCAATAAGAGAAGGCTGTGATGAATTTGGATCCCATGCAAACTGCAGTCTTTAGCTGCTAGATTAGCTATGTGTGTCTGCTCATGTTGTAATCTGGTGTGGTGGATCAGAGGTCTGGACATCAGAACAGTAATCTTTCCCAGCTCCTGTCCTTACCTTGACCTGTCTGTCTTGCTCTGTGCACACAAAGATGACCAACGAGATCAAACCCAGCAGCGACCTCACACTGTATATCTTGACGGAACAGAAACGTTCGCCTGTTAAGTGTCAAGTTTGTTGTGTTACCATTCTCCGTAAATTGTATTCTACATACATCCATGGTGTTATGTATGTGTTAATGAATTATTCACTGTTATGGTGCCATCCTTCAGTGAGCTGGGATAGAGGGAGCAAATCTGCGCGATGAAGATGTATCCGTGTCTGGGACTTGTTGGGTATCACGTCGGGCAGGTGCTAATTTGTTTCTCATTCTTTATTATATCTTTTGCACTTCATAAGAGAGTAATGATGGAGGGTTCGAGGACAAATGGCCCTGCGCTTATTTACCAGTGAGTAGGAGCCCATTCATTTTGGAGAGATTGTTTTTGCCTTGAGGGCTTCATTGAGGTGCAGAGGAGATACACCCATACAAATTTGATTGTGTCCTTTATTCCACAGCATATGCATGCAAAGCTTCCCTTTAAAGCTGCAACAGCAGATGACAATGAATAGAAGTAAATTCATGTATAACCAGCAGAAAGCTTTTTGGAGCATCTGTTTGGGTTTTTAACTGAATACGGCACACAGCTGCTCGATGTCTCACTGATTTGGCATTCTGGAACTGCTAGTTTAAGTCATATGGCACTGTATAATTACAGATAGATGATCATTAAGTGCATTCTCTATATAGGGGAATGTTGACATAATTTTTCCTCCCAACTGTGATTATTTTCAAGCATCATTCAACTTTTTTTCTGTGGAGCAATAGTTTGAGTTTGTCACAGATAAATACTCTCAGTCTCTGCTTTTCATCAGCATTTGAAGGCTTTTTCTTAACTCCATGCTCAATCAACTCCAGTTTCATATTCATTAACTGTGGATCCAGAGGATTTACATTATGGCATTATACTGATACCACTGCAGTATTCACTTTCCATTGTACTGCAATGATGTCAACATAACAGACTTAATGATGTATTTAAAAAGTTTATTGATTTAATGTATCAATAGCAGTCTTATGGATGAAACCATTTTAAGTTAAGTAATTGATAATGTATAGAATACCGGTCATTATCAGGAAAACTAGATGTACAGCAGAGCGGTACAAAATATGACCGCCGCCCAGTCCAGCACATGTTTTCCACAAAAATAAGTCACGCTGAAAGGCATATATGATTCTAACTGTCTCACTGAATTGCATTATGCACACTCAATTCTCACTGGTATCTGCTAGACAACAAGTACCAAAACATGATTAGTTCATAGATTTCACATGTAATATACATTTTATACAACCCCACCCCCATCTTGCCTGTTCATAATTCTGAGAAATTCTTGAATTGTGTGCATGTGTGTGTGTACATGTTTATGTTTATGTGTGTGTGGGTGTGTGCGGGTGTGTGTGCGTGCATGTGTGTGTTTGCCTGTTTATGTGCCTGTGTGTGTGCATGTGCATGCATGCGTATATATGTCGACTGTGTGAGTATGTGTCATACGTAGGATTACTGTGAATGTATGTGTGTGCGTGTGTATCTGTTTATGCACATGTGTGCATATGGAATGGGTTTACATGACCCCTGGAGGCAAACATACGCAAAAAACCCTGTCTGCCCTACCCTCCTTTTCGGGGGGTCCAGTCCAGTGGGGGGGCTACAGATCAAAACGAAAACAGGAGGTTCCATGCTATCCATGTGGGGTTACATGCCCACCAAGAAAAAGAAAAAAAAAAAAAAAATCTGACTAAACCTATATGACCGCTGCTTCGCTGCGCGGCGGTCATAATAAGTCCCGACAGGGCGAACCAGACCCCAATGCGCCAGTCTATCAGACCTCCGAACGTTGTGAAGGCCCATTCAAGTGAATGGAGCATTCTACAGCATTATGAACAGAGCCAGACAGTAACGGAGTACATTTACTTGAGTACAGTACTTGAGTACAATTTTGAGGGATCTGTACTTAACTCGAGTATCATTTTTGGGGAGTACTCATGACTTTACTCAAGTACCTTTGAGAGGCAAACATTGTACTCTTTACTCCACTACATTTCTATCCATAACCGTGAGTACCCGTTACTTCTTCAAAAAAAAAAAAGGAAAAATGAAAAATCTCGGAAACCCTCAATTTGTTGTTTCCCTCTCAAACGTGATTGGATTGTGCAGGCACCACTGATTGGGACAGCCTATTAGCAATCATCTTCAGCTTTCCGCCAAAGTCAACTCCATGGTCAGATTTAGATAAGAGACGAAACCATGGACGAAACAATGGATGAAGACGCAGCAGGTTGCCGGGAATGTGCCAACCCGTGGCCCCACCTCGCTAGACTATTTAAATTTGCTGAACAAGTTAATGATAGTTTTCGCTTCAAGTGTTTCAATTACAAAATAGTATTTTGTATTTGAAATACATATTTTAAATACATGTATTAGAAATACTGCCCATCCCTGGCAACATGGTAAAAAGATGGAAATGACTTGATTTTACTTTCAATTCCTTTTACATTCTCCAAGGTATTAACATTTTTCATAACTACATGGGTAGGACGTTTCTGTACATAAATGTAAGCACTGTGGCAGTAGTAATGCAATATTTAGAAAATGTACTCTTGTACTCTTGATACTCAAGTACTTTTAAAAACAAGTACTTCAGTACTTTTACTTAAGTAGACATCTGACTGTTGTACTTTTACTTGTACTTGAGTAAAATTTAGCCAGGGGTATCTGTACTTTTACTCAAGTAATGAAGCTGTGTACTCTGTCCGCGTCTGATTATGAAGAGCCGTGCATTAAAAGTTCTAAATGGATGGTTGCTATGGCCAAAGGCCAGTCGTTAGTTCCATCTCACCCATTGTCAAGCTGGTATATCCCAAGATTCTGATGAACCTTAACTTTGAAACCTCGCTATTTTACTTAGCCTACTACCAACTAGCTAAAATCCACCTCTGTCATATGCTACAATGTTGCTGTTCTGAACGTTTGTATTTTACAGCTCTGATGCAACTTAACGAGTTTGGCGAATTAATAAGGGCAGTTCCAGCGTTATGGATGTGACAGTTGGACTCAAACTGGTAAACAAAATGCCTTAGAGCATGGAAAAAATTAGTATCAGTGAATTAATTTGCATAACTTTTAATGTAACTTTTAATCTGTCCTCTGAATACTGAAAAATTCTCAAATTTCATATAATCATTTACACTAAGAATACAAGGCAGTTTGATGGATGTGACATAAAATAAACACACTTTTATGAGAGATTACAGATTTTCTAAAATCTCTGTAAATTTTGAAGGAAACTTTCGAAACCATGATATGTAGCATGAAGCAGACTTGCATGAACACAAAAAGTGTGTTTTTGAAACTATTCATCATTTTTGTAATGCAATATGTAGGAACAACTGCCTTTATGGATGTGACGTTTCCAAGTTATGGATGTGACTTGTCTGAACCAGTCCCCCACAAACTAGGCTACATAAAATACATACGACAAATACATAGTGAATTCTGATATGAAACAATTGAAATAGTAATTATGAAAAACTAGCAATACAAGTATTGCACCCTCAGTGCCCACTAAGATCCACAGGAAGAATCAGGACAACAAGTCATTTAAAATATAAAAAAGAAATATATTTTTTTCTTTTAACATCATCAATTTTGGTCAATGGTTACTGAAACACCAGGGAACATGAAACTTGGTGGCCCCTCCCCCACCGCGCTAGGCTAAATAACTAGGGGGGTTGCACCCAAGATGACAAAATGTTTATAGTATGTTTGTCTCAAGAGCCCACATCAACCTAGCCCATACTCACTCATTTGTGATTTGCACACATGCACACACACACACACACACACACACACACACACACACACACACACACACACACACACACATACAGACAGGCAAGCACACACACACACACACACACACACACACACACACACATACACACACACACACACACACACACACACGCACAGACAAACACACACATAAACACCCACTCACACGAATGCACATACATAAACACACACACACACACACACAGGCACGCATACGCACATGCGCATGCACACGCACACACACACACGAACACACACAAACACACACACAAACACACCGTTAGCACCCTAACACACACACACACACACAGACATACACCGTTAGCACCCTAACACACACACACACACACATACACTGGCAAACCACCAGAACAGACGTTTATCGGCTTTTAGGTAAAATTAAGTCTCCACTCTTGTAAATTGTAACATCCATAACATCACATCCATAATGCACCAAGATTTTAAAGGGGCAATTTGTTCATCATACTTTACATTGATATAACAGCTGATACAGTATATCAGCTTTGCACAGGCACTTTGGAGATTGTCGCATCAACACTGTATGTGTAGCATAAACTTTTCCTATAAAACGTTATGGATGTGATATAGCCATGGTACTAGTTATTTGTTAGAACCTTGAGTCCATTTATCCCCTTTTTAAAATATGTAATATTGCCATGTGGAACATGTTGTTTCTGTATTGTTGCACACCATATTTATAATGTAAATAAAGTGTAATTCTCCATCACATTCAATCAGATCAGTTACAAACAATAAAATATAGACCTAAATGAACATTTTAACAACTATCTATCTGTTAATCTATGTGTTTTTCCATGGTAAGGAATACAAGTGTGATACGGCCAAAAATCTGGAGCTACTTCATAGTGTGCAAATAACCTAGGTTATTACATGTTCTAAAGAACACATGACAATGGGAGATTCAACCAAGCAGTGGTATAAATTATTACAGCAAATGAACACAACTCAAGTGGCAACACTGTGGTAAATGCGAGATAATGGACTCCACAGCGTTTTTTATCCCTTACAATCTTATAATAGTAAATTACTGACATATGCCTTTATCAGAAGAATAGACCCTACTTGTAACAATAAAACTGCTGAGTGTCAGTCTGGGGCAGAAAGGGTTAAAATGGTAATCAGTGCTGCTAGCATGGAGCTGCCCCGGTGGTTGTGGTTTGCTTCCAAAACAAAAGTAAACTCCAGTCACATACTGTAGGCCTAGTGGAAGTTTGCCCTCCCTTACAACCAAAAACAATTACATGCTTGGTTGCTTCAGAATTCCTCCATTCATAATTTACATTCATTGTATCATCCCTGTTCTAATTAGCCTATGTTTTACATAATTAACAAAACTTTGAGAACTGTTCATTTCAGTCAATATTTATAACTTTCTTACCATTTCAGCCCTATTCAGCTTTTTCTGGTGTACAAGCTGACAACTTTATGTTAACATGTTTCAAAACATATCCCTATACCCATAATTTGTTATATGGGAAGATTATAAAAATGTTTGCTGAAAAGGGATATGAATGTCATCTCAAAAGTGGCACATTTTAGTAGCACATCCATCTTTGGCAAATTAATCACATAAGCATTTTGTAAAAATATAGTTTTGAAAAGTCTTTGAAGTGACCTAATAATAAAATAGATTCCATGCAAGAAGTGAATGTAAGATGTGTCCCACTAATCATCTGTGTGGCGTTATGGCATAGCTTGATTATGCATGTCTGTCTCTACACGTCGCTGTTAGACTGACCAGCTGGCACCAGTCAGTCTCCTTGGTTTGGTCATCACCAGGAGGGGACGCACCATGCCCCTCAGCACAGGGGAATATTAAAGCCAAAATGAAATGGTGGTGGCAGTGGCAAACAGGATGAATTTTGAGCTGTGTTTATTATTAATAAGGTTTGCATTTTTCAACAGGACAAAGGTGTTGCTTGGTATACAAAGACAAAGGTTATATTGTTTTTCTGTATACTGTAGATCATGTGTAGCCATGCTTAATCATAATCTTGAAGGTCTGCACAAGGCAATGTTAGAGAAACACTTCATGGCTTGACTTGAAGTAATGTAAGTATAAGTAGCATTATATATATTGATGATTTTACATGGAAACAAAGGCACAGCTTTTGAAAATGGCTATGCCAAGTATTTGTAGCCATTCATCTTTTTCAAAGTCATATGATATATATAAAATATTCATAGCAAGAATGAAAATGGCTATCTATCAAACACGTACATGAATAGGGGACTTCACAGAAGTTGCCATTGATTTTAGAAAGTGTTTGTTTTCTGGCAGTTGTGTGTTTGCAGTGTTTTAGTCATGTCAAGTCATGGATGTAGAGGTGCTATAAGGGATGTGTGGTGTGACAGGGGTTGAACGATATTAAAGACTCAGCATTGACAGGGCGCCCCCAGAGAAGACTTGTTGTTATTATCATTCAGATTTTATTTTATAGGCCCCAAGTTGTCAAACAGATGGCTCTAAATCTGCCGTTAACTACAGTAGGGGAATAGAAAGGACCAAGACACAAAACAGCAATGACCCTGCATCAGTCAGCCAAAAAATCTTCACATTTACTTTCGCCAAACACATCAAATACAGTAATTCTTTGTGATCTCCCTTTCCCTGCCGTGCAACTCTCTGTGTGACTACCTTGGACAGAGACAAAGTAGGGCCTCCCTATGGCAGCAACTGAGGGAGTCTCCAGAGGTGATACTGTACTCCTGCCCAGGTCCTGGTAGACACTTTCATTAAGCCCACTGCCATACATCTTCTGTCACGCTGGGACAATGATGGAGGGCCATAGCACAGCGAAAGTCCAGTTTTCTATTTCAGCACCCGCATTGGAAAACCACATAAATCAATGCTTAATTCACTGGTCAATTTGGAAACGTTCAGCACTGTATGAAAGGTTGTGGCTCACGTGCAGAGGTGTGCATTTGCTGTCTTTGACACAGTTGATACTACAAATAGGTTATGTGCTACGTGCATTTATATGTCATGGCCAGGTCTTTGGCTGGAACACAATTTTAAAGAAGCCTATCAGGCAGACTAAAGAAATATTATGAGGGATCAACTATTCTTATTGTGAGAATAGGAGAGCAGGTGTGGAGGCCAAAAGTCTCAGTCTTTCTTACAGTTTCTTATGTACTGTATGGTCTGGATCAGACAGAAACGGAAAAAGGTCAATTTCTTATTTAGGTCATTAAAATATGATTGTTATGGTTATGGTATTTAGCAGATGCTTTAAGTGACTTAACATTTGACAATAACAGCAGACATTAAAATGTTTTTATTATTTATTCATGTATCAATCAATATTTATATATATTTTTTTCTTATCAGATTAAAGATCAGGAAGATAATATATGAAAGAATGTACACAAATGAATGTTTATGAAAGACAGAAAGGAAAAATTGGAAAGCTTATAAGTTATATATAGATGGATCTATAAGAGCAAAATGGGATTCATCCGTACAACTTTTTGATATGTCCAGTGTGTTCACTAAAGAATGTGAGTCAGTCACTGCATTTAATCTTAGCTCCCCAGCACACACTGGGGTTTAAGGACACCGATAAGGTTAATGACGGTCTTGATAAGCAATTAGAGTTGCATTTTCTGACTGTGCCTAATAGAATCTGATTACAGTCATTTACCTGATATGTATGTTAAATAGCGTGTGTACGTGGCTGTGAATAGATTAGCAGTGTACTGGTCAGTAATAAGTATAAGTATATATACTCTTTTTAACCCGTGAGGGAAATTTGGTCTCTGCAATCCGTGAAACACACACAGCACACAGTGAGGTGAAGCACACACTAATCCCGGCACAGTGAGCTGCCTGCATCAACAGCGGTGCTAGGGGAGCAGTGAGGGGTTAGGTGCCTTGCTCAAGGGCACTTCAGCCATGCCTACTGGTCGGGGTTCGAACCGGCAACCCTCCGGTTACAGGTCCGAAGTGCTAACCAGTAGGCCACGGCTGCCCAATAATAGTAATAATGAACCTGTGATGGTGATAGTCCTCTGTGCTCTTATCTCAACTCTGGACTCAGCATGTCCATGACAATTTTGTCTTAAATATAAACATCTAACCCGGTGAGTCTTCTTGGCTATCAAGTAAGAATTTTAACAATGTTTACTTCCAAACTGATACTTAGAGAAAGGGAGTCGACTGTTGAGATTTTCAGTGAGTGAGTTGAGTTGAGCAGATTTGTACATGTGGATAACGTGTGTAATTTTATTTTTTCGTAGTGTAGAAGCAATTCCAATGAAATTGTTCAAGTTAAGTTTACATGAAATATTCATGTAATTTTAATGTCATTGTGTTATACAAGAGGCATGTGCTGAGAGTAGGCATTCAGATGTACTTAGTATTGCAACATCAATGTTAAAGGATGATAACTTTGAATATGTTGTACCACAGTATTAAGAAGCATTCAATGAGGTCGAAAACATGTTCCATCAAACCACTGATACTTTGTGCATGCTCAATACCCCATGTACTCAAGGTGGGAACAAAGCATGATTCATCTGAAAGCATAACGTACAACTGCATTAGAGACAACTCTGCTCCAAATTCTACTGGTCTCTAAGCATAACCCTCTCCAAGAAAACTCATGTGAAAACTTTCGGCAACACTGTTAGCTGTGTGATTATTTCAGTGTTCTTGCAAAGGCTCATGGGAACACAAAAAAAATGGTGACACCAAGGCATCCTATGTGTTTTTTTGCCTTTCTGGTTCAGACGCTTCACATTGATCTTACATGCAGATGTTGGATAAATTCCTTGCTGTGGCAAAATATGTCAGTTCAACATTACAAGACAAACATGAGTTTGTTTAATTTCATGTTTTGTGGTTTAGTAACTGTAACAAACCCTTTTTTCCTTTTTCCCCAGTACAGTACGCTTACCTTACATGATTCAATTAGAAAAAGAGATTACACAATTTGAATGACTATTTGAACACATTTAGGTTGCATTTCATTCATAACTAGATTGTTTTATGGAATTGTAACATAATATGGTTTGATAAATTGGACAACCCTGATTTTTTTACCATGCATGGTAGATGTGTCTGTCTGTTTTCCTATCTGGTCTAATCAGTTGTGAAAGGTCTAGGTAGGAGGTAAAACATTCCTTATCATGAAACTGCATGGATAAGGATATAACAGGAACGATTACTTTGAAATAAACATAAAAATGAAACAGTGTTTATAAACAGAACTGCTGAACTGCTGCCAGTTTAACAGGTGTCTCATTTTGCACTCAAAAAGACAAACAATCCTGCAACAGCTATTTGGGATTGGAAAAGTGAACTGGTAAAGGCACAATTAATCAATTAATTGCAGGTGGGAGCTGGAGATTGGCAGAATCTGGATGGCCGTCTCGTGGACAGGTGGGGTCAGGATTTACGGCTGGATTAGCGTTTCCGCTCATGGATAGCAGGGCCAGAAAACCAGATCTGGCCGTATGCTTTATGAGATTAGCCGCGATCGCTTCCTAACCATTAAGTGTCTGGAGCAGAGGCCTGTAGAACATGTCTTTTTGCTTCTCCTGGTGATAATAAAATAATAAAATAATAAAAGTAATGTACTGTGTGATCAACTCCTATTTAGTTTTCAGAATGGCAGAACACAGTTGTGTTAGCTTAGACAATATGAATGGACTGGTCATTCTGACAAGTCCCAGTGATCTTAGAGCTTGTATTGGGTTTGCAAAGCAGATTAAAGTAATAGACCAGTGGAAGAAAACACAAGCAGCTATAAGACTGCCAGAGGAGACAGTGACTAGACGTTTGGGCTTTACAGCACAAAGTGGTCAGCTTCAGCAGCCTCAGCACGTTAGCCAACCTGTGGACCTGAGTGCATGAGCTCTCTCTTCACAATAGCCAACCTGTAGACCTGAGTGAATGAGCTCTCTCTACCGGAAAGTGGACGGCTGTTGAGCTTGTACTCATTTGGACAAATAGTTTGACAGCTCCAGCAGCATTGTTTTTCATGCTCATTCAAATGGGGAAAACACCATAGTTCAGTTTGAAGTTGAAACCCCTCTCATTTGCCTCCATATGTAACTCAAATGTGTAACACTGTGTGTGTGTTATATTGGCAGCATACCAACAAGAATAGTGATGACGGGGTTCGCATGCTTCTGTTACTCCAAGATCAACAGGTCCTCTGCCTCTCACATGCATCCAATTTCCGCTGTTGATGTCTCCTTCGCCAGCTAGCGCTCCCCTGCTCTGTTATGCGCCAAAGAGTGAGTGACCGGTGGGGTGTGCGCGGAGGCGAAGGACATTCTTGTGTCCGGCTGACTGGGCCGGGGGAGGGGGGACCTCGAGCGCCTCTCATAAGCAGATCTGTGCGCAGCCACCTATGAGGCTGCCCTGATGAATGCAGACATTAGTGCAGCTGTGTCCATATGGTGTGGCAATTCTGCACCGTCATCATCACGGTCACTGTGTATGGCCTTATCGCAGCGGGCAACACACGTGCGAAGATGACAAATGGATGGACACACTCATGGCTTCACCTTACTTAAGTGGGTTAGTGCATTATTTCCATCAATGTGGCCCTGTTAAAGTCAGGTGACGCCCCATGGAGTGGAAAACACACACACACACACACACACCTTTCTGGAGTGGCATGTCTGTGACAGCTGCTGAATGCACAAATGCCTTTCTCTCCAGGATGTTGCCATCCGTGTGGAGCAGGGTAATGGGCCGATAGCTCCATCCTCAGGAGAACGCTAATGACTCTTGACAGTGCCTAGCAGGAGATCGGATCACCAATGCAAGCAGCTGAGAGAGATTACCCACGTTCCCATATGGGGGCCGGCCGAACCTACCTACTTGCCTCGAACGTAATGCGACATCGTTTCAAACACCGACTTTTTTTTGCGATAGATTAAGGCTAATCCCGGTGTTTTAATTAGCCTAAGATGCAAAACACGCTTCGAGCCAAGCTCAGAAGTCTTACTATAACAGGCTTTGGGTCAGTGGAGTCCAGGTGGCCACTGCTCTTAGCCTCTTAAGCGGCCGGCAGGCCCAGATTGCATCCGACAGATTCATTTTGTGCTCTGTGGGAGCGGCGAGCGAGTGATCCATAATAAGAACCAAACATTTAGACGTTGGCTCGGCTGGATGGCGAGACACTATATCAACACATTTGTAATCTGTCAAAATGCCCAAACAAGTGCCTGCATCATATCATTGACTGGCTGTGTGACTTTAAGTTGGGGATATTTGTAATTCGTGTTATGAGTGTGTTGAGTTGACACGTCTTCTTGTTGGGGTGATTTATTATTGTGGCGATCTTAAATCGCTCAAGTTCAGTGCCTGACCAGCCAGCCCAAGAATCACACACCTGACAGCACAGCACAGCCAGGTCAGACAGAAATGACCATTCATTCACTGTTGTGAAGGAGTAACTGGGAGTAACTAACAAGTCATTACATGCTGAATGGATTAGTCTGACACATGATCATAATTTATGAGAAGCAGACTTTTGATTATATTCAGATGATACTAGATATTCATTTTAAAAATGTGTGGGCAATCTTTATAATTACATAAGTGTAACAAGTAAAAATAAACTCAATTAGCGATAGCACCTTTAAATAAGCATATGCCAGCCAGACTCCTTACTAAACTGGTCATCACTTATCATTTAGATCTTAATTAGTGCAAACACACACACACACACACACACACACACACCACAGAATATCAAACAATATTGATCATGTCTATAGTCACACACACACTGAGCTCAAGTCACACACAGAGATACTCCCTTAATGGCTCAAACTGTCACCCACACCAGACCCACAGTTTGGATGAAGTGACAGTAGATGGTTTTGCAGACTATTCATCCACTAGGCGCTTTTCTCCTTTCTCTGCAAAACCATCTACTGTTTACTTCAATCCTCATCCAAGACTACTGAAGAGGATTTGCCAATGCTCTCGCCAAACAATAGACATCTTTCTTTGTTCTTTGGGCAAGAGCATATTAGCTGTGTAGAAGTACAGGATTTTTCAAATAGCTATTTCAAAGGCCTATAGAAAATATCTAGATGAAAGTCCTTTCATTCATTAAAATAACTTCACACAGAATTTCTTCAGTTGGGGATGATACTAAGTGGAATTTTCCATCAGTGCACTGTATTTATCTATATTTATAAAAAAGAGTTGTTGAAAAGGAAATACATTTGCCTATGTGTAGGCCTACATTTCGAACCAAGACGACTTTCTAAACTGGGCCTTTGGTCGGTTTTAGAGAGAACATTAGTGTGGACCGTGACCGTGACCTTACATCGTAACATTGCAAAGCCCCATATTTTGAGGTGCAAACTCATTTGTGGGTGTGAGGTTGTGAGCCTAACGTGACATGAGAGCACTGCTCTCAGATCAAACCCCTCTTCTACTCTGTACTTTAATTGGTTTGCCAGGCCCTCAGAAGGTCCACTGTGTCATTCCATTTTTGGCTACTGTATTAAAAACCCTCCATCCATTTCAAATTCCCTACAATAACAAATGTACAGTATATTATAGGAAGGATGTATATATATTATAGAGTGAAAATATTTGTGGAAGCTTGTGGAAGACGTAACCAATATATCTATGATGACAAGGAATGACCCCGATGCACTCAATCAAGCAAAACCACTGAAGCAGTCCACTGAAGCAGCAGGGACATTATACCATAAAAACTCTTATTTTCTTCACTTCGCTTACATAAACCACGCACACTACTTATGTGATTACTTTTACACAAAGGACCTCCTGACATTAAAACCACATATATTTTTCATAATGAAGAATCACCCTGTCTCCAGAAGAGTCTTACGTGTTCTGTCTTGAGACACATGTCTGATATCACATCATGATGATCAGCCAACACAACGGTCCAACACCAACGTGGTGACCTTTCTCTGTCACATGCTGGACCTGACATTCAGTGATATTCAGTGGTCCTGAGTGACCTATGCATATTCAGGTCTTTGGGCTATGGAGACGACTCTGGTGCCCGGCATGACTGGGTCTCTAAATGATTTATTGCTTTTGAGACCCTGACGACTTATCAACCCCACAGAGAGAGAGAAAGAGAGAGAGAGATGTCTTTATGTAAAGAGAATAATTCAGAAAAGGAAGAAAAATCCTGAATTTTTAATTTGCCTTATTTTAATAAATCTCCTTATGTAAACCTCTTTATATGTTTAGACTGTGGATGTTTCATAAAACAGGTTTGTGGGCATGTGTGTATATCCTTTCATAATTTTCCAGGCTAACTGGTACAATGATGGGAGACATACTGAAACAGTCTGAAATGGCCGCCTTTGAGTTTTTGCAGATATGTAATTTTCTTTTTTCCCTTTCTGCTGATTTCTATCACCTCTGCAGCTGCTGATCTTAACCGCAGATAAACGGTTAAAAAGAGATAAAAGTGTCTTTGAAGAGGGCCTGGCTGCTGACACCTAATGTGGCAGTTTGAGTGTGTCAAGGAGGACATCACTTCTCAGTTTTGCCTCTGTCTGCTGCAAATATCCCATGTGGTGATAAAACAGGTTGGAGGACACGGACACACACTCTGCACAGCAGTGGACTGGTCGGCTCTAGTCAAACTGATGGTTTCATCCCATGCAACACCACCGCTGTCACTGAAACACCCTCCGAGCACTTCTCACTTCCTGGCATGAGTCTGTTCTCCTAGAAGCTGAGAGGCACTGCTTAGCTCCACTTCTGAGGGACACACACACACACCACACTTAGGCAAAAGCACAACAGGCAATACTAACACTGGACATTGCTCAGTTGTGTAATAAAACATAACCTGTTTTGATGTCGTGTTTGCTGATGGGAGAAACAACATGAGTTTGACTCCATTACACTCCTGGAGGGCAGTGCAGGGGCGGAGAAGTGAGTAGTGTTTCCATGGTGAAGAATGGATCTCTTCATAACAGTATAGACAGATTTACTTATAATACAATAACAGAGTTACTTATAGCCATTACTATTGACTTGAGGCCCTTTCACACCAAGTCCAGATTTTCTGCTGATATATTCTGTGTGAAAGAGCCTAGTTTGACTCAGCTAGAGATTCAAATTGGTGCTCACAATTTGAGTGAAATAAGCAAGGACATGGTTCTTTTATTTCATCTCAAGCAAGGTAGCACGAGCATGTGACATATGTTTACAGGTTTATGGTGTCTGTAAATGAGCAAACAAAAACACTGAAGACAAGACATTATGATATTGGGCAGTGGACCAAAATATTAGACTAGAGCTCTGGCTTTAAATAGCACAGTTGTGAATTTAACAGCTAAGTGGATCCAGCTGTGAGTGATATTAATTAGAGTAAACAGGGGCAGTCATCCCTGTAGATCACTTCCCACACCTGGTACAACCCGGAGCCTGACAAATTGAAGTTGTTTTAAGGGCAAAGGGAGACATGGATGAAGATTACGGAGGTGTTCATGGTTATTTGTTTGCATTAAAAATGTAAATCAACATCATTTGTATGATGGGGTAACAGATGGTATACAATGAAGGACACAGCTTTGTCCTTGTTTGTTCTCTGTTGCCGGACTTAAATCGCCTGTCGGCAAAGTCAAGGCAGTTTTTTTATCAGTCGCAAGACAGTGTGGCTTAAGGCTAACCATATCTCAACCTGACATACAGTACTCAACAATATGTATGTTTTGAGTGTGTTACTACTCAGTTTTTAGTGAATTGAATGAAAATAGCTGGTGTGCACACTCTTAAAAGGAATGTGTTGTCCATATCTGGACACAGAGATGTATTGTTTTCATTGCAAGTTGTGTTATTTTCAACACATATTGTGTAACAAATAAAAAAAGGAAAAACAAACCTGTTGTCCCTATCTGGACACAGAAATGTGTTCAAAACAAAGCAAGTTGTGTTGTTTTCAACACATTCGTTTTAAGAGTGCACTGTAATGTTACCTACATTTCTGAACAAGGTAAGTTTTTTAACTTGCTTCTGACACCTATTTGATAACAAATTGTAATTACTATACGATTGATAATTACAGGAATGGAATATCTTTCAATCTGCAATGCCAAAGCAATACAGATATAATTCAACCATAATAGAAGATGAGACAGAAGAGTTTTGGGCCTAGTGATTGAAATCCTCCATTTCCCAAAGGAGCCACTATGATCCTCTTGTTTGTTATGTAGTTTGTTGATATGATTATGCTAATAATGTATGCTATTAGCCTACCGGTATATAATAAAATAATGTCATGTCGCATCAAGGGTGGTGTGTCTGTGTAATTGATAGAGTGGTAGGTTGTGCTCTCCAAGTTCGCCTCCTCCTTTTCTCCTTTTCCAGATTCCCCTCGTTTTCCTGCTCCCTGTGGCCGGCATGTCCCCGCAGCGAACGGGCAGAAACGGTGTGTAGCCTGCCTGGGGGAGGACCCCGCTCAGGCGGCTCTCTGCCTGCCAGACCTCTGCCCCCACTGTGCTGGGCTGGACCCTCATTCGCTGTGCTTCCACACCATGGTGTCGTGTTAATCCTTGCTTCAGACAGCGAGGCGGAAGTTGAGGTGGCCGGCCATTCCCCCCCCACAGGGAGAGGAGGTCGCAGCGTCCCCCAGTGATGGTGGAAGGCCGCTGGCAGCTTCACAGCGCAACACGGCACCACTGCAGCACTCCGGCACCCTGCAGGGCAGGGCTACTTGGCCTTCAACTTGCTCTGCGAGGCTACTGCTCTGCGAGGCTACTCACTCGAGTTTTCCTCCCTGCCACATGTGGAGGAGGTGGTGGCCGCCCTGACAACGAAGCCATGCCCAACATTGCCTCTGTTTCAGAGAAGACATATGCGGGCCATGCCCAACATTGCCTCTGTTGCAGAGAGGACATACGCGGGCCATGCCCAACATTGCCTCTGTTGCAGAGAGGACATATGCGGGCCATGCCCAACATTGCCTCTGTTGCAGAGAGGACATATGCGGGCCATGCCCAACATTGCCTCTGTTGCAGAGAGGACATATGCGGGCCATGCCCAACATTGCCTCTGTTGCAGAGAGGACATATGCGGGCCATGCCCAACATTGCCTCTGTTGCAGAGAGGACATACGCGGGCCATGCCCAACATTGCCTCTGTTGCAGAGAGGACATATGCGGGCCATGCCCAACATTGCCTCTGTTGCAGAGAGGACATATGCGGGCCATGCCCAACATTGCCTCTGTTGCAGAGAGGACATATGCGGGCCATGCCCAACATTGCCTCTGTTGCAGAGAGGACATATGCGGGCCATGCCCAACATTGCCTCTGTTGCAGAGAGGACATACGCGGTGGTGTGGCAGTCAGGTCATGCCGGAAACCCGCTGCATTGCAGAGGTGCTGCATTGGATTGAGGTACCAACCAACCAACTGACCGACCGCTCCTATGGCATCTCCAGTCATACTCACTGACGGAGGGAGGCCTCAGACCTCGTTCTCTGTGCCAAGGGGCTTGGCATGGGTCATTGGTCTGACCTCACGGACAAAGCAGGGCTATGAGGCCTCTGAGAAGGATACAGCAGGTCTCTGACATCGGTCAAATGTGAGAGTGACCTAATGGCCTTAACACTCAGCCCCCTGCTAACCCTTTCTACCAACCTAAAGTGCTGACTTCAAACCAGTTTTACCTGTGCTCAAAACCAAACATCATCATACACAAAGCAGTTAAAATGAAAACACTACTGAGCCGTCAACAAAAATAGAAAACAGTGCAACGAAATATATCTCCTGAAGAAAAATGTGTATTGTTTACAATACAGTGAATGCATTTTGCATCAAAAAAAGAAAAGGAAAAAAAAACATTACTCGGTGGATTCAGAATTTACTGTAAACATTAAGTACTGGAAAAGGTAAAAATTCAGTTCTGTAAATGACAAGTACATTACAAGTGACAGCCTACAATGCAATGTAAATGGGTCAAAATCAAAGAACAAAAGTTCAGCAATGTACTCTGAAATTACTTATATTGATTGTGTCACATCAGTTGAAACAAGTACTGTATGATCAATTTTGAGTCATTGTCAAATTATGTTAATGTAAGATATATGTGCTTTATTTGTGTTTACTTTGTGCTAGTGGTCACCATTATGCGTCACAAGTAGCATTGCAGATTGCAACTGCAGATTGCTTATGATATTGCCAGAAGAGTGATTGGTTGACTAAATTGTTCAAGCTGCTGAGGACTTGGTTCAGACAATGGGATTTAGTGTTTTAGCAATTCAGAAAAGAAAATTTAATTGGACACTTTTGCACAGTTCTTTGTTAATTTCCATTTATAAACTTTCATTTTGGGTGAATACTGCTCCCTGCTGGATATTTGAAAACATCCTTGGGTGAAAACTTTTCTCAATTTACTTCAAAAAACCTGGAGCACTCAGAGAACCTGGAGCACTGTTGCAATGTCACAGCTTGGCATACAGAGACTCTAGAAGTTAATTTAAAAAAAAGAGTGGAAGAAAGAAAATAAGAAAGAGGGGAGAGACAGAGACAGAGAATAGGCCTCCGTTTGGATTCCTACATCAGGGAATTTCAACTATGTAAAAGATAGTTGAGATTGAGATTGAGATTGAAATAAACTAACAGTTTGATTCCTCACCAACTTCACTGTTCAAAATGTAGAACTTTTCTCTCCTCCTCTGCCCTAGCATGGAGATGAAACCCAGTTACATGGGAAAGCTATGTCAACCCATCTCACGGTGCAGAGCAACTTCAAAGGCTAAGGTGAAGTCGACTATTAATAGCGCGCGGGATAGAGGCTGGTGATAGCCTGCGTCGGGGAGCTGACGGAGGGTATTTGACAGGAAGGGTTGAGCATAGAGGGTGATGCCGGTAATGAGTGTGGTCGGTGGGTTGTGATGGTATAACGCTCCCATATGTAGGTCGGCTCGACAGGCTTTTCCCCCCCTTTTGTCAGACACGTTCCCAGCACACCAGGCTGTGGTGAGGGGGACGTGTTCTTATGAATAAATGATGATGTTGGCATCTGTAGCCACAAACAAGAAAATACATGACTTTGGGGTGGCTGGTGTGTGTGTGTGTGTGTGTGTGTGTGTGTGTGTGTGTATGTGTGTGTATGTGTGTGTCTGGGTGGGTGAGGGGGTTTAGTCACTGATTTTCAATTTTTCAACACAGGTGTATGCACACTTGCATCCACCTGCTGGCAAGACACACACATACACACTCACACACACACACACACACACTCACTCACACATGCATGCACACACATAAAGACACACACACACCCAGATATTGATACTTATACTTGAGTCCACAAAACCCCTTGGATTGTGACGTGATCATACATACCAACACATTGTCTTGGCAGTCTTTGCATTCCTCTACTTGTGTGCCAAATCTCTGATTCATCCCCAGTCTGTGTGAAAAAAGTTTGAATAAAGTGATTGTTAGTGTTGTTTGCACATGTTACAAAGTATTCACCATGCTCGTGACTTATATGATTTATAAGTCTGTGCCTACACATCAACCAGGCCAACAATATGAAGGATGTGGGCTCAGATTCCAGGTAGGCTTTTGAGTGTTATGGTGTAGGCTGACGAACATCATTCTTTCAGAGTTTTCATCCCCATGTTTGTGTGCTCAATTCACCTTGGGTTGCTACATTCTTCCTCCAACCTTTCCCTGCCTGTTCGCCTGCTTGTTAGGATTGTAGCCTAGAGCCTATCAGACATTATTTGGTCTATCTGACATGATTATCAAATATTAGACTAGTTGTATCAGAGACTTTGGTTGTATCCATGATATTCAGAATTAATATTCCATTAGGGAAATAGCCTATGTACTCTACAACATGTCATTAATATCTTGTAATGCAACAAATTTGAGTCCAACCGGTCCTGATCATATGTATATGTATGTGTTCTGTTTGACTTCAAAGTAACATGCAATAATGCCCCTAGTAGTTTGTTTTGACTCGTAATAGCAACACACTACAGTATTATAGTATTTGACATTACAGCCTGAGATTTGTTTGGGTACCAACCCACTTTATGGAAATGTAGCCTGTGTAACATTCTGGGTTTTATGCACTGATGAAGGGATTTCCAATGTTAAAGACTAATTTGGCCCTTGCTGCACAAATTATTATTATTTTGTTCATATTCACTCAGACTGTTGGCATGAGGTTTCTGCATATTAGGTCTACTGGAACAAAATAGACCCAGAGAGTTCAGTGATATAGGCCTATTTTATTCTTGTAGGCTATATGAATAAAGGTCAAGGGTGTTTTAAGCACTGTTTTATTTTATTTCTGTATTATCTTACCTCAACAATAGGCTACAGCTCCTTGAAAAGAATCAGATACACATAACTCTATAAAATCTATAGTGATTAAAAATTTTTATGTTGTATTTGGCTGCAGTGTAGACTATTATGTAGACTATATGTAGACTATTATTTTTTCATTTCAATATATGAAAAATTGACGACCATGATAATTTATTATGTAAAATGAATGTGGACCTTGAGCAAATTATACAAATTCTTTCAGAATGCTTTTCATTTTTGAACTGCATTGAATTGTACTGAATCATTTTTTATGAACATGTATCTTTACTTGTATCGAATCGCGCCCATGTATCTAGATGTGAATCGTGCCCATGTATCTAGATGTGAATCGCACCCATAGATGTGAATCGCGCCCATGTATCTATATGTGAATCGTGCCCATGTATCTAGATGTGAATCACGCCCATGTATGTAGATGTGAATCGTGCCCATGTATCTAGATGTGAATCGGAATGTCTTTTACATGAGAGATTCACACCCCTATTGATACCCATACTTGTATGACAGTGATATAAAGTAAGGCACTACAATCTAACAATATGAGCTTTGTTTTCCTTTGTTTTATCAAGTTAAAACTTTTGTTTTGTTTTCAGTAGTTCACTGCAAAGGTGAAATCTAGCCTAATAGTTCTGCCACATATCATTAATATGATATTATGATATGGTTAACATGCCATGCAAATAGTTAATTGTATGATAAATATTTGAATGATTAATTGAGTTTGTTATAATGCTTCACGCACTTACTTTCCCAAAGGTTAACTATTGGAAACATAACTCTTTGATTGGGAATTACCTCATTTTGAAGACTGTTGGTCACAGTATAGTGCCAGTCCCTAAACATTTGCATGAAAGCAGAAGCCACATGTGCCATTTACCACATGCATGCGCTCATGACCAATGCACAGCAAAGGTCTGTATGTTTGCATCCCATTGTTATGCCTCCCTCTAATGGCTGTTTTGAGTGCTGCATCCACAAACTCCAGTGAAGATGTGTACAGCTTTTTAAACTAAATACAGTATGTGCAGTGTATAAGCAATAACCTTATAAGACCAGAATAAATATGGCTATGTAGTATGAACAACAAGTACATATATGTGCAGTGTAGTAGCAGTAACAAGAGGAGCAAGACTAATATACAGTAGATATATGCAGTGTATTAACAGAATATATTATGAGAAAAACAGAATAAATATGGATATTCAGTATGAACCGTATAGACAGATATGTACAGTATGTACAGCTATGTGCAGTGTGGTAACACCATTGTAGTGCAGATACAATAACATTATAAGAGTAGAATGAATAAGTGTATGTGCAGGATGAATAAAATGAAGAGCAATAGAATATGGCCACACTGTAAAAAGACTATTGTAGATTTTACAGTAACTTACTGGCAGCAGGATGAGTACAGTGTGTACATTTATATTTAATTTACAGTACTTAAGTGTAATTACAGTATGTACATTTATAAATAAATAGAACAATATTCTGTTGGGAAGAAACCCAACAGCCCTCATCCGTGGGAACTTTGTAGAAGGAGAGGGCATTTTAACATTCTGCCTGCCAAATGCAGACTTTAAGGAATGGTATCAAATGCATTACTGCCCATGTTGGTGTGACTCATTCCCAACTGCCTGACTGAAACACCTGACTTGCACAAAGGTATTCATTTTGGATGAATTTTATAGACAAGCTCAACTTATTTTGGAATTAGGGTGGATATTTCAGATGAAAGAGCAGAGAACTCAGCTGGATAGGGAGCAATACTTTAAGTGATATATGAACAAATTAAACATTAGAAATGTACTCAATTCACAAACATTTTATTTCTTAGGATATATTATGCTACCTTAATTAGGTGAAAAATATGATATTTTAAACTGTTTTTTTGTTTTGTTTTTTTTTACTTTTTAAGTGTACTTAATACTATAATCATAACCATGGCAGGAATGGTGTGCCTCAACTTGACTCAGTTCAATTTACAGTAAAGTAAGCAAACAGAAACACAGAACTGAATCACGGCAGGCAGTCTGTGCTTAGCACAAAACAATAGGCTGATTTCACAGCTATTTTACTAAACAACAAACACTGGCAACCACAACTAGCATAGCCTATTTAAAGGTACAGTATATCAAATGCAGCATATCTGCTAACAAACAACAAGCTACAGCCTGCACAAACGATGACAAATACCGAAGGAAAAACAACCAGCAGAAGGTCATTACATCTCTGGAAACAGAAGTGGTGCATGTCATGGCAGCGTCATCATCTATACACCCTTTCAACAATAAAAACAAAAACAATGCTTGAACGTTTTATTTGGGCCCCAATCTACTTCCTCTGCATTAAGATAACATATGGAATGTTAAAAAGGAAGTCTTGTGGGGCCAACTATGATGCTGATAATGGAACTCTCTTGAAAGGGTCTATAACCCCATTGTCCTCTGCACAGTTTTCATGGGACCACCGGAGACAGACTGCACATGAAGCCCAAGCCTCTGCAGACACGGGGTCCTTTAGTATGTCAATGCTGGTAGACAGCCCAAGTGTCCTGGTTGACTTGTCTTAACAGCCTTGGCCTACTGGTTAGCGCTTCAGATTCAGGGTTGCCGGATCGAACCCCGACCAGTAGGCGCGGCTGAAGTGCCCTTGAGCAAGGCACCTAACCCCTCACTGCTCCCCGAGCGCCGCTGTTGTTGCAGGCAGCTCACTGCATCGGGATTAGTGTGTGCCTCACCTCACTGTGTGTTCACTGTGTGCTGAGTGTGTTTCACTAATTCACGGATTGGGATAAATGCAGAGACCAGATTTCCCTCACGGGATCAAAAGAGTATATACATACACATACATTTGTTGTAGACTTTTACTTTTCTCCCTTATTCTTAACCTCTTTCTCTTTGATAAAAGCAAAATGGTTGACACTGGTCAAATGTTCATGAGCACCGATGTTCATGCCCCCAGAGTGTAGCACTGTAGCTGCCTCATGAACATGCCCCCAGAGTGTAGCACTGTAGCTGCCCCATGAACATGCCCCCAGAGTGTAAAAAAAAAAGAAAAATTGGCAGAATTCTCCTTTAACACCTGCAACCTTGAAAACAGCCTTGCCCCATTAACATGCCCCCAGAGTGTAGCACTGTAGCTGCCCCATTAACATGCCCCCAGAGTGTAGCACTGTAGCTGCCCCATGAACATGCCCCCAGAGTGTAAAAAAAAAAGAAAAATTGGCAGAATTCTGCTTTAACACCTGCAACCTTGAAAACAGCCTTGTTTGCTTTGCAGCTAAAATCCACACTGGGCCTGAATCATTTCCCCGTGTGGTGTCGGAGGTGACGCTCTCAATTAGCCTATTTTCACAAGATGGGACCGCTGTGTAAATCAACTTCCTGTGGAAGCGCACTGTCCCATAGACAGCAAAAGAAAAGACCACAGGAAAGACAGAAACAGGAAGACGTTTTACCCTGCCAATTAAGCTATCATTAACATCAATGAGGCCGGACACCTGGACATTGTGAAATTGGTCAATTGAAGATTTATCCTGTATGAATACGCTGGTGTTTTTTAAGGTAATCTTCACGAGTAAAACCCTTCCCACAGTGAGAGCAGAGATATGTTCTCTCCTCTAGGTGAATACGCTGGTGCGATTGGAGGTTATCCTTCCGAGTGAAGCTCTTGCCGCACTGAGCACAGTGATAGGGCCGTTCTCCTGTGTGAATGCGCCGGTGCCGTTTCAGATCCCACTCGCTGAGGAAGTTTCTCGGACAGTAAGTGCAGTGGTGCGAGCGTCCGGTGTGAACGCGCTGGTGTACGTGGAGCGTCGCTGCGTGAAGGAAGGTCTTGCCACACTGAGGGCAGGAAAGAGGGCGCTTTCGTTTGTGAACATGAGGAGGTCGTCGGAGAGGAGACTGCGAGGGGAAGGTCTGGCCACGCACAGAACAGGAGGAAGGTTTGGACCTGTCCATCTCAGGAGTCGGGGTCTCGGAGATGAAGGGGAACGCTGCAATAGCTGACGATGACAGAGATGATCCATTTCCTGTTTCACAAAAAAAAAAATATACTGTGTATATATATATATATAACAATGACACGGACGGCCGGACACGTATGCACACACAAATCTTACATTTGCACTTTTCACATGATGCAAACACACAATGGAACCAGGCATGAATCAGAGTTAATTTAGGCTGAGTGTGTGTATGGGCTTTCGTGCCTGTGTGTGTGTGTGTGTGTGCGTTCGTTCGTGTCTGTGTGTGAGTGTGTGTATGTGCGGTCGTGCCTGTGTGAGTATGTGTGTATGAGATGTCTTACTGTTCTTGGGTTGTTCTCCATCTCTGACGTTCTCGTCGTCCTTTCCTTGTTGTTCCTGTGTTCTACAGCAGTCCACCAGCACTACGGACACGCCCCTTAACTGGGCCAGAGACGCAGGGTCTGGAGAAGACTGGTCCGACTCAGAACTGAAGACCGGAGCCACTGTTGACATTTCCTCGTCTCCCTAAAACTCACAGAGATATCAAAATTACAATTTTACGTTTGTGTTTCTGCTATCTGAGAGTTTACGGTTTTATTTTCATTGGCAGGTTTGATGTGGGTTTAGACATTAATTATCAATCACAAGGTGGCTTAACGCATTTAGTTCATCTTCTGTCAAAATGGCGAGATGCTGTGCTCCCACATTCTGGCTGCCTACATGTTTTAACCCCGTCTCACTAGAGCTCCTTACAAAACAAAAGTGCTGTAGATCCCTGTTCCAAACTCCGCACCTGTATAATTTCAGTTTTAATGTCTGCAGCTGAGGAGAAGGTCAGTTCTGATTTGGGATCAACTGCCTCCGCTGCAGCTGAGAAGGTCAGTTCTGATTTGGGATCAATTGCCTCCACTGCAGAAACACAAAAGAATACACACATATATAATTACATTCACTTATTTAAGTACATGCTTTCATTCTTTTAGCAGAATTTCAAGGCTACTAGAGCCCGATCGATATGGGCTTTTAAAGACCAATACTGATTTCAATACTTGAGGATTTTAAAAACCAATACACAATAAATCGTCCAATAATATTTATTCAACACAATGTTTCTAGGCCAAGTATACTTGCGTATACAAGGAATTTGGTCTCTGCATTTATCTCATCCGTGAATTAGTGAACACACAGAGCACACAGTGAAATAGTAAAAATGTCAACGTTGGCTTTTTACAGCATTCAACAGTGTGATACTTTGTGTGATTGTTGCAGAACGCCACTGTGCCGTGAGCCGTGTGTGTCTGCTCCGTAACTGCTGCATAGCGTTTCATGTGACCATTCAAATCAGAAAGGTCTCTGATGTAGAGCTGCTGTGGACAGTCTCTTTTGGCTGGAAACACTTCCAACACGCTTGCCTGTCGCATAAAAAAAGGTGCCGTTGCCATTTCTAGCTGGCACATGTTTGTAGCGCAGCAATGTAAAGATAATACTGGGAATTTAGATGAAGGATCAGTATGTGGCTTTCCTTCAGCAAATAGCAAATATCGGCCGATAACAATGGCACATATTAAAGGCTACTAATTTGTACTAATCACATTTTTCATACGCCACTGACTTTAGACTTTTAAATTGTGGATATCACAAATTGCACACTTTAACTCAATGAGGTCTATCACAGCATGGAGTTTACCACTCCAACTAGTGTTTGGGTGGTGAATTTCAGAGGTACGCACAAACACGAGACGCACAACCTAATAAAATACTCCCAATAGCATAGGCCACTTGTAGCTGTTCGCTCCCCTTACCAGAATGATGGCTCTCTTCATATCCACCAGCATCAGCAGAATATTCTTCTTTAACACCAGACACTAGAGCCTCCACAATTCTCTGACCCGCAGATGAGACCAGCGGACTCTGGGCGTCAGGTGAGACCAGCGGTTCTGACCAGACCAGTGACTCCTGAGCTGGTGTCAGCTGGTCAGCTGGTGTGTGTGTGTGTGTGTATGTGTGTGTATACCAGTGATTCATCTGCTGTTGTTGATGCAGATCCTTTAGTTCATTCTTCAGGAACGCCACAGTCTGCATGAAATTGCATGAAATTAAGTGGTAAATACAACCTCCAAATCTGACAGCTAATGTAATGTAACACATTGCTTATGTAATCCTAAGAATCTATAATACATTACTCACCATGAGTAGTGTGTGTGTGTGTGTGTGTGTGTGTGTGTGTGTGTGTGTGAGAGGGTGTGTAAGTGAGTGAGAGTGTGAGAGTGTCCTCACCAAACAACTGAAAGAAAACATGAGCCAAGCACACCCATGTCAATAAACACACACACACACCTGAGGTGTGTTCAAATTCCCAAACACAGGCGAATGATTGCAAACAGTCTAAGGAGGTAGTTCTCTGCGAACATATAGTGGAGCTGAACTGGAGCTGTGTTACCGTTACCATGGAATGTTTACACCAAACCGTTACCATGGAATGTTTACACCAAACGGTTACCATGGAATGTTTGTAAACACCAAATCGTTAAAGTTTAAAGGTCCAGTATGTAGGAAATAATGGAAAATAAACTGTAACCATTCCAAAAATGATCACCATATGTTGTCAGAGAGTAAGGAAACACGATGAATTGAAATAATGGCTTATTTGACAACACTACTCTAACCCGTAAAAACCCCTAAAACCCATGGAAAAAAATGAGTTACGGGGCGGAATCTCTTGGAATTTTCGTTTATGTTTTGAACGATTAATTCTAGAATAGTGTATTAATAATGGACTAGCGCGTCCTCCTATTTGGGTTGCCAAATTAGCAAAGGCCAACTGTCAACAGCTGTCAGTTGTAGTTATGAACGCCTACGAGAGGCAGGTACATTTCCAAAATTAAAACAAGAAACAAATTAAGTGGACATCGGAGGAGCTTCCTGAGATGGTGACGTCTTCGTCAAATGAAGAATATCAAGTCTGACGCAGAGCTGGCCATATTTCTCCACAACAGGTAGCCTAGGCTAAACTTCATCTGCATCGCTAACTTCAGCTAAATGTTCAGCTATGTTACGTTGGTTAGAGGTATTTTTTGTTTTCACTGTTTCTGTAATGTGTAGCTGGGTCATGGTTGGAGAAACGTTTAAGCAGCTGCAGGTCAACTAACGTTAGCTAAGTCTTCATTACATCTGGCAACCCAGAAGAGGCTCGCGTCTGGTAGTCTTGAGAACGTTCACCAGTGTTTTGATTTTGGCCTACAGAACGTTCGGTAACAATCCTACAAATCGCACCTTTAACTGTTCAGAGAAAACATGTTCACCACGAACATTTGGCACTGTTTGCCAAATTTCAACACACCTCTGGTGGGCCTGTAAGAACACGCACACATAGGGTTGGCCCCTCAGAGTGAGTTGTGTTTTTCTTGGATACAGACACAGTCACACACACACGTCTTTTCCTATGTTACAGTCACACACACCTGATTGGCCTCTGAGAGAGCGTTGTCTTTTGCCTTCAGCTGTTTCTTTAGTGCACTGATCTCCAACCACAGCTGTTTGTTTGACTCCGCCTGCTCCATTAGGCTCCGCCCAGTCTCCACTTCCTTCTCCTCCAGACGGCAGATCAACATGCAGAGCTCCCGGTTCCTAACTACCTCATGCTAATGGAGCCAAAGAAATCCAACAAATTTACACACACACATCAAACAGAAGAACTAACTTCCACACACATCAAATAGAAGAACTAATTTACACACACATCAAACAGAAGAACTAATTTACATACACATCAAACAAAAGAACTAAAAGAAAATGGTATGTGGTGATGCTACCAGAATACATTTATCTGCCCAACAGACAAATGTAATGACCATAGACAATATCTGACTGGTGTTGCTATAGCATTGTGTGTTTATTGTCTATGGAGAGTGGCCTTACATTAGAGCCCGATCAATAAATCGGTGTGCCGATATTATCGGACGATATTAGCTAGTTGCTGATCTATCAGTAGCTGCATTCATAATGGCTGATAATTATTTTTAAATTAAGTTATTAACATTGTGGTACCAGTTGTACCAGTACCACAGTTTGAGAACCACTGCTCTAACTGGGCCGTAGTTGCAGCATGGTTCAAGCCACGTCTGTGTCGCGGTTATGATGAGGTAGTGTGGCAGCTGTAACCTGTTAACATGGACGCCGAAATTATGTGCAAAATCAACACGAGAACGAAACCGCTCCGCACACACAATGCAGGCAATGTGTTCCATCCATGTACTCATATGATAGTATGAACGTTATCTAACACAGTGGTTCTCAAACTGTGGTACGTGTACCACTGGTGGTACGTGGGCTCTCTGTAATGGTACTCCGGGAGACTCCCAAGATGTGCTTTCAGGAAGACAAAATAATCACTTAAAATTATATCAAATTACAGGTGCTGGTCATATAATTAAAACATCATCAAAAAGTTGATTTATGTCAGTAATTCCATTCAAAAAGTGAAACTTGTATATTATATTCATTCATTACACACATACTGATATATATTTGATGATTATAACTGACAACTAACGAAAATTCCAAATTCAGTATCTCAGAAAATTAGAATATTACTTAAGACCAATACAAAAAAAGTTTTTTTAGAAATGTTGGCCAACTGAAAAGTATGAACATGAAAAGTATGAGCATGTACAGCACTCAATACTTAGTTGGGGCTCCTTTTGCCTGAATTACCGCAGCAATGCGGCGTGGCATGGAGTCAATCAGTCTGTGGCACTGCTCAGGTGTTATGAGAGCCCAGGTTGCTCTGATAGTGGTCTTCAGCTCTTCTCCATTGTTGGGTCTGGCGTATCGCATCTTCCTCTTCACAATACCCCATAGATTTTCTATGAGGTTAAGGTCAGGCGAGTTTGCTGGCCAATTAAGAACAGGGTGGTCCTTAAACCAGGTACTGGTAGCTTTGGCACTGTGTGCCGGTGGCAAGTCCTGTTGGAAAATGAAATCTGCATCTCCATAAAGTTGGTCAGCAGCAGGAAGCATGAAGTGCTCTAAAACTTCCTGGTAGACGGCTGCGTTGACCCTGGACCTCAGAAAACACAGTGGACTGACACCAGCAGATGACATGGCACCCCAAACCATCACCATTTCCCCTGGGGATCAATAAAGTATCTATCTATCTATCACTGACTGTGGAAACTTTACACTGGACTTCAAGCAACGTGGATTCTGAGCCTCTCCTCTCTTCCTCCTGGGACCTTGATTTCCAAAGGAAATGCAAAATTTACTTTCATCAGAGAACATAACTTTGGACCACTCAGCAGCAGTCCAGTCCTTTTTGCCTTTAGCCCAGGCGAGACGCTTCTGACGCTGTCTCTTGTTCAAGAGTGGCTTGACACAAGGAATGTGACAGCTGAAACCCATGTCTTGCATACCTCTGTGCGTGGTGGTTCTTGAAGCACTGACTCTTTGTGAATCTCCCCCACATTTTTAAATGGGTTTTGTTTCACAATCCTCTCCAGCGTGTGATTATCCCTATTGCTTGTACACTTTTTCCTACCACATCTTTTCCTTCCCTTCACCTCTCTATTAATGTGCTTGGGCACAGAGCTCTGTGAACAGCCAACCTCTTTAGCAATGACCTTTGTCTTGCCCACCTTGTGCAAGGTGTCAATGGTCATCTTTTGGACAACTGTCAAGTCGGCAGTCTTCCCTATGATTGTGTAGCTTACAGAACTAGACTAATTTAAAGGCCTTTTCAGGTGTTTTGAGTTAATTCGCTGATTAGAGTGTGGCACCATGTGTCTTCAACATGTGTCTTGACACCATGTGTCTTCAACATGTGTCTTGAACCTTTTCACAATATTCTAATTTTCTGAGATACTGAATTTGGGGTTTTCATTAGTTGTCAGTTATAATCATCAAAATGAAAAGAAATTAACACTTTAAATATATCAGTCTGTGTGGAATGAATGTATACATTATACAAGTTTCACTTTTTTAATGGAATTACTGAAATAAATCAATTTTTTCATGATATTTTAATTATATGACCAGCACCTGTATATTACATTACATTAGGCTGACGCATTTTTAACCAAAGCGACTAACATGGTAACAGTTTAAGCTTTTTAAAGCAATTCTCTCAAGAATTGTAGGACAATTTTAAAAAGGTAGAGTACAATAAGAATAAGTGCATCAGTGAGTGCAGTTTTTAAACAGTCGGGTGTCAGTTCTAGTCAGGTGCTAGGATCAGCAAGACTAGTTGTAAGTAGTGCTACGAGAGGAGATTTTCTCTGAAGAGCTGGATCTCTGGAACCACGCAATTACTGAACTTAAAATTAAAATTTTTTGTTTTTGTCTATCTTGAAAAAATGACACAAAACAGTATATAGGCCTACAGTATAAAGTTAAAATTTGTAGTTAAATTGCCCTACGCTACTGTATTATAATGGTGGTCATAATGGTGGTACTTGGAGAACCAATAGTTTTCTGAGTACTCTGGTACTCTGATCCAACTCTACCACTGATCCAACATTTTGCAATTTTCCTTTCCAATCACACAAAGTACAGTATAACACTGTTTAATGCTGTTTAAACAGTGTGTAAAAAGCCATCACAAAGCATAAAGGAAATACCTTGAAAGTTATCGTCGTGGCATATCATGGTGTTCATCACAGATAAGAACAAAAACCTGATGCTATTATTCATAATAATTATTTTATTGGATGACCCATTCATTAGGATACCAGATAGTAAAGCCTAATTAAACACAAAATCCCACCTTGTGAGTGCATTTTTACATTGTGTTTGTCAAAAATTAATATTTTATATTTATAGTTTATCGTTTTTTGAAATCCTCAATAGGGATGCTCCAATCGATCGACCGCCGATCATTATCAGCCGATATTCACTCAAAATAGTTTGGTCGGTTAGTCCAGTTAAGGGGCTGGAATATGTAAAACATTTTAAATAATGAAGTGCACCAGTGTGAAAGCACCCTTAATCTTTGCAACTGGTAGCCTGGCGAGCCAGACCCACATTAAAATGTAGGGTCTGGGCACTCACCGTTCGCAGTGCTCAGTCCGAGGGGCGGGATAATCAGTTGTCTTTCAAATTCCCTCTGCACGCAATAGGACGCAATAGGATATTTGTTTTCAAGTAGCAGGGAATTCAAGCCAAACTGTTGCAACTCTGCCATCAATCATTATGTTAAGCCCACCAAACGACTCTATACACGATTTCAATGCCCTGATTAAGTTTCGATTTCTGGAGCTCACAAGCCAACGGAGAGTTGCTAGACTAGCCCTGCCACTAGGGGCGCGTCTAGATTTCTAGGCTATGCAACTGGTGCATTGGCATGTTTAATTGTTGGCTTTAAACATTTTTTTAAAAAGTTAGTGTAGATCCCTGCACTGTCTTTCAATAGCCATACTGATCGGTGATTGGTAATCGGTATCAGCAGATACTGATGTCAGTGATCGGTAATTGGCCCCCAAAAAACACTGATCGCAGCATCCCTAATCCTCAAATATCAAAATCTGTATCAGTCTTTAAAATCCCATAACGGTCGGGATCTACCTTATAATTACCGCCAGTGGTACTGGCAGCTATTTTGCTATGTTATAGACAGAAGAGAAAAGACTCTTACAAAATCTTAAAGGCCTATATTTTACTGTGTGTGTGTGTGTGTGCCTTACCTGTAATGCTTCTGTGATGAATTTGGTAGCCTTCTCCAGGTCGATACATGCTTTCCTGTGACTCATCATTTCAATATGCTGAGTCATTTCATCTGTCTACAACACAAAAATGCATTGTCACTTAAATTTGTGGGTCATTCTGTGTCAAATCAGACAAAATCCAGTAAAAATGGTTACAGCACCGACTCCCGATTTCCCTCAAAGTTTGTCTACACAATGTTTAGGTTCCATAACTAAAATCTGTCAAATATTTTTGTTCAATTCTATTGTTTTAATAGTCTTTTTGCCCTTGATTGTTTACACTCTCTAAAAGGCCTTATCTTGGAGGCAATGATTGGACATTCATCTTAAAAAGTATTATTCCCAGCCTGACCAAACTTTGTAGAATGGAAGACAAACATGTTCTCGGTACGATTCAATCATTAAAAGTTTGTACCACAGTCTCATTGGTTTCATAGAAGTCCCTAGTTTCAGAAAAAAACACAAAACTCCTTTATTGTGACAATCAGTATTTTCTCTAGAAATATAATCCTTTGTTAATGTTGTCCCAATGTGAAGTCTCCAAAACAAAAAGGCCATGACAATAATAAGGATGAAACAACACAAGGGGTGTTTGTATTTTTGTGTCATTTTCATGCATGCACATAGGCTACTGAAATGGAATGTCGTGGGGTAGTAGTAGGACCATACAAATCTATGTGGAAATAGTTTAGTATGAACATTTATTGTAAGATTCAGTCACCAATGGAATTTGCGATCTACCCTGCAGTCTCAGCAAAACAACCTTGCGGACTTTTGGCAAAAGATGTAAGTTAGTCTCTCCGTCAGACACAGTAGGCTACAGTAACATCAAAGACTCCCACTCACCTTTGAGTTAACATCGACCCGGTGCCTCGCGCTTTCTATGTGTTGAGGCGGCCTCAAACCCTCACTACGTGAGATAAAGCTGGTGCGCGTAGGCCTACCGTCTGCCCCTTTCTGCATTCTACAAATATTTTACAAATACTATCTTTACATAAGACCACAATTCCTTTAAATATCATCAGTCAGGCTACCATGTCTCGTCAACAGTTCGTCAAAGTTGTATAACCTGAACAACAACACACAACACTCCCCTGCTTACGACCTTAATGTCCGTGGTTTGACAAACTTTGTCATTGATCTCCGCTCCAAATAATGTGTAAAGCATAGAGATGTAACATTTGAAGTGAGGCTTGAGTCAGAAAATTGATTGTCTTCTTCTTGTTCTTGTTCTTCCTGTTTTTATGGCGGATGGCAAACAACGTTTGGTGCATTATCGCCACCTTCTGAAATGGAGTGTGGGTCTGAGTGATTTATTCCCAAATTATTCCCCTATTGCGTCTGCCTACTGCTATAATCTCTTTATTAAATCAGTTATCCTAAGAAAATAAAAGAAACACCTAAAACATTATGTCCAGAGTTCCTTTGCAAGACAAGGTATAGCCTATATCCAAAGATGCTTGATTACTAGCTCCGCTTTAACCCTCTATATCTCTTCAGCTTCATGCATGTAGGCTACTACACCACCACACTCTTCTTTGAATGTTGTGAAGCCCGGTCTGACCATTATCCACAAGACTTCTCCTTTGTCTTTTCTTAATGGTCTTAACTTCAGCTGTACTGTATTTTATATATAAATAAATACAATTCTGCTTTGTTGCTTTTATAGCATATCTGCCAACTCATCTCCTTTATGAGCAGGAACCAGGGGGTTGCCTCAATATCAACAAATCAGGATGTAGGCTATGAATCTGATTGAATTTAGTATTGGCCATCCCCAAAATGCACCAGAATACAGGAAATCACATCAAACAAAATTAAAAAATGTCAGGGGGAGGACCCCCAAACCCCCCTCCCACATATATGACAATAAGTGGGGGGGCCCTTAATACATCTGGGCCCAGGGGCCCAAAAGTTCATAATCCGCCCATGGCAGGAACCCATACAGAACACTTATTTCAGATTTCTGCGGATTACTTGATAAGATCAAAACATTACAAAGTCAGAACAACACATCAGAAAGCTTGCATATGCTTGCTTTTATTATTATTATTCATATTTCCACAATAATATCTATCTTATCAGTGAGTATTTCCTTTATCCCTTCACACATGCATACTGTAAAAGCCTTTTCCCAGACCCCTTGCCTCAATCAAAAATCTATTAAAGGACTGCAGGCTGTTCAGAATTCAGCTGCCAGGCTTCTCAGTGTTGATGAAAATCTTGGAAGGATACAATGGGCAAAAAGACCTGACCTTTGACCTGCTGAGATGGAGAGGGAGAGAGAAAGAAAGATGGAGATAGTGTGAGAGATGTGGAGGTATACAGAGGGAGAGAGGAAAAAAGAGAGAGAAATATTGAGAGGAGACAGTGGGGGGGGGGGGTGAGGAAAGGAGAGATGGAGGAAGAATGAAAAAGGGAGAGAGAGAAAGATGGAGAGAGAGAAAGATGGAGAGAGAGACCAGGTACCAGAGGAGAAACAGGCATTCACAGAATGGCATAATTATGGCTTTGTCTCTCTAGTGGTGGGTACGCAACGCAGTATGGTTCCCTCTAGTGGTGATTATGCAGTATGGCCCTGTGGTTTGGAAGCCTCACATGATCTTTGTGTTGACACACCAGACATAGGGGACTCGAGTCACATGACTTGACTCGAGTCAGACTCGAGTCACATTATTTAAGACTTGAGACTTGCTTGATCAACATGTATAAAAGACTCGACTTGACTTTGACTTGCTATTCATGACTTGAGACTTGACTTAGACTTGAGACAAATGACTTGAAATGACTTGACTTTTTATTTTTTGTCATAGATATTAGGAGTTAACTTTAAGATTTTAGAAAATCTGATTAGGTGCTGTTGCATGCGTCACGCGAGTGAACCTGTCATTGTACCAAGTGACGCGACAGACCAACAACAGCAAGTGCCAGATCAAATGAGACAGACTGAGGTAGGCTAACATGGAAGGATCTACGTTTGTACCAAAACATAATAATGTTTGGCTTCACAGATGATGTATCTGACAAGCCAAAGGAGAAATGAACAGCAGTCTGCAAGTATGCAAAATAGCGACATAACCACCACGTTGATTTTCATCCGAAGTTAGTCGTGTTAGAAACCTAACGTCAAATTTGAGGTATGTTAAGAGTTGGCTTTGAATCTATTATGCTTTTTAGTTAACGCCATATTAGGTTAAAATGTGTGAAATGGCAAAGTGAAACATTTTCATGTCTAAGTTTAATCTTGATATAGCGAAAATGTTGCCAATGTAACCTAAACTAAGCGCCTCTTTCTCCCTCCCTCTTAAACACGTCCCTGTTCCATACGTTACAACCTAGTAGTAGACTAACAACAGTAAGTAGGCCTAGCTAACTGCCAGCAATCAGCTTAGAAAAGTAGCTTATTTCACATGTTAGGCTTATGTATAATATGATATAGCATTGACGGTCCTAAACCCTCCTAAAACCCATTGCGCTATCGCGCTTGTCAAAGTTTGGCAGTGACGTCGGCGGCAGCGTTTGATTGATTGATTAGTTCACTTTTTCATGACTTGACTTGACTTGCTTGACCCAAGCTATGACTTGAAATGCTTGACTGTCACAAAACATGACTTGGACTTGCTTGAGACTTGAAGGTTAAGACTTGACTGCTTGTGACTTGCACATGTGTGACTTACTCCCACCTCTGTGACACACACACACACACACACACTGAAAACCCCGTATCTATCTCTCTATCTCTCACACACGCGCACACACACTGTGCCGATGCAGCCTGGGGAGTTGCACTTTGACCACAGATCTCATACACAAATCACAGTCTCAGCAGCAGAACGGTGAGTGTGTGTGTGTGAGTACACGTGTGTGTTTAATGTTTCTATTCTCTGTTTGACTTTCAGTGCAGATGAGATGTTCGTGTGAGCACTTGAGGGTGGGTGTGTGTGTGTGTGTGTGTAATTGGATCCTCAGTTACTGCTGTTACTGCTACCTCCCAGAGCAGGAGCGCCCCTCTCTACCTTCAAAAAACTCCTGAAGACCCAGCTCTTCAGAAAGTATCTCCTCTCGTAGCTCTACTTACTAATTCTAGCACTTACCAACTGACACTTGACTGTATGGAAGTAGCACTCACTGCTGAACTAACTTGTCCTTATTGCTCTCTACCTTGATTGTTTCTCTTGTTGGGAATCGCTTTAGGTTAAAAAGTGTCATGTAATGTAATGTAATGTTATGTTAATGTAATGTAATCCTGTTGAGAGTGCACATAGTGGGTACACTACACACACACACACAGAGCTACCACTGGGCTCTATAGCAGTGTTTCCCAAAGTCTGGGTCGCGACCCACAGGTGGGTCGCAGGAGATTTTATTTGGGTCGCCAGCACAATTTATGTTGTGTTATAGGCCTAACTGATACCATTTGTCATTTGATACCAGGAAAGCTAACAGTTTTCTATTAGGATGTAGATTGTTAACTACCACAGTCATGGTTTTGTCATAAAAGCTCATGAAACTGGCGCATGAAACTGGGGGACGAACGCATCGCAGAGGGGGTGCCAACATGGATATCTACCTCTCAAAATGAAACCGTTCTGTGGGGCGCCTACCATGTACCTCGCAGTTGCAAACTGCAAGGGACATGAATCCGCCTATTTGCACGAACATTAATAGATACCAGCTTCTCAACTTTACCGATTAAAATCTAGTGACCGTGCTGTCAACTAAAGCAGACATCCATAGACCGGACATAAGGCCATTCAATTTGCAGTTCCGATTGCAGATGCAATATTTAAAGTTAATAGCAACCTCCTCACATTCTTATTTCTGATTTAAAATGCACAACAGTGCATTATAGTCTACAATTTAAATGGGCATTTTAAACACTATTCCTCTCGTTTTCTACCTAGCTAACTCCAAAGTAAAGGCGCATTCTTCCGGCTATTGTGCAAACGCCTCTTGTTCTGATATAACGACTATACAATATAATATAATACAACAATACAATATAACGACTTGAGTTTTTTGCTACTTACATTGGAATTGACGTCCACAGTGTTATGGACACATTTGTCTGCAACGCAACGTAGCCTACAACATTTTATTTTTTAGAAATACAGGAACAGCTTACTATGCTGACGAATGACGACTGCGCAACATGCGAGAATTTCCCCTACTCTGGGATGCGCATTAAACGTATCTTTTCAGTAGTCATTTCCAACTTTTCACGCTGATGGTGCTCAAAATGCAACACAACCGTGTTCAAAGCAGGGATCCTATAGCAATGTATGGTTGGGGGAGGCATAGAAAAGTTGGAGAACCTGTGGCCTAAAACAATATTGGTGGTTGCAGGGTAGATTTGAAGTGAAATGGGTCGCGATGGTCTGTCATTTTCAAAAAGTGGGTCGCCAGAAAAAAAGTTTGGGAAACACTGCTCCATAGTATAGCGCGGGAATGATGCCAAAAACCTCCCTTCCTACCAACCGGTGGATCCATCAAACGTCATGTCAAACGCCTACCAGCACGTTCATTGCTTTATCATGCAACAACAAATGTGTAGCTACCTCTCCGGAGGTTTTGTTTTTGGTGCATTTTGTCTGTTTGTCTAAAATCTAAGACAGTTTTAAATTATGTTTAGTTTCACATTGCAAGTAACGCTTAACATGACCAATAGGGCTACAAATTGTGATTAACTGTCGATAGCATATTGCGAGTAGTTGTGAACCATAGGAACTTTAATCGTAGACTATAGCCAAATGGAAATAAATGCGAATTTATGATAAGCCTGTCAGTTCGACTGGCGACCCACAGTTAGATAAGCAGGTTCCCCCGAGCAGTCTGCATCAGTGCCGGCGCTATGGTGGGGCCTTCGTAGGCCGTGCCCCCCCTAGCGGTCATTGATGCCCCTCCTACCACAGGCCATGGCGTGGCAAAGAAAAAATCCCTTTTAGTCATTATTTTAATATTAAATGTGCAAACTGTAACTTAAATTAAATCAAATTAAATTAAGGGGAGAACGCATCATTTTAGTTGTGCATAGCAGGTTACTAGGCTTGGTCAATCCTCATTGGTCGCCGAGTAGCTAAACTTTTTACATTTGAATTTGTATCTAAACGTTGAACTGCAGCGCGCAGAATCCATTGCATTTCAAGTTGTTGGTTGAATCGGAAATAAAAAATAAAACAGTTTGTCTGTCCTTATAGGTAGTTAGCCTATAATATTATCGACAAAAAATGGATTTACGAAAATGGCTTAGGCCTGGACCTCTTCGTCAGCCTCTTACAGCAGCAGACTCGGACAATCTGGAACATTGGATGCCTTCGCGAGTGTGGGCTATCATAACTGGAAACACGCCATGACCAAAGACCGTGGATTTCATAAACATGAAACTTCGGAGGGACCACATGTCTTGTAATGCAATGTGGAAGGAGAGGGAGATGCGTTGCAATACAAGGAATGCAACCCTTGTCAATGCAAGTCAACTAAGGAACAATCAGTATTATGTGTCATCACTAATAGATGTAGTTGGGTTCTTGGTTGAAAACCAGTTGCCGCTACGGAGGAAGACAATGACAAGCCAGCTGGAATCTGCCACTCTATTTACAATGACAAACCTCTCGCCTGCGCGCGGAAGGTGCGTTTAAGTGGAGTAAAGTCAGATCTGCTACGTGGTGGAGAGCGGACTCAAAAGTATAGCATCCATGTACCATGGCGTTGTTACATTTTGACATTGTAAAGTTCTCAAACTGTTTAGAGGTGGATAAACTATTTCTGACATGTCAGAGGTGAGTAAACTGCATTTATTTGCGTTTAGCCTCTACGACAGCCCTTGTGTGTCATCTGAGTGATCCTCCGTCCTCGCTGGAGTAGAGACAAACTTTATGCTACCCCACCCCTTTCTACTGTTTTATTATCGACAGTATGTGTAATTAACATGATATGGAAATTAACAATAAATATATCAATATAAAAAGAAATAATAGGCCTAATTAAGAAAAACATAAAATATTTCTCAAACGGCAGTGCCCCCCCACCGATGACCCAATGCCCCTCCAGTAGATCTGCTCTGGCGCCGACTCTGGTCTGCATAGCTACACTGAGGGCTTCTCTGTCTGCTGATGTTTTGCTCAAAGGTCCAGGCGGTCCACATATAGCCTTCATGCCATTCAGCTGAAAACACTTTTCATTTGTTAGCCTACTTAATAAACGTATCTTTATTAGTGTCACTGTCAACATTACAGTATTTAGGCTCTAGGCCGTAGGCCTACTTTTACAGTACAGCACAGCAAAATCTATTCAAATTGCAGTCCGAGGGATATTGTCCATGTGGGCTCATATGCTTTCATAACGTATTGATGTAAGAAAGAGAAAGTGTGGTAAGGCCAGCCTATGACATTTCTCATATCTTGCAGATAATTGGTTATAGTCCTGTTTTGCAGATGGTTATTACGCATAATAGTTTAAGCAACAATAGCAATAGCTTGTCAATAACGACACAAATAGACTAATGAATGTTCATTTAACGAAATTTCAACATTGTACAGTTTTCCTACATGTATTCATGTTCCAACACAAGCCTACATGTATCCATCATGTTCCAACAGAATAAGTACATGTTGCACCAATTCTGGGCACATGTTGGATACGTGTAGGTTCATGTAGGTATATGTAGGCTGCTTATAAAGAGGCAATTATTCTGATACATGTAAGTAAGGCGGGTGGTATGACGTTCGGTTGGTCGATCGGTTGGTTGATCAGATGGACGGTCGGAAGGTTTTAGGCACGATTAGGAAAAGTCTGGAATTGTGATTGACAGCCAGTTGCATTATGGGAGTGGTCCGGTTCACCATCTCTGACAAAGCCAATGAAACCCTCTACTCATCTCTCAACCTTCTCATTCAGGGATCGGAGGTCAGCTACAGACAAAGGTCATCTACAGACCAAGATCATCTACAGACTAAGGTCAGCTACAGACAAAGGTCATCTACAGACTAAGGCTGCTGTAGGCTGTATTAAATGGTGGGGGGGAGGGAGGCTAGGCCATGTTATTGTTATTGCTGTTTTTAGAAGATCATTCTGCCCAATGTTGTGCTCACTGCCCTCACTGCCCCCCTCACTAAACCCACCTGCTCAGTAGTATGGTGGCGACGGGACTGAAGCAATCCAACTTAAAAACAAAACAATACGAGAATATGCCTTGCTTGATTTGACCTCCTGCCTTCTGGAAGGATATAATGTACCTGCAGGATTTTATGTGTGTATATGTATGTTGTTGAAGTGTGTGTTTTGTGTGTGTGCAAATCATAAAAGATGTCTTTGACACCATCAGCCGCCCTTTACTACATCACAGCTGGATTAATGTAACTCACTCTATCTGGGACTCCCTCAAGCACTGATTCTAAATCTAGGCTCAATACACAGCTCTTCCCCCTGGCTTTCCCTGCCCTTTTATGATAGTTATATTTGTATTCATGTATGTATTGTCCTTTTAGTGCACTATGTACGGCACTTTGGTCAGTGTAAATTGTATTTTAAATGTGCTTATAAATAAATTGTACTTACTTACTTACTTACTATAGGTGCAGAATGGACCTGCAGGAGTACTTCCAGAGGATCGGCTTCAGCGGTCCGTTTGAGAAGCCGGACCTGGCCTCTCTGCAGCTGGTGCACCGCCTGCACGTGCTGAGCATCCCCTTTGAGAACCTGAGCCTGCACAGCGGCCAGCAGAACAGCATGGAGCTGCCGCTGGTCTTCAACAAGCTGGTGCGTCAGCGCCGTGGGGGCTGGTGCTGCGAGAGCAACCTGCTCTTCTCCTGGGCGCTGGGGCAGATGGGATACGCACACACCATGCTGGGCGCCCGCGTCCACCAACCACAGCAGCAGGACTTCAGTGCCCGCGAGGGACACCTCATCAACAGGGTGGACGTGGCCGGACGCTCCTACATCACTGACGTCAGCTTCGGAGTCTCCTGTCAGATCTGGGAGCCCCTAGAGCTGACGTCGGGGAAGGAGCAGCCCCAGGCAGCCGGAATGTTCCGCCTAAAGGAGGACCACGGCACATGGGTCCTGGAGAAAACGTCTCGCACACCGCTGGTCCCCAACGAGGCCTTCGCCACATCCAGCCTGGTGGACCGCAGCCGGACCAGGGTCATCTACTGCTTCACCCTGGAGCCCCGATGGCCCGAGGACTTCCACGCCGCCGCCCAATTCTACCAGACCGCCCCTGACTCACTCTTCACCAACAAATCAATCTGCTCCCTGCAGACACCCACCGGCTTCAGGGCTCTGATTGGCTGGGTGTACAGTGAGGTCACGTTTGGGTACCAGGAAGAGTTTGACCTGATGGAGATGTGTAACATCACGGACGCCAAAGTCCAGGACGTCCTGAGGGAGAAGTTTGGCATGCCGCCAGTCCACAACCTCAAACTGAAGAGCGAGAAAGTCTGCTATTCCCTCTAACATCTCCCACGGTAACAGGAGAATGACATCTACGCTCAGGACAGACGGGTTCACATTATGGATTCATCTCATTAATCTGTCTCATGAATAAACACACCATGAACTGTCATCTACTCGCTCAGATATTACCTATGCATTTGTAACTGGGATTTGGCACAATAAGAGCCAGTGTATAAATAGTACAGCAACACAAGACAAGATTCAAGATTCAAGATTTAACATTTCTTTTATTACATCTCATTATAGGTTTATAATAGAGTAAAATTCGTTGTGTTTTTTTTCTCCTCAAAAAATAAATAAATGAAAGGGTGTGTGTGTGTGTGTAGGAAAAAAAAAAGTGCCTTGTCTTCAGCATGAGTTCAGCAATCTAATTGCTTGGTTCAAGAAACTACTTTGGAGTCTGGTGGTACGAGCTTTCAAGCTTCTATATCGTTTGCCAGATGGTAATAGCTCAAATAGTTCATGGTTGGGACGACTAGGATCATTCAAGATTTTTTTTGCCTTCCTAATGCATCTTCCCTCAAATAACTTCAGTATGGAGGGTAGGTCACAGCCGCATATGGTCTGTGCTGTACGCACAACTCTCTGAAGTGCTTTTCTATTGTATTGAGAGCAGTTCCCATACCATGCAGTTATGGTCCCAGTCAAGATGCTCTCAATCGTGCCTCTGTAAAAAGACCTTAGGATCTTGGGTCGCATACCAAACTTTCTCAATCGTCTGAGGTGGTACAGACGTTGTTGGCCTTTTTTTACAGTGTTCTGAGTGTGACTGTCCCAGGTGAGGTCTTCTGAGATGGTAACGCCCAGGAACTTAAAGTCTCTCACCCTCTCCACTGTCTCACCATTGATGTTAATGGCTTCAAACTGTTGTTCTTTCCGCCTGAAGTTAACTATCAATTCCTTCGTCTTGGACACAAGCTATTGGTTTCCTGAATGCTATGAAGAACATTCATCTGCAATATCAGTCTGAAATTAAATATATAACTATCAATGTCATTTAAATATATAATCTAAATACAATCTAAATATGAAAAGTTAAGATCCGGTATCTTGAGATTTTTCCTATGGGAAAATAGCATGGGGATTTTGAATTATCGCACCTGTTAAACTCTCACGGGGATGAAGAAATTGGAAATGCAGACGTTCAAAAACGAGATAACGATGGTGATGTCTCTCCACACATAGTATATGTTAATCAAATAATTTTGCTTTAAAAGCCACTCTCTTCCTGGTCTGAAATATCGATTTGTGGGCAAAAACATACAAGAGCCTGATGAGTACATGATGAGCCCTCACTGGAACTGGCTAGTTCACCACAGAATCAATTAATGGGTCAGCATCAATTTCAATATGTGATAGGATCTGGGAAACAGATCACATGGTGAAATAAAAAATCCTTGATTTCTGCTCCGTTTCAACCCTCTATGTGTGATGGATCACATATGTGGTCAACACTTCATACAACCACCTGTGGTCTTCCATCCTGAGTCTCAGGACAGGCTGAGATCAGAAATTCACATCTAATGTTCAAACAGGTCTGCGTCTGTGTCACCTCTGCCACTGGTATAGCAGGCAATATCAGCAAAGACTCTAATCTTAATATCAGGCTGGGGATTTGTACTGATCCCTTTTGGACAGTATTTTTAGATTAGATGGGGCCAGGGGAGATCCACTAGGGGCGCTGGTAGCGTAGTGGCGTAGGAACTGGGTGAGTTGTGCCCGTTGTGCCCTTGAGCAAGACTCCGAGTTGCTCAGGGGAGGCCTGCCTTTGTAGTAATTGTAAGTTGCTTTGGATGGAAAAATCAGCCAAATGAATAAGTATATAACTAAGCTATTCCCCAGTAGAAGCCTGCGGAGTACCATATTCCTCACACAGGTGGAGTACCATATTCCCCACACAGGTGGAGTACCATATTCCCCACACAGGTGGAGTACTATATTCCTCACACAGGTGGAGTACAATATTCCCCCTGTAGGGGGTGGAGAGCAGCAGAAAATGTTAATAATCTGATAAAATGCCTCAATAGTATGGGGAATCGTGCAATTTTAGGAACGGTTCATATAGATTTTTGCAACTGGTGATTTTTTACTTGCTAGGACCCCATTGAATACAAAACAACCTGTTTCCAATTTTTTTCTTCATTTTCAGTGCCAAAATTCAAGATGGTGGACAATATATGCAGAAAAATAATATAAAGGCTTAAAGTGGTCAATTGTTTTGATAAATATACATATAATAAGGTAGACAAGTGAGATACAGACTATTTACAAAAGATGTATTGCATCATTTGCCAAGAAATTTGGAGAAAAAATGGGAAAAATAGAAAAACATTTTTAACCACATCTGCATTTTGTTTCATTATTGAAGAGTTCAACAAAACATTGTCACTCAAGTATTTATCCTCACCACTGTCACTGTCTTTTTAATATTGGTGCACATCTCCTCAGAGCCTTCACACCTGCAAAGTTGTGTGAATGGTAAGTTGTTACTCTTGCAAGAACACCTTCTACTGCATTGGCTGGCAAGACAACAGCACTTCACAAGCTCCACAACAGCCTGTGGTGCTGGTGGAAGTTTTGACAGAACAGGAGCCCATTGCCCATCAACAATTTGCCTCCATCCCAGTGATGGTGAGTCAAGAATCTTTGGAGCAGGCACTGTATCTTGTGCCCAAACATTTGCATGCCTGTGTGCTCCCAGAATTTCAATTTCAACTTAATTTCACTTATAGAGCGTCAAAACATTATGTCTCATGGCGCTTTACAGAGTGTTAAACATTCAGACAGAGCCAATGAGTAACAGGGGCGAGGAAAAACTCGCAAGAATTGGAGAAACATATCGGATGAAACCCTAAGCAGATCCACGACTCAAGGGCCTGACCCATCTGCCTAGGGTCAGTTACAGGACAGTAAGGTCTATATACAGAGAATAGAACATGGTATTTAGAGCCACCTGAGGTATATGTTACAAAGTGGTTAGATGGTTACATAACCAGTATGATAATGCATGAATCCTATTTAGTGTTAAGTTCAAATAGTCCAGTGTAGGGGATGAATTGTCCATAGGGATTAGGAGTTGTCATCGGGCAAGTAGTGGGTCTCTAGGCTGCGCGGGCAGGAATCCGAGCATGGGGACAGCAATAAACGATGGTAGGACAATCATAGGGATGGGATTTCCCTAGTTCCCGAGTTCCACTGAAGGGCTTTAGCTGTTTGAAAACCATGTTTTGGGGAGCTGACACACAAATTTCTCACATCCAGCTAACACGTCTGGAGATGGATGAGGACCTACTACAAGCCTACAAAGTGTGTTAATGACATCATCATGACTTGATTGACTTGAAACCTTTCCTTTGCCATGGGATAAACAGTAAATGGCGGGACAAACGGTTGTCTTTCAATTTCCTGACAGGATACAATAGGATACCCGATAGGTCCACCGACTCTATGCACGTTGTGATTGGCTGGACCGAAGTTTGGTTTTTCCACCTAACAAGCCAACGGAGAGTTGCTAGACTACCCTGGCTAGAAATTACATTTGCTGCCGCTAGGGTGCGTCAAGATTTCTAGGCTGAGATGGATCTTTTGTCGACGTTCTCCAGTGCCCATGATAATGAGACTGTCTTTGTTGATGTCTGGTACCCTGTGAAGGGCAAGCACCAAGACATCTGTGTGACGTGTAGATATGTGGTGTTTTGCCAAAATGACTTACTGCTACTGCCACCTTTGTGTGTGTGAACTGTGACTGGCAGTTTACATAGTTCAACAGCTTTATGAGCAAGGTAGAGGACGAGGTTGGCTTTGGTTTCCTTCGATCCCAGAAAGCTTTAAAGTCTTTAATTGGTGTAGTCTTGTATTTTGTATCCCTTATCATGTGCTTTTTCCCATTGTATCGACCTGTCTCGTCCTGTCTTTCATGGAATTTGTGATGGTATAGTTCAGGGGTGGGCAACTAATTTCCCCAAGGGGCCACATGACGAACTGGGACTGTTGAGGAGGGCCGGACCCAAAATACCGAACTCAAGTCTGAATTCTGTTCACTTCTATTCTGTTCTTGTATAACATTAATTAAATCATATGGTTTTGTTTACTAGTCGTAAGAACAGATGAAAATGTGAGGGAGACAAAGGAAAAACAGCAATATTTAATATATGTCCAGTATTTAATCCTCATTCTCGAAAATGATTTTTTGACATTGACATTTTTTTTCAGTTTTCAAAGACTGATATAAAAAAGTACTACAATATCTATATAATTAGGCTAGGTCATGAAAATGTGAAGGAGTCAGTACAACCGATAGGCCTGTGCCACCATTTCATCAACACTCTGCAAAATTTCATCATTAAATCATTACCATCATTAAATTAACTCTATGCAGAATTAGACTACGAAAATGTGGAGCAGACAATAGTAGGCTGTCATTAGTTAATCAACATGCACAAAGAAAACTATTTTAAAAATGTAGGCTATGTTTTTGCTTTAACTCTATGCACATAACTGTGATTGGTGAACTCGCGTGTTGAGCCGGCTGCTACAAGCAACCCGTGGCATCATACTAGTTCGCTAACATAAGCTTTGCAAATAAACTTAGACATATTTTGGTTACAATTACGGGGTTATCCGATTGTAAACTGTCTATCTGCCAGTAACGTTTTGAAATGAACACTTCGTATCGCCAACGAGCAGCAGTAGGAGTTCGTTCTAACAACCTTTGCGGTGGTGAGCGACGCAGACATAAGAGACAAACTTTGAAAGGTTTACGCCGACGTAAAGGCAACTGCATTGTGTCGACGCAGAAGCATTCTATTCACCAGCACATCAGTGAGGGTGTTTACGTCGTATGCATCCACGCACAAATGTATGGGCGTACAAATAGCAGTCTCTTTAAAAAAAAAAAACAACGATATTGATTTGCATGCATTATCTCTATGCTAGGCTCTTGACTATTGTTCTTTCACGGACCTTACGCGGGCCGGTCAGGGAAAGCCCACGGGCCGGATGTGGCCCGCGGGCCGTATATTGCCCATGTATGGTATAGTTAAATAATAAGTAGCCTATATTAGTGGGGGGCCTTAAGCACATAAATAGGTTGTTTCGCGCAATTTCTTCTAAAATCGCCAAATTTGGCACAGATGTAGGTCAAGTTATACTGAAATGATTTAGCTAGGGCGCCGGAGCCAGAGACCCTCGGGGCCAAGATGGCAGCCAATCCAATATGGCCGCTGCCCGAAAAGGGTTCCGACTAGATTTTTAACCACATGAGCTACAAAAACAAACTTGATGTCTTTTTCAACTTAATTGATCATGGGAAACACATATAAATGTTCATCTTTATGACCCAGTATATCTGGACCCCTTAATCCTCCAATTCCAATATGGCCCTATACCCCATTGTTTTCGCCAATTTATCTACAAGCACAAAATTTGGCATGGATGCAGCTGAGGGCATACTGAAATGATTTAGTGAGGATGCCGGAGCCAGTGGCCCCTGGGACCAAGATGGCTGCCAAATCCAATATGGCCGCCACCTGAAAAGGGATTACTGTAGGCTGCATATTTTGAACCAGATGAGATACAATACAAATGTAAAATTAAAAAATATTTCACCTTTTCTGGCTATGGGAAACACAAAATATTTATGATTGGGTATATGTGGACCCTCAAAGTCCCCAAATGCAATCTGGTGACTGTCCGAAAAAGGGTTTTGACTACAACCTTTGAACCGAATAAGCTACAGATGAAAACTATTTTTTTGACCATGACCACACATTAAATGACCTAAGCTTTCTCAAAAAATAGAGTCTGCTCTGACCCTTCTTTGGAGCAGCCGTGGCCTACTGGTTTGCGTTTCGGACTTGTAACCGGAGGGTTGCCGGTACGAACACCGACCAGTAGGAACAACTGAAGAGCCCTTGAGCAAGGCACCTAACCCCTCACTGCTCCTCGAGCGCCGCTGTAGCAGGCAGCTCACTGCGTCGGGATTAGTGTGTGCTTCACCTCATTGTGTGTTCACTTTGTGCTGAGTGTGTTTCACTAATTCACGGATTGGGTTAAATGCAGAGTCAAATTTCCCTCACGGGATCAAAAGAGTATATATACTTATGTATACAGCCTCAGTGTTGTACCTCCAATCCAGTTTATTGTCTATAAGAACCCGCACATATTTGTAGTTCTCAACAACTTCCTCACCCAGTAATGAAATGGTATTTAGCTCAGGCCTGGCCCTACGAAAGTCCACCACCATTTCTCTTGTATTAGCCACATTCAAGACAAGGTGGTTGTTTCTGCACTATGTCACAAAGTGGTCCACCAGTTGCCTGTACTCCGTCTCCTCACCATCACTGACACACCCCACAACTGCAGTCTGTGAACTGTCTGAGAACTTTCGCAGGTGACATGACTCAGAGTTGTACTGGAAGTCTGAGGTGTACAGTGTGAAAAGAAAAGGAGACAACACAGTCTCTTTTGGTGCTCCTATGTGACTGACTACCTGTTCAGACACACACCCTTTCATTCTCACAACCTGTGGTCTGTCAGTCAGGTAATAAGTAATCCATGAAGTTGTGGAGGTGTCTACTTGCATCCTTCAAAGCTTGTCACGTAGCAGCATAGTCTGTATGGTGTTAAAAGCACTTGAGAAATCAAAGAACATGATCCTCACAATACTGCCAGCCCCTGTTCAGGTGAGAGTGTGTTCTATGAAGCAGGTATCCTCCACACCCACCTCTGGACGGTAGGCTATGCAAATTGTAATGGGTCCATGTACTGTAGTCACCTGTGGTCTCAGAAGATGACCAACAACAGTGTTTAGCCAACTACTTCCTTTCCTACCAACTTCCTTCCTAACCAGGTGTACTTTTTTCCATAAGTGTTTTGTTCTTATGACTACAATTGTGAGAGAGATCATGAGAATGAGAATTCATGAGAGAGCAAACAGTTATTGTATGCACATCCCACCTTCTGGCAGGTGCAGGACAAATTAAAACTTACTCAATTGAAAAAATATAATGTCCGCAACACTGCTTTTGACTCCCATATATTTAATGCACAACAGGCAACGTTTCGACCCTGCTGGGTCTTCTTCAGGCAAAAATTCATGAGAGCGACCATGAGAATTCTGTTGTTGTTTTTATGTTATTGCTGTTTTTTTTTTTAACCTTTGAAGAGTTTTGGACAAATTGACTATTTATTATTCTCTTAGATAGTCTATTCTATTCTCTTATTCTTTTAAAGAAGCCCTATGCAGGTCTGGTTATTCCTTCGCTGTTTCTGGGTTTTCGCCTGATTTGGGCTCGCATTATTCACGACATAGCTCCCCCTGCAGCTTCGGTAGCAAGTGACTGCTACGCTAAACCCCCAATAGCTAGCGAGCTAGCATCAATAAACCAAGCTAAACACATAGGGCTCACAATAAAACGGTCGAGCAAAAATCACATTACAAAAACGAAGTTCACCCAAAGGTAGGCTACTTACAATTTCAACAGCAACAAAGCCAAGTCGGAGTCCGTTTTGCAGTCTTCTTAGAAACTACAATCTGACTAAATCTGACTACATTTTCGAGTATTTCCGCCGAGTTACATTCGGATGTGTTCCGACCGTGACCAGAAAGTTGCATATTCGGTTTTTCCGCGGAGAAGCACTAGGGGGAGACGAAGCACCCACCAAACGACCCAAAAAGTGTTGTAGAACCATCAGAACGACTCTCAACCTGCATAATTAAGGTCATTTTTGCTAAAATTGTTGCATAGGGCCTCTTTAACAATTTGACATACTATAAATATTGCCTTGCAATAATAATTGTGTCTTATTCTTTCTTATATGATTACATTTCGAAATGTATTCACCTGTGGTACACTGAAAGCATTTCACTTTTATAAGGAAATGAATCCACATTGAGAATAACCTTCAAAGCTGTGGTAAAAAAAGATTTTCAACCAAAGTCTTGAAAAGAATACAGGTTCCAGACTGACACAAGCATACATATAAATATGCCAATGGACTTCCTGTGGTCAATAAACTAAAAATAAACACAACATCCTCATTTGTAGCGCATTTGGTTCAAAATTTGAAGCCAAAACCCTTTTTCGGACAGCCATATTGAATTTAGGGAATTTGGCGGGTCATGATATACCCAATCATAAATGTAAGTGTTCCTATGGGTTTCCCATCATCAAAAAAGGTAAAATAGACATCAAGTTTGTATTTGTATCTCATCTGGCTCCAAAGCTATAGCCGAATCCCTTTCAGGCGACAACCATTTTGGATTTGGCTGCCATGTTGGTCTCAGGGACCACTGGCTTGGCCTGGCCGTGGCAAATTTGGTGCTTGTAGATTAATTTGCACAAACAATGGGGTGTAAGGCCCCATACTACAGCCAAAACTGCTTTTTTGGACAGCGGCCATATTAGAATTGGAGGAATAAGGGGTCCAGATGCACCGGGTCATAAATATTAACATTCCTATGTATTCCCCATGATCAATTAAGCTGAAAAAGATATCAAGTTTGTATTTGTAACTCATGTAGTTCAAAAGTTATAGCCGGAACCCTTTTCGCGCAACGGCCATATTGGATTTGGCCGCCATCTTGGCCCCAAGGGTCGCTGACTCCGGCGCCCTAGCTAAATCATTTCAGTATGACCTAAGCTACATTTGTACCAAATTTGGCGCTTTTAGATGAATTTGCGCGAAAATGTGCTTTAGCCCCCCACTATATGTCATTGTAGCCTCGTGCCTTACTTTCAACATTTTCAAAGAAGCATTCTGCCAGATCTTAGCAACAGTTTATGTCACTTTTCCTGACAACCATCTCCTGCACAACAGCCATGCTATCTATTAAGATGCTATCCAATGTGTGTGTTAATTGCACTGAGCTACTCTCTGTAGATTGTTCAGATGGTGCTGTTTCTGAAACCAGTCACAATTCATGGATAAAGGCAGACTTAGCTGTAGTGGGCAGCATTAGGCTTGCATATAATCAACAAATTCATATGTTCCCACAATTTCCTGCAAGTCCTGTTAACAGAATTATTGAAGACCAAAGAGCTCATTGTGGACTTCAGGAAGCTTTCTATCTGAGGAGGCTAAAGAAGGTCCACCGCCTCCTCAGATCATGGTGAACTTCTACCCCTGCACCATCAAGCGTATCCTTACCAACTGTGTGTATGGCAACTGCTCTGCCCACGACCAAAAAGCATTGCAGAGGGTGGTGAAAACTGCCCAACGCATCACCGGTTCCTCACTCCCCTCCATTGAGGCCATCCAGGGCAAGTGATGCTTGCATAAGGCGCACAGCAGGTTCAGAGGAAGCTTTCCTGCAGCTGAACTCTAGCTCTGCATCCTGGTGACAACCAACCTACAAAGCCACCCCCGCCCAATGCCTCCTTGCCTGTGCCTGTTGAGGTGTCCACGACCATAGCAATCTTGACAGGAACAACAAGGAGGCAGACCCCCCCTCCCCCCCAATGTATGTTGTTTATACATTGTTCACATTACATAGCCATATTTATTCTTCTCTTATAAAGTAACTGCTAACATACACTGCACATATTTATATTACTCTAAACCTCTCTACCTTATATAAATCAACTGTATACTACTGTCTACACTGCACTACATCTCTTGACCTGTCTATGCACCACCTGTCTATACTTTGCATATCACATTGCACTTTTCTCCTTTTTTGCACTTCTGGTTAGACGCAAACCACATTTCATTGTCTTCTTACTTGTACTCTGCAATGACAATGAAGTTGAATCTAATCTAATCTAATCTATTGTGGTGAGTGCAGAACATTACTTTAATTCAAATGATTATTAGGTTATGTGAAGGAAACTTAATCAGTCAATGTGTTTTTCCGGGTATGCCAATAAATAGCATAATGGTGGTTACACCAATCACTGGTTGATAATCATGACATCTCATGTCACCCATGGTCATATTTATTACCTAAGTCATTCAATTTTATTAGAAAATGTATGTATATAATGATAATACCTAACATATATCCATTTAAAATGTTTAAAAAGGCGATTAATTGCAATTTTTGGTGATATATCAGCCATCTTGGATTTTGGACCTGTGCAGTCCGGGAAAAAATTGGAAACAGGTAGTTTTGCAAACTATAGGGTCTGAAGAAGTGAAAAAACATAATTTGCAAAAATCTATATGAAATGTTCCAAACACCTTTTTTTGCTACATATCGCCCTGTACTACAAATGGAAGTTAAGTGTCAAGTGTTAAGTTGAGTGTGTGTAGATGAGTGTGTGCATCTGAGTGTGTGATGTAACTTGTAACACTGCTTAGCGTTTTCATCACTCCCTGACAGGGGCCTGAGATGAATAAAGAGGGGAAGCATGTACAAACATCAGGGTTTTATTATAGGGATCTTAAAGCTGGTTTCTACATACTGAAAATAACCATTCACCATAAAACACACACACGCCTGTGCAGGCCTCAAGCTTGCACTCACTCACTCACACACACACGCCTGTGCAGGCCTCAAGCTTTCACACACACACACACACACACACGCACACACGCACACGCACACGCACACGCACACGCACACACACACACACACGCCTGTAAAGGCCTCAAGCTTACACACACACTCACACCGAAAAAAACGCCTGTGCAGGCCTCGCACTCGCACTCACACACCTAAGCCAATGCAGGCTTAAAGGGCCCAGCCCAGCAGCTCCTCCACTAGGGACTTTTCTTCTGACAGCAGTGCAACTGGTTTCCATAGAGATGTTTCCTGTGTGCAAACAGTTCATATAGCTCCTAGAGTCCGCTACATTTCTTCCGTCTCTCTGGGCAGTAATCCCGCCCATCTGTGCTGCTGATTGGTGGGATTCTCCTGTCAGAGTGGAAACTCTGCTGCTATTGGATGTGAGGCCGCGGTTTCAGGATGAGTTTCCCAGTCTGGAGGGCAGGCAGCATGGAAGAGAACAGAGCAGATGTGCAGTTAAGCTTCAGACAAACAACCTCAGAGACCGTCAACTCACGAAAGACATCTTGCTCTTTTCGCATGCACATGAACACATGTACACGCACACACACACACACACACACACACACACACACACACACACCTATAAGGACAGATGTAAAAAAAGTACTTACGTCATCACAGGACATGTTGTATTCAGATAGCACTGTCCGGCAGCGAGCTGCGATTCTGAGGAACATGTTAAGATAAAACACACCTTGTGCAGAAAGGTGACAGACACAATAACGTTTTTCCAGAGGTCAGACTAGAGTCACGATTTTGATGACTTCAGACTCGACGTGAAAAGTGAATTGGGGACAGCATTTAATAAGCGTCATGTAAATACACTAATTTTACCTACCATCAATGATGGACAGAACTCATAATAGTCCTCAATTGTACAGCAGTCAACAAAGTAGCAGTAGCCTAGGCCTATGCGTGGCCCCTTTAAGTGAACCTGACGTCAGTGAGTTGCGAGTGAGTGGCCAGTGTATGAATCGTTTTCATGTCTATGGAGTAAACGCTCAACGCAGATAAACGGCTAGAAGCTGGGAAAAAAAGTTATAGCGACCAAATCAGAGTTTGTGAGGGAAACTGCAACTCCTCGGTCTGTATCTTGTGCCCATCTACTCTATTGCGCACAACCAGTTGCAGCAGAAATGAAAGGGGTTAGCCCCGAAGGTTTTAGTAACTTATAATGGCGATGACCTGATAAACTGAAACAGGAATGGTTAGTATATTTCTCGGTAATAATACAAACCCAAGCGAACAAAATGCAAATAGAACACTAAAATACAACTAAGAACTACTAATCTACTTGTGAGCTCCGTTCTGCTTAGGTTAAACGGAAGATCATTCACGAGATGATTCTGGGCTGCACAGATTCAACGCAGACCCACGGATCTTGTTAGAATGGTGAAACGCGCCCCAGCTGTGGCGCAACTGGCTGGGGCACCTGCACCGTACGCCGGTGACCCGGGTTCGATTCCCGCCCCGTGGTCCTTTCCGGATCCCACCCCGACTCTCTCTCCCACTCACTTCCTGTCGTTCTCCACTGTCCTATCTGATTAAAGGCATAAAAACCCCAAAAATATACTTTAAAAAAAAGAATGGTGAAACGCAGACCCACAGATCTTGTTAGAATGGTGAAATGCATCCACACCGCTGACATTATTTTGAGGAAGTGTGGGATAATTTTTATCTTTCTCATTGAATGTTTAGTATACCTTATATACATGTAGTGAAATCGTATTGCCATCTCCTTACTCTGACCCTGGTGTTTTCTGAAACTCCTATGTGGGAATGTTTAGTTAAATTAACCCCTGTGTCACCGAACTAGGATGGGGGGGTTGTAAACATTTCACTGTGGGTAACCCTCAGGATGGGGGGTCATAAACATTTCTTATCTCTGTTAAAATACCAGATGGTTAAGTGATTAATGGAGGGTGACAACTTGTGATTTTCCATGGGTGTGGTGTAAGGTATAGGAGTTGGCTTCACCCACAGATGTGTGGGCTTGTTACTTTGACATTTCATGTGGGTAACATGCTCCCGGCGTCGTGAATAAAGCTGCAGTCTCACACCAGTTGTCTTGGATTAATTTTGACCACAGAAGTAGTGAAGCCAACCAAGCTCAAGCAGCTCAGTGTAGCCAGGCGGGCCTTAGAAATCTTTGTAGTATGCGGGTCATTCCGTGTGAAATCACCCAATTTCAGCGCAATTTGGCAGGTGACCCTCTCCGAAAAAATCTCTGAAAATGGCTATAAAAGACATGTGAAAAGACATCATCACCTTTGAGGGCTTCTCGTTCAAAAAGTATGACACAATTTCATCAGATTTTTTTCCTACACATATATGTATTATAAGGTCCTGTCCATGCATTAACTTTGGTTGTTATCATTTTCATATTTTCAGAGCATTTTTTTACAGGATTTGTTTTAATTTTACCATATATCATTCTGTATGTGAGGATCATCTGCCCAAAATGTGGGCTTGTTGCTGAGTTTCTTCATTGAGATAAGATTTTTTTAAAATATTGTCTATAAATCCACTGAATTAGTACTGGATCTGCAGTACCACTTTGCACCACATGTGGTGCTCTTTTAATACAATGGAAGTAAATGGAAGAGTAAGAGAGTCACTTGTTTGCTGCACATATCCAATCTAAACACACAGTTTATGGTTCATAGTTGAATTGGTCCAAATAATTATTGCAACATGAACACCATACTACTCATACATAAATCTTATTTACAGAAAATAAACTGTTCAAGTAAATTATAAACACATAAGACTGACTGGTCATCATACATGCAGCAAGAGGATTTAGCATAATTACCATCTTTGTAATGAGTTTTCTACACCAGCTTCAACCTATCAGTGCCTATATGAGCACTTTAATCATTTTTAGCCAGCTGGTTAGGCAAAGTCTATATTCATCTTCATATGCTTGGGATGTAGTCCTCTGTGAAACATAGACAAAGAGCATCAAGATGGAGATCAGTGCTTTAACAAACAATCAAACAATGGGTTTCTAAAATTCAGTTCATCAAGGTATTTCACTTGATGAAAATGACCATGTGTGTTTCCATCACAAGTATTCATAACAAGGTTTGAGGACTCGTGGATCCAAGAGGCATTTGTAAAAAGATGATAAATCTTTAGTATTGATTTTTCTGCATCTGACAATGCACTGAATTTTAGAACCCCCTTTTTACTTGAACCATATGAACCATAAACTGTGTGTTTAGATTGGATATGTGCAGCAAACAAGTGACTCTCTTACTCTTCCATTGACTTCCATTGTATTAAAAGAGCACCACATGTGGTGCAAAGTGGTACTGCAGATAAAGTACAAATTCAGTGGATTTATAGACAATATTTGTAAAAAATCTTCTCAATGAAGAAACTCAGCAACAAGCCCAAATTTTGGGCAGATGATCCTCACATACAGAATGATATATGGTAAAATTTAAAAAAATCCTGTTATCTGTCCACGTGGTGAAATGAGAAGATGAAAACAGGCTTTTTGAAAATCAAGCCCAATTTAATAAAAATGCTCTGACAATATGATAATGTTAACAACCAAAGTTAATGTATGGACATGACCTTATAATCCATACATGAGTGGGAAAAAAATCTGATGAATTTGTGTCACATACTTTTTGAATGACAAGCCCTCAAAGGTGGTGATGTTTTTTCACATAATGAATTTATAGCCATTTTCAGAGCTTTGCACAGGGGAAATTACACAAGATACACCTGATTTGATTGGATTGTTTAATTCAACAGGAAAATGTACTTCTATTCACATAGTTTCACTAATGTGTGCGAAATACCAAAAGAGCCAATAATGTTGGAAGTTGAACAAAACGGATTGTTCACCACGATGCTTAACCCTTAGAACCCGATTGACGCAAAGTGCGTCAAAAAACACACCCCTTCTTCTCTGTTACATTGCTCCGGAACGGTTCATCGCAGCGAGATGAAACCTTTATTGCACGACAGAGCAGAAGTGGGGCTTCCCAACGAGACTACACTCTAGTTTGAATTACTCGCGAACCCGTGATCGCATCGATATGGCAAGCATATCAGATGAAAGAGGGGGCACAGGGCTATCATTTGAAGTACATCCTTCTGGGTTATAAAACAGACGAAGTGACAGCAAAATAATAACTTCATATAGCTGGACTTACCCCACGTTTTTGTCTGTTCTTGTGGTAAAGCATGTTTATAATCCAATGCTATCATGTGTTTCTCTATGGCAAAGCATGTTCATATTCCGGTTTTGAGATCCTAGCAAATTCCTGCATGGCATCCAATTCAAGGCATACATTGCATCCCAATTTGTTCAACAAATAAACACCTTTTTTGCCTTTACTTTGTTCATGGCAATGCAGTAAAAAGTTGAGAATTATTATGACAGCATACACACAGGCACGCAGGCTAACACGTAACCTCGGGTCAAGTCAGGTCAGATCAGTTCATGTCACAGATATGGAGCTCAGAAAGGTCACTATAAAAAATGGCATTTATTTCCGTAAATCACACAGCAAATATTTCTGTAAATTGCTCAGCCCCAGAAAAAAACAATATATAATATATGTGTGTGGCACTTACAATGACCAGAATAAATCCTTATGAATAAAGGTAGTGAAAATGCCCTAAAAACAGCTTAGGGTTCTAAGGGTTAAAATGACTTGAAACTTCAAAGGGCTGTAGTTTTGGAACCATTAGTGATACAGATATACTATTTAAAATGTATGCATAGGTTTGGTCTACAAACACCTGTGATTTTTTTCAGATTTTTTGGAAGAGGGTGACCTGCCAGCCACTGGGTGATTTGACACGGAATGACCCATGCTGTGGGCTTTAATGAGCGCATTTCAGGTAGCCTATCCTACGTCTAGAAAATAAGTATTGAACAAATTGCAGACTACATGCTATGACAAACATTACCAGTACTCACTGAACATTAAGTAGATATTTTGCAAGTTACTTGTGACTTGCCAAACAGTGACTTTGTCACACCTCTGCATCACTCACTCACTCACTCGCTCACTCACTCACTCCTCAGCCAGAGTGAAGGATACATGGAGGGCGCGACGACACGTTTGTGAATCCCAGCGAAGAAGAGGCCAATGAGTGTGATGCAGCTGATGGTGAAGAACGGGTGGTTCCACAGTGACGAGAAGAACGACACCTGCATGAAACACACACACACACACACACACACACACACACACACACACACACACACATTTATAACAGGGCATAGAAATCTAAACACATACACAAATACTTTCCATTAGATTCACAACCCAGAGATATTATTTCAAACACAGCTTGTGCGCTGAAACATGGGCGCAACACAGTCTTGGAAATAGCTAATCTCTGGCCTTACACAGATCCCCAAGGTCAGAGGTCAAATGGCCTGTGTGTATCTCACCTTCTGTGTGTCGGGGTCGATGAGCCAGTTCCAGGCACCCGTGGCCGTGCAGACCGACACCACGATCAGAATCACTGCAGACATACATACAGAGAGAGAGAGAGAGAGAGAGAGAGAGAGAGAGAGAGAGAGAGAGAGAGAGAGATCATAATCCCAACACTGGTCCACACACATTACAAAACCTAATATAACATCATACACACATTAAGGTACTTACAACCAGTCTATGCTTACAACACACAACACTGACAACATACTACTGAAACTGCAAGCAAAAACAGCAGAGTAAGCCCACCACCCACCAACCTCCCTTTCATATGCCATACAACATCTGTTACTCAGAAAGAGAGTAAAGACTGCTATACATGATACATAATAATATGGCCATTTAATCATTGGAAGCAATTAAATAAAGAGTATAACATTGCTAGCAGTGTGAAAGGTGTGTTTACGTGACAAACTGAGCTGAACTTACTTCTCCAGCGGCCCGTAGCGGGCTGAAGGCAGGAAACGTACTCCGTTAGCCTCCTCTCGAAGGCCTTCAGGTCTGCGGCAAAGGAAACAACACACGCACACATCAGTGTCATACACAGTCCAGAGCCTGGCTCCTATGCCTATCATAGCATAATGCTCCTACGCTATTGCAACGCAACTCACGCAGCCAGCGTACACTAGCATAAGCAGCTAATGTTAACGTTATTTGTTACAGGAAAAACAGGGCCCGGTATCCTATGTTACGTGACTTGACAGTGACCTTGGAATGTCAACAAGTACCTTTATCATTTTTAAATAAAGAAAGTCAGTGTCTCCCGAGGACCGCCAAATTAACTCACCCACAACAAGGCATGCGCTAACCAACCATAGGTGCTAATGTTACTGGTATAGGTCGCTTGGCTGGTTAGCTGCAATGTTAGCGATTCAAATAACGTAATACTGTTACAAGAACCCTATTCACCCTCAAGAGGATAGGAATGAAAAGCACTATCCAAGAATGTTACATATGTTATACATCTCTGGATGTAAAATTTTTTACCTTCAGCCTGTTCCAGGGAATTCATTGCTTCCACTGTGAGTTCCTCCGTGTGTCCTCCGGTCCTCAGACGCACATGCACCCTCAACGCGGATTGGCCAAATTTAGGAAGAGCGCCGTTGATTGGCTGATCCGTTTGGACACGTTCAAATGGACTACTTCCGTTTTAAACGCCCTTACTACTGTGTCAATCGGTACTTTGTAGCAGCTGTTATGATCTATACTTGTGTAGGCCTACCCTACTGTACAGTCTCCGTAACAAGTCAACTACCAGCCTACATAGCAAAAGTTACGAATCAGTAGATGTGTGACGAATGAATTTTGCTACCTTTGATCAGGTCCTTATTACTCCCACATTCTACATGAGTGAATTATGTATGTTCTGTCTTAGTTCTTAGTTCAGTGCGGTCTGTTCTGAGAAATTTTACTTAGTTGCATGACATGAATGTCACGGCTGCCACTCACATGGGACATAATGGTAGGCCTAAGTGTCACAGGCACATGTTGGCCTTGAAATAGTAACAGAAAAAAAACATGCAAATTACACACAGGCTCAGACACAGAGCTCCCCATGTTCACAGGATCAAAACTGGGCCAGGGGGTAAACCTCTGTGTGTGTGTGTGTGTGTGTGTGTGTGTGTGTGTGTGTGTGTGAGAGAGAGAGAGAGAGAGAGAGAGAGAGAGAGAGAGAGAGAGAGAATGGAGAATACCATAAAATATAGTCAGTCTGATCCAGTCTGACAGGATTGTTATATGCAGGGTTGGGTAGTAACGGATTACATGTAATCTGGATTACGTAATCAGATTACAAAAATCAAGTAACTATAATCAGCCCAGATTACAATAAAAAAAAATGTGTAATCAGATTACAGTTACATTGTTGGGGATTACCTGATTACATTTTATCATGCAAACAATGCGACTTTTTTTATGATAGCCTAGCTATCTTTTAATTTGACAAGCAGTTTATTCGGATGTTCACTTTTTAGATTTTTTTAAGATATTATTAAGAACAAAATTATTCTTACCCCTGGCAAATATTGATTTTTCTCTTGACCAATATGTTTGTTCTTACTTAAAATGACACTTGCACATGCCAAAAGGTTGCAAGGCAATGTGGTAAAAACATAACCTGACTCTCGCCAGATGAATTTCGTTCCGCCTAGCCAGGGCCGGAGTGGGGCCACTTTTCAGCCCGGGAGTTTCAGGCCCAAGACCGGCCCATGTTTTCCATAGTGGTGGAAATTGGATAAATGAAGCAACATTTCAGCTTTTACTATCCTGTAGTTTTTATTACTACCATGGTTCAACAAATGTGTAAAGGTTATAATTCACTTCAACTGAGAAGTTAACAAAAAATATTCCACTATTCCACAAGTTAACAAAAACAGAAAGAAAGAAAGAAAGAAAGAAAGAAAGAAAGAAAGAAAGCCTTTGAAATGTAGCCTATCCCACGCTTCCCACAAAGAGGCGTATGAACGTTTAGGCTATGTTTTTGCATGGGTAGGCTATAATGTTGTTTGGTGATTTAGCCTACTCCTTTACTACACCCTCTTTTGAGCAAACAAGGCATATATGTTTATCATGTAGCAAAATTGCTCTTTCTTACATTAAATAACTATAAATTATCCTCTATACTTGTCCCTGTAGTCATGGCCTCCTCATCACTAATTTCGGGCTCATCATTTTCAGTGGTCGACTGGTTGATCTGCTGCTCAGAGGCTACAATTTTTATTGCATAGGCCTACACAGATCATGCTTCAGTTTTGTTATCAATATTTGCATACTGCAAAGTCTATGAATCGGATACAAAAGGCTAATTTTAAAGTAATTTAATATGTTGCTTGCGAATAGCTTGACAAACGTCCAATATTAGCCCAATAATTACATTGTCAATAGGCTAATCATTGCCTATAGGCTATCTCTCTTTACAGTTGCCACTTTTGTCTGTAATCTGGAAGCTTGGCACATTTAGCAGCATTCTACCTGGCCAGGGGCGAAGATTTGCGTGGGGACCGAAGGACGTGTCCACACCAATGTCAGATTACGACTGAAATGTCCCCACCAATATTCAGGTTGAAATGGGGGGAAAAGCGCTCACATGCGCTACACAAAGAGTTAAATACTTTCTCACTTTGCTGCAGATCATCTCGTACAGATCGTGTAATGTGCAGTAGCCTATAAGGGTAAATCGCGCTGATTTGAAGTTATAATAACTACCAGTGAGTCGCAGTCTCCTGCGCTGCGCTTCAGCTTCACTTCACTACAAGGCATATGAAGTGCGTCCAAATTAACCCATTCTTCTCTGTTGAACTCCTCGAGTAGGCTACTCATCACACATGTGTCACATGAAAGAGCCTTTTCTCAGCTTTTAAACTGTGCTATAGCCACTATTTGCTGTGATAAACAGTTCGCGAGAAAAATTAACTTCAAGAGATTTAATAATTATTCTCTGCGCCCATCTCCACATCCATTCGTCTCGGTGGAATATCGTAGGCCTACACACTCTTCGCGCGCAACACATGAAAAACCATATATCAGAATAAACAGCAGACCTTACCGAACACAAAGGTGTAATGCATTCTCGTGTATAGTTAGCTGTTCCAGAGTAATCCGGTTTTGAAATAAATTGTAGAAAAATTCATAATGGTCTTTCGGCTTTAAGCATTTCTTAAAACTGAACTGTGCTTACATCGCCTTATCTGCAAATTAGAATCAGAGAATATACAGGCAGCTCATGGTTAAGAGTTGTCAATGTAGCCTTAATGATTCTTTTCACAAAATGCTAAGCATATGTATTTAAGTTTCTTAAAACTGAGCTGTGCTTAAATGGGTCAATGCATGATTTCATAACATACCAAATAGAAAATAAATGTTAAATATAGCCTACATATGTATACATATTAAAATCAGATTATGTGCTACACAGTATAGATCAAGTTGGACAGTAGCACATTTTACTCATGGGTAGTTGGACAGTAGCACATTTTAATCATTTTATATATCTATAGTGGCTGGTGAAAGAGTTGAGTGGCTTTTCCTTTTTTTCGGGGGGATTAGTGGGTAGTGTCCCCACCAAAGCTAGACGAAACCTACGCCCTTGTACCTGGCCGTTTCATCCCTCCTGGCCTCTTTCTACATCCATCCTTCCTGACGCTTATGGCTACTGTAGGGCCGGCCCGGCTTTCCGTAGGTTATCAGAGCTCCACTCATCCATCTGGAACCGATCCATTGGAATGGTGTTTCAGAAGGCTGGGCCTAATCAAAAAATGCTTGCATATGATTGAATAAGCCACTTGTCCGTCATCTATTGACGTGCTACTTCAACCACTCACATCGAAGCCAACCCGTGACGCTGATAACAGTCTCACAGTCGCTTAGCTGTCACATCTATGAAACTCCCGCCCTGCGTCCTGATTGGCTCAACCATACAATCTCGTGCTGAAATCACTCTCAATGGAAGAGGTCCCAGATCGATGTGAGTAAAGCTAGGCGGAGCTAAGCGGAACGAAATTCATCTGGTGAGAGTCAGGTTAGTAAAAACATGGAATAAAAAAAAGTGTTTTTATCTTTTTTAACATTTTTATAAAAATGATTCAAAATGATTCATACCCTTTTTAAACAATCACTGGAAACATCTTTATTTACCACCACAGCTCTCAAAATGGTTCATATAATACCCACCAAGCCTCTTCATGTCTCCACAATGATTGTAGACTGCACCTTTTTAGCAGCAATCTGGGTTTTGAGGCAGGAACGATTATTTGCCATCACTTTGGCCTTGTGCTCACTTTTTTGACGGATTGAGGTCCACTCTAAAATGTTGATTGTTCTCTGTTAACCATTTATTGCCTTGTTTGGCTGTATGTTTTGGATCATTGTGTGGTTTAATGTTCAAATGCTGCCTTTTGGGGCAGCCATGGCCTACTGGTTAGGGCTTCGGCCTTTGGGCTTGCCGGTTCAACCACTAATTCATGGACTGGATAAATGCAGAGACCAAATGTCCCTCACGGGATCAAAAGATATACTTACTAACTTACATAGGCTACTATTGGGGCAGGTCTCTCGGCACACTGCCTGATCTTTTCCTCCTAATCTTAATGTACGTAGCCTCTTGTTTTAGTGTTACTGTTTACTTTGAGAAAATCACCAGGTCCCCCTGGTTGAAAAACATCCCAAAATAATAATTTTCTCACCCCCACAATTGAAACGGACATGGTGTCATTTGGGTTTAATGCTTCCCTTTTTTATGCCAATCTCAGGCCATGTCCCTAATGTTAAATAAATCCAGCGAAAGCTAAATTATTTGTCCAGGTGTGCCCTTATAATGGTTAAGCTGAGTTGTGCATGTTTGGAGAAGAGTGGAGATTCAATTCTGTGGTGGTGTCTTTTACTTAATGGGCATATTTATTGAAGTAATCTAAAAGTAATCCTAAAGTAATCAGATTATGTTACATGTTTTTGGTAATCCAACTGATTACGTTACTGATTACAAAAATTGCCATGTAATTTGTAGTCAGTAATGGATTACATTTCAAAGTAATCTGACCCAACCCTGGTTATATGTTATTATACCTGGGAGGACTGACTAGTGTTACACACACACACACACACACACACACACACACACACACACACACACACACACACACACATTTAGAGTATATTCCTACAGCCTGGCCTTAAATTAAAGTGTTGATTTTATGCCTGAGATGGACATTCCCTCTGATCTCTCTCACTGACCCAGATCACTCTCAGCATGCGGGCTCAGATCGTGGCCTTCTCTCAGTGCTGCTGGCCCTCTGCCAGGCTGGGCCTCAGATAAAAATCTGTGCATCCTGCAGAAGTGTTTCTGTAACTCTTTTGACAGGCCGAAAACACAACCCAAACCCTCACAGCTACAGAGGAGTTGCAAAGCGTCAGGATTCTGGAAGGTAAGAGGCGTTTATGAGGGGGGAACTGTAGTAGTTGTTAGCCTGGGTTGACATGAGATCACTCTAGTTTACACACACACACACACACACACACACACACACACCCACACACACACACACACACACATCTTCTGTTTAGACTGCTTTTCCTCATGACTATAAGCTGCCTTTTAGAGGTTGCCTCTGCTGTCTTTAGGACACGTGTCGGATGTTGTCCCTGGGGTCCGTAATCCGTAAAGTCGCTCCCTTTTCCCTTTTTCTTTTCATTTTTATACATTTTATATGTTTTCATAGATTAACAATGCTAAAGAGGAATGTTTTTAGTATAGATTTAAAGATGCTAAAGAGGAATGTTTTTAGTATAGATTTAAAGATGCTAAAGAGGAATGTTTTTAGTATAGATTAACAATGCTAAAGAGGAATGTTTTTAGTATAGATTAACAATGCTAAAGAGGAATGTTTTTAGTATAGATTAACAATGCTAAAGAGGAATGTTTTTAGTATAGATTAACAATGCTAAAGAGGAATGTTTTTAGTATAGATTTACAATGCTAAAGAGGAATGTTTTTAGTATAGATTTAAAGATGCTAAAGAGGAATGTTTTTAGTATAGATTTAAAGATGGTAAAGAGGAATGTTTTTAGTATAGATTTAAAGATGCTAAAGAGGAATGTTTTTAGTATAGATTTAAAGATGCTAAAGAGGAATGTTTTTAGTCTATATTTAAAGATGAAAAGGGTTCTGCCTCACTGGGAAGCCGGAAGACTATTCCACAGGAAGGGAGCTTGATAGCAAGGCTCTGCCTGCTCATTGTGCCGTTTGATACTGTTGGAATCACAAGAAGCACCCGGGGAGAGTGGACAATTAGCTCCTTCAGGTTATTTGGAGTGAAGCCATTTGCAGCTAATGTTAAGGACTAATTCTACTTTTAATGGGGAGCCAAGTCAACCAGAGTTTAACTGCCCATTTTATTTGACATCTGTTGGCTTGAGTATTTATTAGAGTGTTTATTTACTGTATTTATGTCCGTTTTTTTATTATTATTTACACATTTTTAACATGGCCAACTTAGGTGGACAGTCGCTGCAACATTCAACTGCTCATTCTGCCATGTTAATGTGTGTGTGTATGAGGAACCTCAACGTTAAACATCCCATTCTGGCATGTTAATGTGTGTGTGTGTGTGTGTGTGTGTGTGTGTGTGTGTGTGTGTGTGTGTGAGGAGCCTTATTGGTCTGGTGTGGTGGTGGTCAAATGATCAGATCTTCCGAATGACACCACAAAGTTGTGAGATTGATCCCATGTAGGAGCAGCCATCAATTTGTGCCCCATTAAAGGAGAATTCCGGTGTGATTTTGACCTAAAGTGTTTTGAAACATGATACCGAGTGTGAACGTATGTCTCATAGCCCATCTCGGCTTGTCCCCTGCACTCCGAAATCTGGCGCTAGTTAGCCGATGCTACCAACAAGGCGGTCAATGGTGGTGCCTCGGCATTGGCATAGCCATGCAATTAAATCACTGTTTTACATCATTTACGAGGCTCAATGTATCTCCACACTTCATTGGTAGACTTCCGAGGGCCCTGACATTTAAAACGAGACATTGAGAACTTTGAAAAAGCACTGGTAGTTTACTTACAAGACGATTTATACAGACAGTATCTTCTCGAAGTTTAGCGTTTGCAGCCATCTTGAATTTAGTCACGATAAGTCGAGCGACGAGTAAGAATGAACAGGTATGATAAGGGATCAGATTCCAAAAATAATTCTGTGGTAATGCATGGATTCCAGTTGCTGCTAAGAAACTGTAATCCATGCATTTCCACAGAATTATTTTTGGAATCTGATCCCTTATCATACCTGTTCATTCTTACTTGTAGCTCGACTTATCGTGACTAAATTCAAGATGGCTGCAAACTCTAAACTTCGTGAAGGTAGCCTACTGTCTGTATAAATCGTCTTGTAAGTAAACTACCAGTGCTTTTTCAAAGTTCTCAATGTCTCGTTTTAAATGTCAGGGCCCTCGGAAGTCTACCAATGAAGTGTGGAGATACATTGAGCCTCGTAAATGGTGTAAAACAGTGATTTATTTGCATGGCTATGCCGATGCCGAGGCACCACCATTGACCGCCTTGTTGGTAGCATCGGCTAACTAGCGCCAGATTTCGGAGTGCAGGGGACAAGCCGAGATGGGCTATGAGACATACGTTCACACTCGGTATCATGTTTCAAAACACTTTAGGTCAAAATCACACCGGAATTCTCCTTTAAGGCACCAAATCTGGAGCTGCTCTAAGGTGGCTGTTCTGTCCCTATAATTCACTGTTGTTCTGGATAAGAGTGTCTGCTAAATCAGAAATTATTTAGAATTATTTACATTGTGAGGAGGTTTGCAAAGAGATGCTTAAATTAGGCTATGTTCTGCATGTCCTTCTGACATGAACCAAGATCTGATGATTAAAAAAAAACACTTTCTTTAACACATGTCATAACTGCGTGGTCATTTTTCTTTATTGTTGTTGAATCAGTGTCACATTCAAATAACTTTGCCTATGTGTAGCTTGCTGTGGTCATATGTCAGCCGACGGTCACCCCCTACACCCTGTTTCAATGAACCCCTAGATCCGCATATGCCCGAACGAGGCACTGTCACGCTACATGGAATCGTGGCTCTTGTATGTGTTCATAACAGTGGAAAATGACGACCTTTCCCAAGTATTCCATCAGTGGCCACTGTTGTATAACAGCGCGCAGTCACCGCTAACGGGAGCACCCCGCTGCTCGCGCACAGTGCCGGGAGGGCTTGTTTGGTGAGTTGTCACATTATTTAAGAAGATCAACAGCTATCCATGATGAAAATACGTTGTGTATAGATCCGTGGATACAAGCGTCAGATCCGATTTCACCGAATAAAAACATACAGTTAATTAACACGAAACATGACAGCTTGTCGTTTTAATCAAATCCAAACCTTTAGAAAATTGGTATTTCGGATGTAGGTATCGTGAATCAGCAGTTAAGCCAAAACCTTTAACCTGCATGTTACTTATGGCCTCCTATAAAGTAGTTTTTATAGGCAATTCCTCGTAAAAACAGAACAGGACAATCACGAATGTTAGGTTATCTGCGGACGATTTCATTTTATTTGCAGCTCTGTCTAAACTCTTTCTGGGACAACAGAATGTTTGTAAATGTATAACCGATGACTTGCGCAGGAACGCTGAGTGAGATTGCTGGTTAATGGTTGGCCTGATTCAACCCATAGCATGATGAAACGCGGTGCTATAGGTGGAGAGCATGGTGGAGAGTTGCAGTAATGTTTAGGCACTAGCCTAGGCAAGCACCCTCTACATTTTGGCCATTGGGGATAAAATTGATCGATCAAAAACAGTTTATGCATATTTTGGTAATTATCATTGTCTCTAACAATGAAGAAAAATCCAACCTTGAGGGGAAGCATTTTCCCGTAAAGAATTTAACATTAACATAATAAACATGTTTTTCCATTTCTATTCAACTTTTTTAAAGTTAATCAGTGTCTTGAACTTTCCACCATTAATTTATGACTTCCTGTGTCACTAAGATATACAAATGAAGAGACACAGAGGTCAAATGCCCTAGCCATTTTTCAAGCCAGAGATGCAGCGAGGGAAATAAGTATTAAACGTTTTTTTTAACATTTTGTTTCAGTAAATATACTTCCAATGAGGCTATTTGCATGACATTTTCAGCAGACGTATTAACTCAGATAATCCACCCATATAAAAAATCCAAACATCAAAGTCCATAAGTAGAGTTGTGTGTAATATAGTGGAATGACAGGAAAAAAGTAAAGGACACGCCTACTGAAATTTCTACTATGTGAATACTTTGTGGAAAAGCCTTTATTTGTAATGACAGCTTCAAGTTATTTCCTGTATGACAAAACTAATCAGTCGCACTCGCAGTATTTAGGTGGGATTTTGGCTTATTCTTCAAAAGTTGAATTTTGCTCTCGCCTGAGAATATATTCTCTCAGTATTTGATATTCTTGTCCAAATGTTGTGTAGCAAACTTTCAACAAGCTTCGACATGTCTTTCTTCAGTAATAGAGTCATGCGGGGGTGAGCGTGCATAGAGGCCATGGCGGTGGAGTGCATTACCTATGAATTTCTCTGTTCATTGTACACTGCTGCCTCCAAGGCTTTCTGGAGCTTTCTCTAAGTGGTCCTTGGCTCTTGGGCTACTCTTCTGACTATCCTTCTGACTTTCGGGTCAGAAATCTTGCAAGGAGATCCTGTGCATGGCCGGTTGATGATGCAGTGATGTTCCTTCCACTTGCAGATAATGGCTCCAATACTACTTACTGGATGATTCTGATGTTTTGAAATGCATCTGTAACCAGTTCCCTGTTTCTTGTCTAACACCTTGGTAACGAAAAACCTTTTTATAGCCATCAATTTGTACTAACCCAGCTTATATTAATTTGCACAGATAGGAGGGATAATTACTCTCTAACTACTTAAAGATTCCAGTTTGTTTCTTATCATTCCTTGCCTTTGTGTACTGCTTTTTCTTAGCGTGTTTAATACTTTTTTCCTGTGCCACTACCATTCCACTTTTTTACTCATAACTCACTTATAAACAATAATGCTTGGATTTATTTATATGTTTGGATTACCTAAGTTAATTCTAATGTCTGGTGAAAATGTCATGCGAATAGCCTCACTGGAAGTATACTTACTGAAAAAAATGTTGATGCGTAAACTTATTTTCCCCACTGCATCTCTTTACTCAACTTTATGCAGGGGGCCCAGAAATGCCCTTACCAAAAGATGTATACTACACAAAAAGTAAGCTATGCTTAGTTCAAATTATGTAGATCAACAGTACACTTCCATAAAACTATTTTTGCGAAGGGTGTGGAAGGTGATATCAGACTCCATAGGTGAGAACAGCACTAAGGTTCACAAAACTAACTAAAATATTCAGACTCTGGTGTTGTGCAAGCTGAGAATTGGGATAGTTAGAGCGAGTAGCGTGACGAAAAGCACACAGTTATCCTAAATGTTGCCATATTCAAAATCTGGGTGGATGTGTGTGTGTGTGTGTGGGGGGGGGGGGGGGGGGTCACCAAGTGTCAGTGGGAGAGAGGAAGAGGAGGAGGAGGAGGAGGAGAGTTGCATATTGTCCCTTCCTATTTGTGTCTCCCCGAGATGTTGTGGTTTGGTTTGCATCTTAATGTTATTATGCCACTCTGAGTTGAATGGAGAGGGATGGATAGAGGGATGGATAGAGGGATGGATAGAGGGATGGATAGAGGGATGAATGGAGGGATGGATAGAGGGATGAATGGAGGGTGATGTGAGAGAAAAAGAAAGACAACAAACAAACCAGTACTGTCCAACTGCTGTGGCACAATGACAGTGATTTTGGCAGGATGTGAACACACAATCACACACACACACACACACACACACACACACACACACACACACGTGTCTGTGGACACCACCTCTCACCCAGAATGAAACCTGTGCTCGACTTGTGAGAGTGGTGTGTGTGTGTTGGTAGGGGAGGAGTGTAAGTGTGAATGGGAGGGTGGGGGACCTCTGCACCTGGTAACCTTTGAACCCTGTAAAAGGTGTGATGTAAAGACATGGCATGTTGAAACAGAAGTCCCGTGGAGCGCGCGTGCCGCTATGAGCTGAGAGAGGAGGAGGACAGACACACGCGGAGACGCAGACAGCCGTCCGACAGCAACACACACACACACACACACACACAGAGGCCGGATACCGTATGTGCCTCTGTCTGCTGTGAGCTGCGACAGAGAGAGGACGAAGGAGAGGGAGCGAGCGAGGGAGGGAGGGAGAGTGAGAGCCAGGACAGAGGTCAGCCAACGGTAAGATCTGTCAGACTTCTGCCTTTAAGCGTCCTTTCATCACCAGTCTGTCTGGTGAGAGTGAAACCAAAGCTACTGTGTCCGTCAAGACTGGAAGCAAGAGGAGAGATGGCCGGGGTTTGTGTGTGTTTGTGTGCGTGCGTGTGAATGTGTGTGTGTGCGTAGATGTGTGCGTGCGTGTGTGCGTTTGTCCGCGTGTTTGTGTGTGCGTGCGCGCACAAGCCAGCACGTTAGGACTGCAGTGCTGCTCATGCTGTTTGCTAAGTGCGTTTGAAATCTGAAGCATGTCATCTCACCATGCTATCTAACACTCTTTCCACAGACTCACTCACTCACACACACACACACACACACACACACACGGACGTCATGGGGGTCCGGAACATGTTGTCCAATGACAGCACTGAAGAGGAGGGGAGTGTTACAGGAGTCTCTTTTGTAAGTACTTCTCTCTCTGGCACACACTTACTCCCACACACACATACACACACACACACACCCTCACTCAACTCCAGACTTCTCTGTCTCTCTTTCTCTCCCCCTCTCTCTCTCTCCCTCTCACTCTCTCACACACACACACACACAAACACACACTAACACACACAGCCTGTTCACCATCATAGAAGAAGTGGCCAGATACTCACATACATATAAGCATATATGCAATACCTGATACCTGAGTGAAAACCCCATTGCTGTTGTTGTTGTTGTTGTTGTTGTTGTTGTTGTTGTTGTTGTTGTTGTTGTTGTTGTTGTTGTTGTTGTTGTTGTTGTTGTTGTTGTTGTTGCTGTTGCTGTTGCTGTTGTTGTAGTGGCAACCCTGCTGATGTGTTGTTGTCTATGTGTATGTCCCTGTGCATGTCTCGTACATACTATACTTGCCATCATTTTTGATACTGTGCCAATGCAGTTTTCTCCATTCCTCATCCTATTCTACGGCACTCTAGGCTTTCATTGTCCTGTTTCCACAACAAATCATCTACATCAACTATATAAAGTGATCATCTATCTGTGATTACTTAACTTTTGTGGGCGTGTATTTGTGTGTTTGTGTGCGTGTGTGTGTGTGTGTGTGTGTGTGTGTGTCTGTATGTGGCTGTGTGTCTGCGTGCATTCATGCATGCCTGCATGTGCGTATGTGTGTGTGTGTGTGTGTGTGTGTGTGTGTGTGTAATATATGCATCAACCTTCACCCATACTATGAAGTTATTTTTGATCAATGTCATCTGCAGATTTTAATCTTCCTTACATGCTCTATGTGAGGGAGGGGCTTGTGGCTGTAATAAAACTGTCAATCCAAGTCAAACCCACCAATAGAAATTCTTCTCTCATCATTCAGCCACCCACCCACTCATTTCACTTCCACTTCAATAGACCTTTTTCACAGCAGCCATTTTGACATGAAATACTAGGGCAAGCACAGGTATTACTAATTATGTCAACAAAGTCTCTGATAAATTTAAGTGTAGCTTAATCAAAACCTTAATTAACATTTTTAGTAACTCCACGTGCCTACCAAACATTTCGTGTCAAAAATTCCTGCTGTGAAACAGGTCCATAAGCAAAACAATATTTTAATTGCAATGAAAAAAGACATTTGCAAGCAAGTTTTTTTTTAGAGACAACCAAATTCCTATGGTTTGTAAGCAAAGTTATCTGTTTAAAAATGTGATTGCAGTGCAGATATTTGAATTGTCAGTTCACGTTGGATAGTAACAAACTTTGTTTGATTGATTGTTGACAGAAGTGCCATAACTATACTCTCAGAACTTTGTTTTTAAACACTTGCACTGAAAAGAGATGACAAAAAAAACTCCAATAATGCTCAGTGAAGCTCTTAGGCCTACTTGAAACACCCCCCCCCCCACGCACACACACTACCGACCAACCACCACCCCGCCCAAGAGTTTTGCTGAAACCAGGCTGGTTTAATTGGCTGGTGGGGGATTGAGAAGGAGAGGATCCCGTTGGGCTCATGGCGACTTCCTCTCTCTATGCTGCTGATTGGTTGCGCTTTTCTCTCCATGCTGCTGATTGGTTGGATTTACAGTATAGCGGGTCGTGGCTTCGATCAGCTGTGCTCAGGAGGCGTGTTC
>NW_027468657.1:15544235-15774235 GCF_046254945.1 Alosa pseudoharengus
TTGTTTTACGACGATTTACGACACTGCACAATCTGTTCCACGCTTGCGCACCTTTGCACCGTGGAAGTTTCATTCATTCCCAGCGCTCTGGTACCTACGGTGTAGTAGGCCTAACACCATATAGCAATTAATCGCAAAGGGGAGTGTGAACGTTTACAGTGACAGAAAGACTCAGACTTCATTCCACATGTAACCAAAATGGTGTATGTTCATGTAACAACTCAAGGATTGGCAACCACGTAAACACCTCGTAGGCTTATGCATAGCGTAAGCTACATTTAAAAACATCACAACATCCCCACACTACCTGTCACAAAAATAACAATGCCGCCAAGGTGTAGTACACGGAGTGTGTTTCAAGGCAAAATAGTGTAGGGAAACCGTCACGTTTTCTACTACGTAATTATGTGCATATCGGATTGTGCAGGCAGCACAGATCGTGTACCGACGAACACTCTCACTCTGGATAGAACATTCCCACTCTGGATAGAACACTCTCACTCTGGATAGAACACTTTCACTCTGGATAGAACATTCTCAGTTTCCCTCTTCCTGCTGGTTGAAACACTGAACACACCTTAAGTGGCTTCCTACATCTGTGTTTTTTCTGATTGGTGCAAATCCTTGACGTCTGCGTTTGCGTCTGCGTCTGTGAGTTCTGATTGGTGCTTATGTTCTGTAAAGGAGGAACGTACGGAGTCTGTGAGTTCTGATTGGTGCTTATGTTCTGTACAGGAGGAACGTACGGAGCCCCCAGCTGATCTTCAGCCAACTGAGGTTCCAAAATCACCTGCAGATAAAAATGCAAACAACGGAGTCATCAATGCCGGTACGCCCCACGTTCCACTGCCGCCCCACTGCTTCAGAACTCTGGCAGTAGTTAGTTAGTTATGCACCTTCATCAGTAGATCTGCAATGCTAGCAGCTGGTCCACAAGGTATTTAGTCTTACAAAACTGTCTCTGTCTTTGGTCTTTGGTCTGGAATACAGAGGCCCAGAGCTATCTGTAGTTTAGATTACAGCCTCTCTCATCTTTTCATCTCTCCCTCAGCCTTTGACATGTCAGATGAACTGAAGAAAGGAGAAGAGGCAGCACAAACACCTGACAAGACAGGTAGAGTGGAAGATGCCCCTTTAATATTTAATATCACACGTCTACTCAGTGAAAGCAATGTAAGAACATGTGCATGTTTGTCTATGTGCGTGTGTGTGTGTGTGTGTGTGTGTGAGAGAGCAGATTCAGATAACCAGCTGGTCCAACAGGAAGCCTCTCAGGAGGGATCAGTTACATGGCGGACATACCACCAGTACTGCAAAGCTGCAGGAGGTTAGTCACACACACACACACACACACACAGCTTTGCATGCATAGGTATGCATGCTTTTATTAGTCATTGTGACCTTCAGGTTATCTCTTGTTACTTTTCATTGTGTGTGTGTGTGTGTGTGTGTGTGTGTGTGTGTGTGTGTGTGTGTGTGTGTGTGTGTGTGTGTGTGTGTGTGTGTGTGTTGAAAAATCAACCACTGTTAGATATCATTCACCAACTTGGGGTTGTGCAAAATTAGGGTAAAAAATGTAAGGACCTATATGTGACCTGTCACCTTATCAATGAGTCGTCCCAAAGTATTTAGATCAAGCTTTCTTTGCTTGACTTTTGGATCCAAATATATATATGTATGTGTGTGTGTGTGTGTGTGTGTGTGTGTGTGTGTGTGTGTGTGTGTGTGTTTCCAGGTTATGTCCTTCTCTTCTTCATCATGTTGAGTTTTGTTCTGTTGGTGGGGACGACGGCCTTCAGCAACTGGTGGCTAAGCTACTGGCTGGAACAAGGATCAGGGGTAAAACACACACACACACACACACACACACACACACACACACACACAAACTCACACAGAGAGTTGTTGGGCCATTTTCAGGTAGGAGATAAGCTAGCTAGTGAACCTCTGGGATTAATGGTGGATCAAGAATGTGTCTAGATATTTCCCAGAGAGATGGCTAACAGAAAACACTGGCATTATCACAGAAGAGTAGGGTTGGGTATCGTTTGGGTTTTATCTGATACCGGTGCCTAATCAATACTTTTAAAACGGTGCCAGTGCCTGAACTGGTATTTACGTTGTTTTTACAATAAAATGGCTAAAGCATGAATTGCTTTTTTTATTGATAAGACAAATTTGAATGTGAAATTGAACTGTTACATTCAATTTACTACCAATATCTCATTGCTTAAAACAGCTTGCCATGGATGCACACACAATGCTAAGCTCTGCTTTCAAGTTTATCCAGTGTAGGCGGCTTGCCATAAGGTATGTTAAAACCGCTTGCCATGGAACTGCCAGGTAATGGCAACGCATTTGCAAGCAACCTAATCTAACATTGAGAAACTCTGCTTTCAAGTTCATTCAGTGTGTTCCCAAATGCTTGAAGAAATGTGATGTCTTCCCCCATAACACGCAATAGTTTTAAACATGTTACATGTGCCGGTGTTGAAGTGTTTAGATTTCCAGCGCTAGTAGCCCTTTTTTCACACAGTGAAAGTATACATGAAAAGTAACATTTTTGTTTTACAAGTTTCTTGGAGAAATACATTTTGAATATGCAAATTAGCTCAACGATAGGCCTAATTGACTTGTGGCCAAGAAGCCATAAAGTCACAAGTAGAAAAAACAGGGGCCAAATAACTAACACATTCATGTCCATTTATTAAGTTAACCTATGCATAAACACTGGCCTCGGCCTCCAGTTGCTTTTTAAATTCATGTCATCATGTTGTTTGTAACACACTCTGAAATAAAGTTTTCACTTACAACTTTGCTGATAACATTTCAAATAAATGCCAGTTAGTGCATTAGCAAGGTTATTGTGTAAAGTATACTGTTGATGTTGTTTCATAGCCTTTTGCTTGTGTGTAGTTAGGCCTACTGCTAGATTTTGACAGGAGCTCGGGATATTGCTTTAAAGTAAGCTACTTGGCATGGGCTCACACAAGCTGTCAAATACTGTCCACTAGCCTATGTGGTGCACCCCTCTGCTTTAAACGTATACATCTAGTGTTAATGTTAGCTAACTGTATCTGGATGTGTTGCTATCAGAGCAAGACGTTAGAGATGGCGCATGACGTACAGTGATGCCTCGTATTAAAAAAAAAAAAAAAAAACGGCAGATTTAAGGCACCGAAATGAGGCACTGAAATCCACGTTGTTATCCGGTGTCGTTACTACCGTTTGCGTCGGCACCGGTGCCATATTAGAACCGTATTTCGGTGCTCAACCCTACACCGCTGCTCCAAACCACTAGCCAGTGTGATGGTTTTTGTCTGCTAATGCAAATGTAGCCCTTAGCACTGATGCTACCCCAGACGACGCAACTGACTGGGAGTCTTAGGCAGGATCAAGAACAAAGGGTTTTGCTGTATGCAGATGACCTGTTATATCCCTTTGACCCCTCTGACCCCTGTCTCTAGCATCAGCCCTCAATACAGTATATTAGATACATATGGTGAGGTGTCTGGACACAAAAGTGAGAAACGGAGACAGAGAACTTTGCACTTCTTATGACAAAAGCTGAGAAGCTCCTAAAGCTGGAACCCAATAAAGCTATATCTATCTACCTACCTACCTACCTATCTATCTATCTATCTATCTATCTATCTATCTATCTATCTATCTATCTATCTATCTATCTATCTATCTATCTAGGAGTGGCTGGTTAGGTTTGTCTTACTGTTTTGTGTTGCAGAACTGGACAAACGCTAGTATTGAGAGTGGCTCGGCAGTAGATGTCTCCCTGAACCCCAACCTCCAGTTTTACCAGATCGTCTACGGCCTCTGTGTGGTTGCCATGGTAATATTCAGCCTCATCAAAGGTTACTTCTTCACCCAGATAACGCTACGAGCCTCCTCCAAACTCCATGACACCATGTTCCACAAGGTAAGACACACACACACAAACACACTCAAACACAAACACACTTACACACACACACACACACAGGGCCTAACCCCCATGTCTTCTGCAGATCCTGTTCAGTCCGATGAGCTTCTTTGACACGACGCCCACAGGCCGCATGGTGAACCGGTTCTCCAAGGACCAGGATGAGCTGGACACGGCCCTGCCCTTCAACATGGAGAGCTTCCTGCAGTTCTGTCTCATAGTCACCTTCACCATCTTGACCATCTCTGCTGTCTTCCCCCTCATGCTCATCGCTGTGTCAGTGCTCGGACTAGTCTTCGCTCTCATTCTCTAGTTAGTGTCTACCTACTTGCCTACTGTCTGTGTGTGTCTGTGTATTTATGTGAGAATTACAGTAATCTGTTGTAAGCCCAAGTCATGTTGTGTACTGACGGAGTACCGTCTGTTTTTCTCTCACTAATATTAACACTACTGCTTGCCACAGCAGTCCAGCGGTCCAAGTCCTGTAAATGACCACTTGGCCAGTTTTCAGAAAGTGCATGCAGTACCTTGTCATCCTGCGTGTATTTTACTTTAAGTATCCTTTCACTCATTTAAACACAATCTGGATTAGACCTGCTTTTAAAATGCAGAACGTTTTCACCCCAAAACAGACATGGCTGTCACTCACAGTTTTCATACACACAATGGAACAAGAAATAAGTGTGCCTTTACGTATCACCTCCTGTGGTTTTGCAAGGCACACCCACTTGTCGCTCAGTCTTCCCATAAAAGCATGTCCATGAGTGGGAAACCTCTATGCTCATGTGACAGGCATGCGTCTTTACCAAAGTGTTGTCTATTTGTACATACCATGTCATGTCTTTAGGCGCATATTGCAAGGGGATAGGTGCAAATGTGTTAGTACAACTGCCCCTTAGTAAACTTGTGTTCGTAAACACTGTGTGTGTGTTTGTCAGTATGTTCCAGCGGAGCATCCGTGAGATGAAGCGTTTGGAGAATGTGAGCCGCTCACCATGGATCTCTCTCACTACCTCAGTCATCCAGGGCCTCAGTACTATACACGCCTATGACAAGAGAGAGCAGTACATCGAGCAGTAAGAAATCACACACACACACACACACACACACATCATCATCATTAGCTCTTTAATAATCTTACTTCTTTTGATGTCCGGTAATGTGTATCCAAATCTGGGGCCTACATCTCCTTGTATCAATGTATCTACCCCATCTGACTTCAAAGGGCACAATGGCCTTGGTTTGCTTCATATTTTTCTTTCTGTCACTAATAAACATGCCCCCCTTAGACACTTCATATGAATGTCAGAAGTCTTGTTCCACAAATGGATCTAGTCAGGGTTTAGGTCTCTACCTCAGACCCTAATATCTTAGTATTATGGAAGACCTGGTTGAACAAATCTGTTTTGGATTCTTCTATTCAAATGAATGGCTATAACATGTTCCACAGTGACCTTCCAAGCAAGGATGGTGGTATTGCCATTTATGTTAAAACCAGGTTAGCTGCAGAGTAACAAAATCATTCTCCCTTCCTAATCTCTTAGAGCCAAGTTCAATGAGCGTGAAGTTATGCTTCTAAGAGATTTAAACTAGGATTGGCTCTCTGCAAATTCTGACTCCTTGAAGCGTATGTGTATTGAATTAAATCTTACCATATCTGTCCTAATACTAAACTCCCAGATAAGCTGACCCTAATAGACCTAACACTCACCAATACACCACAGATATATCCAGCTGTATGTGTATTCTCAAATGACATCAGTGACCATTGTACAATAGGTTGTGTCAGGGACACCTGGCTTCCTAAACTCGAGCCTTGTAACTTTAGAAGGTTTGTAGAACAGGCCTTTCTACAGATTTACACAACTGTGACTTCTCTAGAATTAGTCTTATTCCCGGACATTAACACTGCCTGGAACTACTTTCATTAAATTTTTCTTTCTGTCACTAATAAACATGCCCCCCTTAGACGCTTCAGTATTAAGGGGCGGGAAAACTCATGGTTTTACCCTTAACTGGCTTCTCTGATTTATGAGAGAAATGTCACATGAGCCTTAGCAAGGAATTTCAACTCTCAGTCTGACTGGACTGACTTCAGTTACCTCAGAAACAAATGTATCAGTACTCATCGCATGAGAAAATGTAAATCTGACTTCTTCCTCCAGTCAGTTTCTAGTAATCTGAATAACCCCTTGAAAGCATGGAAAATTATTAAATCTCTAATATGCCCTGTTACTGACACTGCCCTCACCCAACATATTGTACAGGATGCTCAGCAAATCCATCCTGACAAAGCTTCCTATCCATATGTCTCTCCACCTAATAACTGCTTCTCTGGTTTATCTGCCCCTCTGGACAGATAAGGTTTGACTTTGAATGCATCCCCTTTTCTTTTTTAAGGGAAATTGATCCTAGGAAATCAGCTGGCCCTGACAGTCTTGATAACTCTCTTTTGAAACTGGCAGCAGATACTATAGCAAAACCTTTAACATACATGTTTAATGTATCTCTCTCTTCCAGACATTTGGAAGTCAGCTTATGTGTTGCCCCTCTTAAGGGAGGAGATCCCTCTACTCTTGACAATTTCAAAACTGTCTGTACCGGTACTTGCTAAGATCTTGGAGTCCTTAGTTAATTCTCAGGTTAAAGACTTTTTGCAAAAGCACCCCACGGGCTTTTGGGCCAGCTCTAGGACCAGCATATCACTATTACCAGTGTTTCCTCTATGTTGATTTGGTAGTGGCGGCCCGCCACGGTTTAAATTTCTTCCCCCACGGTATCAGAAATGGGACAGACGCACAATAGTCGCAGTTGCCTTTTAAATTATCCTGCCGACATTATGCACCCCCCCGTTGGCAGCCGCTAACATTGCAATTTAACAACAAGCAGAACTATTCAGAGGTTTGGGGCTGTCCAGTTTACCTCCACATAGTGTGTGGATGTGCTTATTGTCCAAACGTTTGCTTTCTTCTGAGTCACTATTAAACAACACCTCCACCAAAAACGTCACCGCGGTGGGTCCGTTTTAATAAGACAACGTTCAATGTTCAACGTTCTGACAGCTCACGTCCTGATATCAAACATCTGGAAACATTAAAACGATAAAGTGAGTCACTAATATAATACAAATTGGAAATAGTCTATAGATGTAGTAATAGATGTAATGATGTTAAAATAAATAGTTGTGTTGTATGACACGGAAAAGTTTGTTTTTTAATAATTTGGGCTACACAGACGCACAAAGGCCGCACGACCTAAACGTTTGTTACCCTTGTTGCTAAATGTTAAAATTAGCAAAAAGAAGTGCAACCATTTTATACATTTTCTAACGAATTAGGCTACAGAATGCTTAGCCTAGGCCAGGGGTGGGCAAACTGCGGCCCGCCGAGCATTTTCATCCGGCCCGCCGAGCATTTCATTTGGTTATCAGGCTGCTCGCTATTTTTTTCCTGCGATAGAGACGATGTTGGTTAGCCTTACTGCAAACTGCTTTTCACTCTCCTTAGAGAACGTTTGCAATGTCAATGTCAAAACATCATGTTAAATCGAGATAACATCATACTAAACTAAGTTAACTCCTTTGCAGCAGATCTAACGTGAACATTATGTGATCCATTTAATTGGGAAAGCGTCTGCACTCACGAGAGGGAGAGAGAGCCGCAGGTTCCAGCTGGCTTGTCATTGTTGATAATTGATATATCCTTCTTATAAGAAACTTTTAAAAGGAAATCATGAAGGCAACAGTAGTTCCCACCACTACTGACCATTTAAAAACTGTGAGAGGGCCCAGCCTTAGGTACAGCACTAGCTATAGCGGAGCAGGCAGAAGATCATTGAGAAATAAACGTGAATTAAAGCGACAGTGCACAATTTATACATTTGTTAAACAGCATAAAATAGCAGTATTTTTAAGCAATTCATATTTTAAAAGAAATACTTTTCATACTAAATTATAGGCTATAAAAAAATATTTTTTTATGTATGTGTCGTGGGGGGGGGGGGGGGGGGGGGGTTGTTGTGGGGCCTGCCCCCACTGCTTAAAAAAATCCTAGAGGAAACACTGATTACTGCAGCCACTCTGATGTTAAATTAGCCTAGAAATCTAGACGCACCCTAGCAGCGGCAAATTAATTTGCTCAGCCTGTACGTCTAGTATCAAACCATAGGGATTTCTATTGGCTGACGCCGTGGACGTCATCCAATCACAGCGCTCTATTTTGTTAGAGAGTCTTAAGGCGGGCTTAGACAGTCCTGCGACGGTGAACAACAAGGAAGGTGGCTATGGCGAACGAAGAGCGGTTGTTTGAATCGGCGTTGGCGTCAACTTTGGACTTTTTTTTTTTTTAAAGTTAAGCAACACAATGCACTTAAGTCATTCCTTTCGAAGAAGGATGTATTTGCCGTTTTGCCGACCGGATACGGATATGGTCGTAGCGCTGGCCTATTGCATGCCTAGGCAGTTTGAAAGACAATTCTCTGCCCGCCCCTTGGATTAAGCGAGGTGAATGGTTCGATTCCAGACTATACATTTCAATGATATAGGATGGCCCGCCAGGCTAGTGTTAAATGACATTTCTAATGCTCTGAACAAGAAAGATGAGCTCTGCTGCCCTGTTCATTGACTTGTCTAAGGCCTTTGACACAGTTGATCACACTATTCTCTCTCAGAGACTTCTGGACATTGGCTTGAGCTCCAATGCTGTTAGTTGGTTTAAGAACTACCTCACCAACAGAACTCAAACTGTTTTGGCTGATGGTCATAGGTCAGATTCCTTAGAGGATAATAAAGGTGTCCCTCAAGGATCAATCCTTGGTCCAGTTCTTTTCACAATCTACATCAACACCATTGCCACTGCTGTAGAGAGCGCCAACATACATCTTTATGCGGTTGATGCCGTTTTATATTGCACTGCTCCCACCCTTGCTCCACATTAGATGGGAAGAGAATTGACAAAGTTTCAGCATACAAATATCTAGGTCTGTGGATTGATGGAAAGCTTACTTCCAAAAAATTGGTGCACAAGCTCAGAGTGAAGCTTGGATTCTATTTTAGAAATAACTCTTGTTTACCCTAAAGGCTAGAAAAAACAGGTTAATGCTACTTTCCTGCCAAGTTTTCGGTTATGGGGATGTTATATATATATGCATGCTACCTCTACCACTTTGAGGGGCAGCCGTGGCCTACTGGTTAGGGCTTCGAACTTGAAACTGGAGGGTTGCCGGTTCGAACCCTGACCAGTAGGAACGGCTGAAATGCCCTTGAGCAAGGCACCTAACCCCTCACTGCTCCCCAAGCGCCGCTGTAGCAGGCAGCTCACTGCGTCGGGATTAGTGTGTGCTTCACCTCACTGTGTGTTCACTGTGTGCTGAGTGTGTTTCACTTCACGGATTGGGATAAATGCAGAGACCAAATTTCCCTATACTTATATAGCACGTGACTCTGTGGGCCAGATGTACGTACATTTGCGAACGTATCGTTATCAGCATCATGGACACACCGCAGATTGCGAACGCTGTCAGACCCAATTTTCCGTCCTATTTATCAATCGTTCAATCCTTAGTGTAAACTGTGCCTTTCTCTGCCTTTCTCCGCCCATAAACGCAATTTACGAACGTCCACAACTGAATGGCAGCGCCTACATACAAGCGCAGTTGAATGAAGTTAACTGATGACAACATTAAAAAGAATCAAACGTTTAGCGATCATGAAATAATACCATACATGATAAGATGTAAACAAGCAGGGAGATCTTTGAAAGGTTCTCTTATTGACGCATTGAACTGCAATTTGGATTAACACCTTCTTTTATAAGGCAGAAGTATTTATGCGCAGAATAGACGTGCGCTTTCAGGAGCAGTCTTTGTACATACCGCGGAATACATAATTAGGCGCTCTTTACTCTTCCCCTCCCATCTTTTTACGCTAAACTCCCACTTTCCCCTGGATCCTCCCATGAATGCATATGCATGACATGACAAGCGCAATCTGCCACTTTCAGCTCCCACGACAGGCAGTTTGCGCTTTTACATGATTGCGGCCTGTTTGTACATACCTCGCAATGATTTTACACGCACGTTGCAAAACAAATACGCCTGAAGTGGGCGCAAAAGCGTTAGTACATCTGGCCCTGTGTATCATGGTGCATTACGCTTCGTCACAAATCCCAATGCATGTACGCATCACGACTGTCTTTTTACGAGATGGCTGGTTTTAGTTCTCTTGGCCTCTGTAGATGGTTTCACTAGCACATTTTTATCTATAAAGCTATCAGTGGTGGACTTATATCCTTATATTATATATCTCTAGCCTATTCATTTGGAATCACAGTAAATATAGTCTCCGTTCCAATAAAACCCTGCTCATTACCATACCACAAATGGCTCAGAACTGGGAAAGATGGCTTTTATACTCTGCCCCTTGGTGCTGGAACCTCCTTCAAAAAGAAACCACTCAGACCACTCAGACATTTTAAACATTTACTTAAGACACTAATGTCATATCACTGCACCTGTTTCACCAATAACCCTCTCCCCTTTTTAGTTTTTGTCTATATTGTCTATATAGTTGTTAAATGTAGCTCTTTTTGTTATTTAACCTATTGTTTGTTGTGTCTGGACCTGTCATTGTTTGTCTTTGTTGTATACCTTTCTTAGAGTACTTTTTTAATTTTGCGAGCCCAGGGCTCCCTTAAAAAAGAGATGTAAGACCTCAATGGGACTCACCTGGTAAAATAAAGGATAAATAAAATAAATCAGCTAAATCACCAAATGTAAATGCTTGTTGTCTATAGGAAAAGGTGTTTTGTGGTGCAGAAGAAAATGGTGTGTGTGTGTGTGTGTGTTTGTGTTATAGATTCAAACACATGGTGGACACCAACTCGAACCACTTCCTGCTGTTTAATTGCGGCACGCGGTGGCTGTCCTTCTGGCTGGACTTCATGTCTGCCTTAATCACCCTGACGGTGGCGCTGTTCGTAGTGCTCAGCCCAGACACCATCAGCCCCTCCTTGAAGGGTCTGGCCCTCTCCTACACCATACAGGTGAGCAATACACCATCACTACACCATACAGGTGAGTTATACACCATCACTACACCATACAGGTGAGCTGTACACCATCACTACACCATACAGGTGAGGTATGCACCATCAGTACAGCCTACAGTTGTGCCTAAGTACACCCCAGTCATCAAACGTGTGAAACCAACAAGCCGTTAAGGTCTGGATGGAAGACGCAGACATACAAACATACAAACATTCACACATACACCAACTCTGTCCTGGATTATATCAACAAGTGTGTACAGGGAGTGACTACACATAAAACAGTGAAACTATTCCCTAACCAGAAACCCTGGATGAACAAAGAAGTTTGCCTCCCCCTCAAGGCTAGGGATGCAGCCTTCAGGTCGGGAGACCAGGAGGCCTACAGCTCAGCCAGATCCAACCTGAGGAAAGGAATTCCCTTCCCTTCCCTCCCAGACGAGCTAAACCACTTCTATGCTCAATTTGACCGAGAAAACAAGGAGGCAGCCTTTAAGTCAGCTGTCTCAGCGGATGAGGACATACTCCAATTTTCCACCTCAGAGGTCTGCGACATCCTGGGCAGAGTGAATGCTCGGAAAGCTGCTCGGAAGGAGTCCCCGGACGTGTGTTGCGAGCCTGCTCGGAGCAGTTGGCTGGTGTCTTCACCAACATCTTTAACATGTCTCTGGCCCACTCAACAGTCCCCCACAGTTTTAAATCTGCCACTTTTGTTCCGGTGCCTAAATAGTCCACAGCTAAAGAGCTGAACGACTTCCGCCCGGTTACACTGACACCCATTATTGCGAAATGCTTTAAAAGGCTGGTCCTCTCCCAGCTGAAATCATTTCTGCCTGTTACACTGGACCCGTATCAATTTGCGTACCGACGCAACAGATCAACAGAAGATGCCATCTCCACAGCGCTCCATCTGGCACTCACCCATCTGGACAGTCCCAATACATATGTTAGAATGCTGTTCATTGACTTCAGTTCAGCATTCAACACTGTGATCCCATCCAAGCTGATCTCCAAGCTAGGCCAGCTTGGCATCAGCAGCACAGTCTGCAACTGGATTATGGACTTCCTTATTAACAGACCCCAGACTGTTAAATTAGGAAGTCTCTCCTCCTCCACCATCACCCTGAACACTGGCGTGCCGCAGGGCTGTGTGTTGAGCCCTCTGCTCTACTCCCTCTTCACCCATGACTGCACCCCTGTTTATGGCTCCAATGCCATAATCAAGTTCGCAGATGACACCACAGTGGTGGGCCTGATCAGAGAGGATGATGAAACAGCATATAGAGATGAGATTCAGCACCTACTGTAGCTATGTGGTGCAAAAACAATAACCTGGCACTCAATACCCAGAAGACCAAGGAGATCATTGTGGATTTCAGGAGAGCCAAGAGCAGGGCACACATCCCCCTCCACATCAGCAGTGCTGTACCTGTACTCTGCTAAATGACAATAAAGTTGAATCTAATCTAATCTAATCAGGTCACCAAGGAGGTCAGCAGGTTTAGCACTCTCCTCTGGTAAATCATGAGGTGTGTCCTGCCAGACTGGTTTTACCACTGTGGAACTGATCCAAACACTCTAAAGCTCTAAACATTTAACTACCATCTGAAGCTGTACATTACAGCTACTGGCTCTGGTCCAATCTGACTGAGAGATTAGGGGTAGAGGGATAGCTCCAGGGGCGATTCTAGACCTAAAGCTTTGCTGGGGCACAGGCCCCCAACTCCCAATATAGAAAAAAAACATTTAAATGTGCGCACAATATGAATTAATGGCTTTACGTCTAGCCCCCATCATGTCCTCATCCATTTCTTGCCTGTCTCTGTCCTCCTTCTCCTGCCTGGTACTGGACTGCCCAGCCTGTGCTCTTTCTCCCCTCTCTTCTCCTCCTCCTCCTCCTTCTCCTCTTCCAGCATTCTCTCCCTCAATTGTTGTAGCAGCCACTATCCAGCAACATCCAAACACATGGCCTACTGTATACTCACTGCATGAATTTATTAGGCTTTCATACACAAGAGAAGCTTATTTTTAGTCAAAATTGAGATATACTTCCCTCCCAGGCAAGGGTCCTAGTCATCCTGGCAATACTGCAGTTCGTTGTAGCTTAAATAGCCTACTAAAGCCTTCATACTGACTTTTGGTGATAATTTGCAAATGTAGCCTAATAATCTACACAGAATCAGAGTCTGATTCTGTGTACTCTGATTCTGTGTAGATTATTATAGGCTACATTTACAAATGCAGCAAACTTATTTAAGTTTACCATTAAACCATTGATCAAATCACAGCACTGGCTACCAGCATAAATGTTACCTTTAATATGGACAATTATCATACCTCCCTCGTCCTCCTCATCTCTCCTCACTGTTCCTTTCCCTCTGCCTCTGTTCAGGAAGAATTGTCTGATGTCCATCTCTGAACAGTTTATCAGGCTATGTTTAGTTTCACAGTAGGACAGCTTCACAAACAGTAGGCTACTTTTACAGGACTCTCTCTCCAGTATACGTATAAATCATTATTAATTGTCCGCATGTGTGCATGCAGCCTACGCATGGTGTGAGTCTGTGTGAGGGAGAGAGCACAAGCTGGTAAACTGTTGCTAAATGTAGGCTACGACGCTAATCATTGAAAAACAGATGCTAATTATGTGGGCAACATTCTCTAACAGCGATCAACTTGTCATTTTTTTCTGTCAAACAAGTTGTGAATTTGTTGTAACTAACATTAAAACAGGGGACGACTTACTTTGTGCTCAAAGTGATATGTCGAGCTCCAGCGGACGAAATACTCGGAAGAATCAGGTGAACAATTTTCATTGGTTGTTGCGTTCAATCTTACCCAGCTACAGAGGTGCTATTTCCTGATTGGCTATTATGGCCCCTTTCTTTTTCCCCTTGTTTTTTTTTATTGGCTGGTAAGTGACAGGCTCGAGTCATGACTAAAGCAGGCACGGAGATGCGCTCATGAATGCCATTTCCAGTGAGAGCAGCGCTAGAGTTGTACTGGGGCACTGGAGACTTTTACTAAGGCGCGTGCCCCAGTGAATAAGGTCTAGTGACGCCCCTGGGTAGCTCTCTTTCAGGAGTTAAGGCAGTGGGGTACTTCTTTATCAGGAGTTTGAGGTAGTTCTCTATCAGGACTTTGGGGCAGTGGGGTAGTTCTCTATCAGGATTTTGGGGCAGTGGGGTAGTTCTCTATCGGGAGTTTGGGGCAGTGAGGTAGTTCTCTATTGGGAGTTTGGGCTTTATCTGTTCAAGGGTATTGTGGGAAAGGGGCTTAAAGGAGAAATCCGGCCGAGGTACTGTCGGTACGAAAAACCCTCGAAAACAATCCGTTTTACCCAGCTCGAGTTGCTACAGTCAGCAGCTAACGCAGCTACAGCGCTACACTCTGGGGGCATGTCTGTGAGCTCCCATGTACTGTAGCTGCCTGGCTGTGCCTGACTCCCCCCCCCCCCTCTCTCTCCCTCTCCCCCCTCTCTACCTCTCTCCCTCAATCTTTCTCTTTCAGCTCACGGGAATGTTGCAGTACGTTGTTAGGTTGTCTACGGAACTGGAGGCCAAATTCACCTCCGTTGAACGTCTGATGGAGTACATCACGGTATGACCCCCCCCCCATCTCTTTCATCAGTAGGTCACAGTGTATCCATGAGCATCTTTTCATTCTCTCATCTCTCTTTCTGTCTCTCCTTACCCCTCTCTAATCTCATCTGATACATCATAAGGGCAAAGATGCCTCACCACATGTTTCATATTCACTGTATTGGAATATTATGCAATGATATATGCCACAGTTGTATTTTGAATGGGAAAAGAGGGACTCTTTCACACAATGGATCTGATTCAGTTTGGACACTGTGGCTCTAGTTTTGGACAAACACCATTAAACATGCCAGAAGCTAATGTAACGCCACTATAACTAATATATTTCTGTGTGTGTGTGCATCTGTGTGTGTAGGGTTGTGAATCAGAGGCTCCTCGGCGGGTGAAGGGGGTTCACATTCCGGAAGGTTGGCCCCAACAAGGTTCCATCACCTTCAAGGACTACAGCATGCGTTACCGTGACAACACACCCATCGTGCTCAATAGTCTACACTTCACCATCAAGGGAAAAGAGAAGCTTGGCATTGTGGGAAGGACTGGATCTGGTACACCTTAACTTACAGAACTTAACTTACGACTACTCACAAATACACACACACACACACACACACTGCTGTTGCTGTTATGTGTGTGATGTGGTTTATGTGTGTGATACTGATGTGAAGTGCTTATGTGTGTGTGTGTGTGTGTGTGTGTTTGTGTGCGTTTTTTTCTTGTAGGCAAGTCGTCTCTGGGCGTGGCGTTGTTCCGCCTGTCTGAGCCAGCAGGGGGCACTATGTTGATAGACGATGTGAACACCAGTTCCATCGGCCTGCAGGACCTCAGGAGTCAGCTGTCCGTCATCCCACAGGACCCAGTGCTCTTCATAGGAACAGTCAGGTAGGACACACACACACACATACACACACACACACACTCAGACAAATACATATAAACTTTCAGTCATACCACACCCAGTGCTCTTTATAGGAGGAGGTTCATAGGAACAGTCAGGTAGGACACACACACACACACACACACACACACTTTTATTTTGCTGCCTTTGTTGTTGTTATTGATCCTCAAGGGGAAATTCAAGTTTAAGTGCCTTGCTCAAGGGCACAACGGTAGATGTTGGGAATTGAACCCACAACTTTTCAGTCTACTGCATGCTTGCTAGTATGCTACCTAGTTTATGTAAAAACCTGAGCTGGTTGTGTTCCAGTTGTCAACAAGTTGTGAAAACAAAATGCTACATTTGTTCGACTGTTAGCAATTTATTGTTACCAGATATAGCAATGGCAGTTTGTAATGAAGCATTAAATAGTATTTTACACAAACGTCATAGCAACTGCATTTCATTGGCTTTAATCTAATCTAATCTAATCTAAACATGGCGACAGATAAAGGGTTGGACACTATTGTTTCTACGACTGATTTAATGTGAGACAAATTGGACAGAACTGAAACAGATATCTACGGGTCGCATTTACTGTTAATGGGCGCAGCCATCTTGGAAATTTGAACTTGGGGTATTCTGAGTTCGACCGAGCTGAGGAGTCGGGATAGAACTTCAGGGGCGTTCCTTTTGCAACTTTCTGTTGCAAACAACTCTGTGACCAACTCGGGTGGACAAATGGAACATGGCATTACATTACATTACATTACATTTGGCTGACACATTTTTAACCAAAGCGACTAACAACATGGTAAACAGTTTACGTTTTAAAGCAATTCTCTCAACAATTTTAGGACAATTCAAAAATGGTAGAGAGAATAAGTGCATCAGTGAGTGCTGTTACTACACACACAAACTGCCATCTGTCCTCTCTCCTCTTACCCTGCTTGTGTGCTTCTCTGTGGGTGTATCCGGCAGGTATAACCTGGACCCGTTTGATAAGTACAGCGATGAGGAGATCTGGCAGGCACTGGAGAAGACCTACATGAAACCCACGGTACGCCTCCCTGCTGCTGGTGATAACAACAGCTTGTGTAGACTATGAAACGGCCCTCAGTTTCTGTTTGTACAGTTGTGGGCAAAAGGGGCCAAAGGGGTGCTGTACTAGCCTGAGCACCTTCTACACGTTTGTAGAATCCCATTTTACATCTTAAAGATGGCAGTTGTGGTTTTGCTGCACTATTCAGTAGCCTGAAATATGCTAATATGACTAACAAGGTTAACTAGGCTAACATGGCTAACAAGGTTACCTAGGCTACATGGCTAAAAAGGTCACCTAGACTAACATCAGAGAGGGTTAAAGCAAAGCTAGTAATCAAGGATCTTTGCTAACATGTTCCGAGCCTCATACCCACTCTTCAGAAAACCTTTGGGTGATGTCACAGACATTTCAAAAGGCTTGAAAGTGGTCAGAGAAGTCCTACTGTAAATGTAAAAATCATTGAGTATGAGCAAATGTTTATGAAGGGGGTCAATTTATTCATCTAATCTGCATATTATGACATCACAGGATGGCAACCACCTTGTATTATGCACCTTATGTAAATACAGGAAAACAATCAAATGTAAAACAAAATTAGTAAACTATAACCACAAAGCAGGCTAATAAATCTGTTCCTATCTTGGGTGACTGTAGTTCTTCAGAGCCCTATTCTTTACTACCTCTGCAGTCTGTACCACGTCTATTACGAACACTATGATCACATTTACCACTACCACCTCCAACTATGTTGGACAAATGGTCAAAATAAACATGTGTATGCTTAGTGGACACTGTCGTGCAAAGCAAATACGCACCTCCATCCAAAGACGCACCATGACTATACTGTCAATGATAGCATCCCATTCTGACTGTAGGTATGTTTTATCCAAACTATTATGTGTGTGTGTATGTGTGTGTGTGTGTGTGTGTGTGTGTGACAGATTACAAAGCTCCCTGAGGGTCTTGGGGCCCCGGTGGTGGAAAATGGAGAAAACTTCTCAGTGGGGGAGAGACAGCTGCTGTGTATGGCCAGAGCACTGCTGAGGAACTCTAGAGTAAGAACACACACACACACACACACACACACACACACACACAATGGTGTTTTAAGCCCCCAACGTCATCTTTTAGGCAGCCCTGCCACCGTTGACTTAAAGGCACCTAATCCTAACCTTAACCCCTAACCCTAGCGTCTTCCAGGCAGCGCTGCCTTGAAGACAACGTTGGGGGCTTAAAACACCAAGAAACCACACACACACACACACACATGCGTGCGTGCACACACACACACACACACTGAAAGTGTTTTCCTCCTCAGATCATCTTGCTGGATGAGGCCACGGCCTCTATTGACTCGGAGACGGACTCTCTGGTGCAGCAGACCATCCGGGAGGCCTTCAGGGACTGTACCGTCCTCACCATCGCACACCGCATCAACACCGTCTTACAGAGTGACCGCATTCTCGTCATGGACAATGGACAGGTACACACACACACACACACCACTTGCGTAACTATAGGGACAGCAGAGGGTGCAATCGCAGACTGACAAAGCCTATTGTTTTGTGACGCAGCTAAACACTTATCTCTCTCTAAACCCTCTCTATAGAACATCAATAATGCATTGAAGTGATTAGGTCGCAAAAAGGAAAGCAGTGTATGTATATATCTATGTAAAGCAGGTAGAAAGGACGGAAACAAATTTACAACACGCGTGCAGATTTCATGTGCACGGGAGAACCCCTCTGATGTATTACAGGAGTCCTTTAAAGACAGTGTAATCATGTAATCAGCTGTGTTATAACAGTGCTGTCCTCTTGTTATAAACATGTAATCAGCTGTGTTATAACAGTGCTGTCCTCTTGTTATAAACATGTAATCAGCTGTGTTATAACAGTGCTGTCCTCTTGTGTCAGGTGGCAGAACTGGATCCTCCAGAGGTTCTGTTGCAGCGGCCAGACTCTCTGTTCTCCTCCCTACTGGCAGCAGCCAACCAGGTCAACACGTGATGATAGACACACACACACACACACACATGAGACCTGAACACACACACACACACACACACTCTCTCTCACACACACACACACTTACATGCTCACACACCTACACATACACGCATATAATTACATACATATACATGCATACATGACATACAAACACACTCACACAAAGTTGGCGTTGTCATGGAGATGGCATAGAGCAGAGGTCACGTGCTTCTGGACCTATGTGTGTTTTCACCATTTAAAGGGCCCTGATAGCTGTTTGGATGACTTTATAATGTGTATTGTAAATTATTTATTTGATTTTATATGTGTATTAATATAAAAAGCACTGCACATACACACATGCACACTCACAGAATTATGCGCACACACACACACATACACACACACACACACACACGGGCGGATGTCCCCTGGGCTTTGGAAGCCAGGGTCAGCAGAGACAGAGACACAGCCAGGACATCTGCAGAGAGGAAAAGACGATGACGGACACAGGCAGGATGTCGACTCCACAGAGAAATGACAGATGGAGGCAGGGCTGGAGGCCAAGAGCAACAGAGCAGGAAACCTCGAGGAAATTATTTTGTAATGTGACTATATCACTATTATTATGATTCAACTGTTGAAATGTGCCATTTTTATTAAATAAATGTTTAAATTGTTGACAAAATGGGGAAAAAAAGTTTGTTGTGGAATCACCAATATCTCAACATGTCAGGGTATTGCTTATCATGACCTGCAGAAGTCGCCTGCAGGACTGTAGTAGAGGCTAAACGCACATAAACTCTGTTTACGCACCTGCTGAATTTCAGAAATGGTGTATACGCACCTTTAAATTGTACATATGCACCTCTAGATCATGTTTATCCACTTCTAAATAGCTAATCGTTCTTAAGCCATTCTAAATTAAGCTTATGTCATTTTACAATTGTCTATAGTTTTGTATTGTTAATACATGTTCCTGCACAAAGTGCAGTTTATCCAATGTTGGTTCTCTCTTTATTGTGATTGAATAATCTTTATATTATTACTTCTGGAGTCTGTTGAACTATGAGTTTGGATTCATTGAATAGTGATTGTGTGGCCTATGATGGAGACCCTGCAATACCCCTGGTGCAATGATGTGGTCAGGATCCATATATGCCATGATCCACCTTACCAGTGACCATGGTGTGGTCCGCTTGATCACATACTTTATAGTTTACCCACAACTTTTTATTATCACACACACACAAACCCCTGGTCACCTGTGGTGGTAATTTTGATACCACAGATGAATGAAGACCCAGTCAGGAAATGGTAACAGAGTTTTATTTACAATGATCGCATCAAGGGCAAGACATCATGGCTTCACATACAGTAAAGGTCCACCAGCTACTCTAACTAAACAAGTCAGGGTTTTAGTATCCTTTCAGGTTGACATGAGACAGTGCTGGTCATTCCATCTTACCATGACCACACTGAAGCCCCAACCTGGCAGTCTCGCCATATTATAGGCTACATACACTGTACTTGCCAATGGTAGAAAGGGGGTGACACCTCGTTTCCACCCAGTTTTGTGTATGATTATGAAGACGCTGTCACCCTGCCATTTCTATGGGAACCTCTGTGAGGTCACCCAGCCATTTCTATGGGAATCTCTGTGAGGTCCGATGTGCTTGCGAAGCTCCTCCTGCCGGTTTTTAGCGGTCTCTGGAATTTGCAGGGGATTCCGGAGACCACTATGCTCCAACCAACCTCTTTGTAAATAGATGTAATTCTTCACGTTGAACACTAGAGGTCATATCACGTATTTCAGATGGATTTATGGGCATAATAAAAAACGTAATATGTAATAAATGCACGATCAAGATCTACTTTTTAATTTAGTGTCATCAAATAGGCATAAAATTAGGGGGTAGCCTGTAGTGCATGAGAGCCCATTAAATGCGCTGGTCTGCGCAAGTGAAACTGACACACTGAACCACTCATGGGTATAGGCCAGAAGCAACGATATTTAAAACAACGAATGAAGATTCCTGTAACTGTCCACAAAAAAGAGCTAGCCTAATCCACTACACAAAAAAAATAAATAGAAATTGCGACTAGTTGTAGGTCTAACAGCGGTAAATATCCTAGCAAATAGCCTATGGTGATGACAGCTTTAAAAAACAAAACAGAAAAACATTTATTTTGTCTCTCTGGAGTAAAAAATTATGAATTAGGGAGATGATCTGCATCTCTGTTAACTAAAAGCTAGTTTTCTTAACATCTCCATTGTTAGCGTGAATGTCTCCATACAGGGTAGTGTCAAGCGGTAAGGAGATAACCTTCTGCAGGTAGCAATGTAACCTTCTGCAGGTAGCAAAATATGGGCCCTGCTTTGTTAGCTTATGGTAATTCTGTCCCTCACAACAGATAACAGACAGAGCCACTGTACATTTTTCTGTTATCCTATGGTTGCTGAGTGACACTTACTGTAGATTTATAATGTCTCATAATTTCAAATAAACCTTGGAGTGAGATTTGGTGGGGCCAACCAAAATTTTGCTGCGGAATTTTTTATTTGGCTCATTCAGCATTATTACCGTACAGTAAAAAAAAAGTACATCAGTGGTTCTCAGGTGTAGTTTAATTAACATTGGTATCAAAGGGATCTACTACCAGGACCTCGGCCTGAACCTGCGTTCATCTGATGCTGTGTCGTCCTAAAGGGTGTTTTGTAAGAATTTAAGAAATGTAATGGCCATCTAGCCTACATGCTCTTCCTTTTTCAGGACGTAGGCTACCCATATCTGGGAACGTATGATGTGAATGTTTGCATATGGCTTATGTCAGGCTTTATATCAATATTTGTGTCTTCATATTTTTGCATTAATGTCACTAGGAAGCATGCCAATAGAAATATATTAATGTGATGTGAAAGTAGGATTGGCTGGAACCTGCAATATAAGAACCATGATAGTGGGATAATCTATGACTGAGCAATTTACAAAAATGTATGTAGGCCTACTGACAAATAGTTTACATTAGAATACATTATAATTTAGCCCCAAATGACTTGGGATGGCTTCCGAAGTAGCATCGTAAATGAGAGAAAATGTAGAAAATTCCACATACAGGGGGTGCTCTTAAACCCTCTTACCGTCTCTGAAAGCATAACTAGGCGATCAGTGGCTCAACAGGTAGATCTATAGATAGGCTAAACTCATTTTTCAGGCATCTGACCGACCGGGTTGACACTTCAGCGTGAGAAATCGGGGGTGTGGCGTGTGAAACTAATCAAATGCGTGAGAGTTGGCAGCTCTGCAATGCACAATGACAAAGAAAATAGGTAGGCTTCCTAATTCCGAATTAATTGTCTTTGATATATTAAATACAACACATTGGGCTTGGCAAGACATTTGGCAATACTTTCACACAAGTGATGGCACCCCTGGCTCCACTATATGTATGTTGCTATGGTTACAATAAAGCACTACTTGACTTGGCTGTTAGGCCTTCCTGTCCACTGGTTTAGTCTGTTATCTGTTGGCTGACTTAGACTAGTAACCATAGTTATGGTGCTCTTGCACGGTCCGTCTCCGTCAGCGGATCCCATTCACGCCTGTGTGCAAATGTCCTGACAGTTCTCAAGTGAGAAAAACAATACAGCAAGAATGGCATGTTGGCACAGAATACTTACCAAAAGTTTCACACCAACTCAAAGCACTCGTTACGTTCTATTGTAAGTCGTCGGCACAGAATACTTACCAAAAGCTGCACTCCAACTCAAAGCTCTCGTCACGTTCTGTGGTCAGTCATCATTTTCTAGGCGCAGCTACATTAGTTAACACGTTCCATTGCTTTTACGTCACGTCTATGTCACTAAATTATGCTTGGGTAAGGCAAAGCAAGGCAAGGCAAGTTAAGTTTATTTATACAGCGCATTTCATACATGGGGCAATTCCATGTGCTTTACAAAAGCAAATAAATCCACAAAAGGACAATATAAAAAAATGCAACACAGATAGTAAAGATCACAGTGTTTTGCATAAAGCACAATTCGTGTGTTGCTGCTGATTTGGAAGTGTAATTCAAATGGTGCATGTGTGTATGTTTGTTTCAGTGTCTGTCTTTGGCATATATGTCAGCTGTATATCCAAGTGTTATGACTTATTTCGCAGTGTGTGTATGAGTTTTTATGAAATAAAAGTCATAATGAGCCAAATTCTGCAAAAAGTATATAAGTGTTGCACGGTGTACCGATACTAGAAAGGTATCACACAATGCCCTCATGCAAAAAACGTTAAGATTTCGCGTATAGTAAAGGCACGCCATTAGGTACACTGAGGCCCGTCTGTAAAATATGTTTCAAAGCCATTCAAAGGGAAGTAGGTTACACACCTCGCAGACATATCCCAACATTTTTAAAGAGTTCAAAGAACAACAGGTACACGGAAAAGTTGAAGGCTATAGAAAACACCACTACATGATCAGTTTCAAGTTTATCTCCTCAGTTATAGGCTATAGCCTAAGTGAAACGAGTGTGGATTATTATGGGATAAAGTGAACCTTCCTTCATCAGTGAATTTTGACGAGACATAACCACTGTGATCATATCGTGCTAATGAGATCAAAGCGCAATGTTCATTCCAGTATAACCTAACCATAACTTGCAAACAATCTATTTAATATTCAGTCAGTACTGGTAATGTTTGTCATGTAGACTGCAATTTGTTCAAGAATTATTTCCTAGATGTAGGATAGGCTACCCGAGATACGCTCATTAAAGCCCACAGCATATCACCAGTGTGTGTTGAGTCCTAATAATAATAGCAGCTTAGGCTATATGTGGTAGCAAATAATGTTAACTGTATAAATAAACAGATGTAATGTATGAATGCACGCACAGATATATTGCAACAGGTAATGGTGTATCTGATAAAGAACAGTGGTTGAAACATACTTATTAAATCACAGAAAGGCCAATGGTAGCCTACATCAGATGGCCTAATGTCAATTCTGCATAGCATTTAGTGATTTGCATGCAGTCATTTGAATACTAAAGGTTGTGTATTGTCAAAACAACACACAATGTAAATAAACCACAACAAAAAATAAAGGACTTACACACAAACTACTATTTTACTGACTATAATCTGCTAACTTCCAGCCCCATTTTGAGTTTTTTTGCCAGATATTGCACATATACTTAGGATGGCAATGCTCCCGCATACTTTGGCCCATCATCAAATGCTTGACCTCTTTGGAAAGCTTAGACTCAGTCACTGAAACTGTCTACTCCTTGGCTACAAGAATATCTGGGTTATTGTCAATCAAAGCTGGGGTTCCTGATTGACAGCTTGTTTGCCCAATTCCCTGCGGTAGCTTATATCTCGAGAACCCTAGGTTGCTCAGACACATGGGTGGGCTCTATCTAACCGGAAGAGTCTTGTGGACACCGGTGTGCATCAACCTAAGTGGTCTGGAAGGAAACATCTTCCAGCACACAGGAATCGCCAGAAAAGATTGCAAATTGTTTGTTTCCAATTCTTTGCTTTTGTATGAGCTGGATTATACATCTACCAAACATATTATGAATAAAACAACATGGATATTCCATTACTATGGGTTCTTACTGACATATCAAGACCATTTATGACGGGTCGAGATATTGCCATCCTTGTGTAACCCAGACTAAAAGTTAAAGAGGACACAAGGACTCACAAGGGGGTGGAGGGGGGCATTTTATAGCATTTTGATAAGATGCATAGTGATATTAATCAAAACCATTTTTGACATAGAAAGCTTAACATGTATCGATTCCTGAGACTCAGCTTTCAAACTAGGTATATTATGACTCTGGTGCTTCATGCCGTTGGAGCCGACACTTAACTCAATAAAAATAATAAACATGTAAGAAGTTTAAACCTGCACACTACCAAAGTGCACCAAATTACACACAAATGACTCAGTACACATGGAGGAGGTCTGCGTCCTTTCTTCTCCAGGTATTTTAAGATTTTGCCGGAATATTTATGGCAGGTTTTGTATCGCAGTCATAATTTTGGTATTGTGACAACTATGGGTGTAACGGTACACAGAAGTCACGGTTCGGTTCATACCTCGGTTCGGACATCACGGTTCGGTACGAGTTCGGTACAATGGAGGGAAAAGCAAAACAAAAATGCAGAAAGCATTTTTTTTTTGTACATGTCTCAGGCTGTACCACCTAGTGTCATACAGTCTCTTCCCTGAGTTATCTGCAACAGCCTGAAGTGTGTAAGATGTAGGCTAAACAGTACAATAAGTACCCAGACTCCATCTGTAACTTGTAAACAAAATAAGACAATCAGCTATAAAACTGAAAATAGGCCTACAGCATCTCTTATTTCTGAAAGTGCAAATTACATTCAACATCTGTACAAAGACCTTCAACATCTGTGTTTTGTTGTATATGGAAGGGTCTACAAGTTGCCTCAATATTTTTTTTATTATGTGTAAAGTAATAATCTAGCCTACTAACTGTGAAAATATCACACTATTTTGCCTAAATTGCTCCTTTCATTTCATAAACAGACTACAACTAGAAGTCACGTGACTTTGCCCTTTGGACGTTAACTCACCGTAGCATGGTTTGTTTATTAGCCTGGTTAGCGTTGTCACTTTATTTTACTGTCTATGCACTTAACACTACCAGCTCCTCATGTGAGAAGTTACAAGTTACCCCAACATAAAGGTAATTACCACGCGATTTACATAGCTGATTGTCATTACGAAATCATTTAATTTAAGCCATAGGTTTTGGCCCTATTTGTATGTGTATCCAAAGGCTGCTGAAGCGCAGGGGAAGTTTTTTCCCCTCGTTTCAGTGATTGGTAGCCTACATCATCTGGGTGATGGCTTCGAATATGTGTAGCATTTTTTCCACTCACATACCCAACAACTGCTGAACAACGCCGACACACAGTTTCATCTTATCCACCACTCTTTCGCCTGTACTAACGTTACTGTAACTGAAGTTCTCAAACTTGCGATATTAACTCTTGTGGGTCTAACCTTAGTGCTGCTAATGACTGACGGACTCGATCGACGACCTGACAAAAAAAACATAGGCGCCAATCAGAGCTTCAGAGCTAAGGCGAGGCTACAGATTAGCGTTACGTGTCGCTAAAGAACTCCCGTAACTCTCGCTACTTAATAGTAATTGCGCATTACATTAATTAATGCGCACACGAGTTTTATGTATTTTTATAACGTGTATTCTCCGTGTAAATTCATGCACCGAACCGTGACGCCCGTACCGTTTCGGTTCAATACGAATACATGAACCGTTACACCCCTAGTGACAACACAAGTGTGTAAGCAATAGGCAAAAACTAATAATTAAAAAGTAAATTACACAAAATAGAATAATTAAAAGACCTTAAAAAACATTAAAATACAGGGTGCAGTCAATATGTGGAAGGGTTTGGAGGATGTTTGTGTGTGTGTGTGTCCATCATCACGTGTTGACCTGGTTGGCTGCTGCCAGTAGGGAGCAGAACAGAGAGTCTGGCCGCTGCAACAGAACCTCTGGAGGATCCAGTTCTGCCACCTGACACAAGAGGACAGCACTGTTATAACACAGCTTATGACATGTTTATAACAAGAGGACAGCACTGTTATAACACAGCTGATTACATGTTTATAACAAGAGGACAGCACTGTTATAACACAGCTGATTACATGTTTATAACAAGAGGACAGCAATGTTATAGCCAGGGCCGGCGGAAGGCAATCCTGCGCCCTGGGCGAAACAGGAATATGTCGCCCCCATGTTCATAGACTGTGTGCCACTTTTGACTGTGTGCTACCTTCGCAGAAGCCCCTGGCTGCAGTGTGCAGATCGGGGCTCGTTTCAATGTGTGGGGGAGCTCAACGTTGCTGCTTTCCAGCGCTACTGGACCGCACAGAAAAATAAAAAAATTGTTGCGGGACAATTGACCGATCCCAAGCCCCACCTCCCATTGTCAGTCCCATAGTTACTGTTGCTAAGTCGGACAAGTTTGCAGGAAAGTGTGCGAGAACGCGTGTTCAACATGGGGACGCAGCACCCCCATTTAGCCGAGTGCAACAGTGTATGCTGGATTTCTGGGCGTCAAGTAATATTGATATATTCAAAAAACAGAGGCCAGAAAGGCCTTCAGTATGCGGAAGGACACATTCACAATGTCCACTGTTATCAACGAGGTGGAACACCACAAATTGAAACCAATCCGGTGTTACGGATCTTAATGGGATACATGTTAACTGGGGATAAGCACGTTATCACGAGCAGGTAGTTTACCTTATTTGCTACAGATGTGACTCTGATTCAATAAACAGGTCTGTGCAAAGATATAGTGTTGACGTGTCCATAACAAAATCTAACCATATTTCGAGGATTAATTGAAGACGGGACCAAGTGCTGCAGATCCAAGTTCCCACGCAACTTGGGAGAGTGGCTAGCATAAGCAGCTCATGTTGGGGAGGTGGATATAGCTTCGCTTCTGTAGGCCGATTGCCTACTTATTTTGAATGGCTGCTTTAGAAGGAAGAGTTCAAATAAACATGATACAAGTGTATTGAAAAGAAACCACTAGATCTATCCGAGTTTAAACCCCACGCACGACATATCTGCATGGCAGGCAGACGCTATCAAGAGCAATTGCAGACGTGATTTGTCTTGCACTAGACTTCATCAGTGCCCGCTTAGGCTGTACTTAATTTAAATGTGGGCAATGTAGTAGGCCTAATATTGGCGATTTCGAGACTGCATAGCCTATACAGCAAGGCATAGTTTTGAATCGGCACATGATTTGATCTTTAGAAGACAAAAGCTATCTCGTTCAGCCATCAAATGCATCGCAGTAGGCTATTAGCCTATTGAGTTTGTTGAAAAAAATAATCGTTAGCTTATTTCTGTGAACAGTCTTCTATCCCAAGTTAAACATGGCAAGTTAGCCTGTGCCTAAAAGCTATAGCCTATTCTTGTTGTGTGTAAGGCGATACGTGATTGAAGGTGTCTGTAGCCTATTTGCGCTTCTTCCAATCGTATGAGTGTGCGAGTTCAGTTCCTGCAAGGTAGGTGGGCTATACTTTTTTGCGTAGGCTTATGTTGCCGTTTCAACAGTGGAAACCAGGTTTAGTTATGTTTTTGTGTGTAGTTATGAACACAAATAAAGGGAACATTTTCGTACACATTCAGATTTCTTTACTGAAAAGTAGCAGCCTATCCAAAGTTGTGCAAAGTTAGGCCTATGTGTGTTAACGTTTTACACGGTCAGTATATCGGATGTCACTTCTACAAGTACCCCAGGCATATATTTGAACCTTTTTGAGCTCTTTTGTTATTTAGTTACTTAGGCTACTCGCAAAAGAAGCATTATAGCATTCGCATAACCGGCGTATTGTCATACAGAATGGACACTAGAAAATTCAAAATTGACAGAGGTTGACCGAGGTCCTCCGAAGTCCTCATTGTGACATAGTAAAAGGGGGCGGGGCTTGGGATCGGTCAATTGCGACCAGGCCTCACGGAAAAAAATGGTAGCCTACAATTAAGCAATTAGGCTTTCACGTAACATAAACATATTATTATTACAGGCTATTACGCAGAAATCAGACTACCCATTTAATATGATGCCGTCTGTTAGGTGTGTAATTAAACATGACATTAGGAACAAGCTGAAGATCAGCACCCATATGTGGGAGAAAAGTTTTTCAACCTGTGCACTTTTCTGTATTCTGCAGCACTAGGCTTTGAACTGTTATTCATAACTGTTATTTAATTTAACCGATATCCCTGAAAATGAATTACTTGCTGCTCCCGCATTTAAACCGTCTATGTCAGTGGTCCCCAAACTACGGCCCGCGGGCCGGATACGGCCCGCCACCTCATTTTGGGTGGCCCCCCAAAACATGTCCGTAGTATATACATCCGGCCCGCACGGGAGTACAACATCGTCAAACTAAAACCTCCGCAATTTCCCCCATTCATTCTCTATGGCGAGTCTTAACAGTACACATGTAATACTCTTTTTGTCCACCGGTGGTTGTTTTGGCGCTGTTTTGCGTTTGCCATCGAAAACGGAATGAAATTAAATGTAGGCCTACCTGCAAACAATGTAATGCTGACCGCATCAGTGCTCAAAGTATTTTAAAAGTTTATCAATTAATTGTTAATAACTAACTAACTAACTTCTATTTAAGTCATATTTCTGGGACTTTCTGGGATAATTATTTCTATTTTTTATTTACTCGTTCAAATGTTCATACAAAGAGTTCACAAAGTTCACATCAGGTGACTGAAAGTTAGAATGGTGGTCATTTCAGACCACTTCAGCACTTTTGGGACTCCCTGCTAATACTTTTGGGAATGCAAACGTTTTTTTATTAGTATTATTTAATTTTACACTGATATGGCATGATGACAATATAAACACAGCTAACAATGGTATTAAAATGCAATAGCCTATGATTAAATGTAATAGAAACTAAGGTAGACTGCTGTTGTTCACAACACTAAGCTATTTATGGTTACTGATATAGAACTACTCCGAGTCTCTGTCATTATTTGACAATGAATGTGTTTCAGTGTTTCCTCTAGGATTTTTTTAAGCAGTGGGGGCAGGCCCCCCCCCCCCCACGGAACTGACAACTGACACTTCGCTGCAACACAAACAATTATATGTATTCGCCTCTATTCACACACAATGAGGCATTATTTTCAGTTGTGATTGAGCTGTATATTTGTAGAATCTACAACAGGTCTGCACAATGAATTTTGAAAGGCAACTGCGACTATTGTACTGTCTGCCCCATTTCTGATACCGTGGGGGAAGAAAATTAAACCGTGGGGGGCCGCCACTACCAAATCAACATAGAGGAAACACTGGTGTTTTCAATGTTGTAGCCTATAGCTTGCCACGCTGTGGCACCCCGGTAGTTTGGCGCCCTGGGCAATTGCCCAGAATGCCCATGCCTTCCACCGGCCCTGGTTATAACACAGCTGATTACATGATGCTTATAACAAGAGGACAGCAGTGTTATAACACAGCTGATTATATGCTTATAACAGGGTTTACAACTGTGCTCAGTATCCTGAATTTAGCATGGCAGTTAAAAGAAAGTTTAAAACATCTTGTATCTGTCCGTTGTCCATGTGGAGGACGCAGTCACTTTGTAGGACGTGTTGATGTGATGGGATAGTGCCGTGTGTTCTAGAGCTGACCGATATGGGATTTTGAAGGCCGATACTGATTTCAATATTTGAGTTTTTAAAAAAACGATATATTGGCCGATAGTCATTTTTAACAAACACAATCTAAAAATGTTCTCCCATAAAAAGGTTCTGATCAAGGTGGGGCATTATGTATTTGAATAGGCCTAACTATATATTTTTTAAGAAATAAAAGAGTGTCTGGTCTTTGTTCTGTGATAACCACATTGCCACAATCTACACTGTGAGCAGTTTATAGTTAAAAATCTGCCTGCCTCTATGGGAATTTAACATCTAGGGGTGCCAATACTGATGAGGTGGGCTATGGTGAGGACGGTACAATGTGTGTGTGTGTGTGTGTGTGTGTGTGTGTGTGTGTATGTGTGTGTGTGTGTGTGTGTGTGTGTGTGTGTACCTGTCCATTGTCCATGACGAGGATGCGGTCACTCTGTAAGACGGTGTTGATGCGGTGTGCGATGGTGAGGACGGTACAGTCCCTGAAGGCCTCCCGGATGGTCTGCTGCACCAGAGAGTCCGTCTCCGAGTCAATAGAGGCCGTGGCCTCATCCAGCAAGATGATCTGAGGAGGAAAACACTGTCAGTGTGTGTGTGTGTGTGTGTGTGTGTGTGTGTGTGTGTTCTTACTCTAGAGTTCCTTAGCAGTGCTCTGGCCATACACAGCAGCTGTCTCTCCCCCACTGAGAAGTTTTCTCCATTTTCCACCACCGGGGCCCCAAGACCCTCAGGGAGCTGTGAAATCTGAGACACACACACACACACACACACACACACACACACACACACACACACACACACACACACACACACACACACACATACACATATCTTACCTCATTATCATTATAACCATTATGGACAGTCATGTACCAAGGGAAATACACTCGGCATCAGCCATCTTGACCACTCCAACAATGGTCTATTCTGTGGTCTTTTGTCTCTGCACATGCTCCCACTAGGTCTAGGACATCTTATTATATGGTTATGCATGATTACTTCCAAATGTATGTACAGTATTTTTAAAACATTGCTATATAGGAATACTCAATGAGTGCATTGTATGGCTGACACATACTGTATGGCTCACAGGTAATTCTAGTTCTAAATTACTATTAAATGTTGGCAAGAGGTTGTTTTGTTTGGCCCAGCCACACTATCCAAGAACCTGAAGGATAACTTGGGCTCTCTAAGGCACTTTAATAAAACAGGTAAAACACCTTTGACACAGTTGATATTTGATAAGCACATCAATGCTGTGGCTATTGCTTCCTGCTTGGGAAATCTCCTATTTTTTTTTTTTAAACATTAGATCTTGGGAAAGCCATACATTCATTTGTCCTATGTAGACTGGAGTGCTGCAATGATCTGTGAACAGGAGTGAGCAAATAATTTGCTTTTTTATAATGAGCTTGGCTCAGTATAATGCAGCGAGCAGGAATTGAACCCCGGTCTTCTGCGTCATAGAGTAAACTGTTACTGACTGAGCTACACTCCTATCTGTGTTCTCGAAGAAAATGTTCATATTGATTCTATATTCCGATAATGTTCTATATCATACCAGCTATGCTTTTTACAAATATGTTTCTGATGGAAAAGCCAAATTGCAAGGCTGGTTTTCTGCCTGCGAAGTTGTACCAGCCATGCTAGCTGCACGATTTGGCTAGTTACACGGAGGCTTCTTTCCCCTACTCAGTGCTTGGCTTCCCTTTTTTCATGATCATTCCTCTTCCCCCTCTACTATTTAGTGCCATATAGACCCTTTCAAGAGAGTTCCACTATCAGCATCATAGTTGGCCCCACAAGACTTCCTTTTTAACATTCCATATGTTATCTTAAAGGTGCGATTTGTAGGATTGTTACCGAACGTTCTGTAGGCCAAAATCAAAACACTGGTGAACGTTCTCAAGACTACCAGACGCGAGCCTCTTCTGGGTTGCCAGATGTAATGAAGACTTAGCTAGTTGACCTGCAGCTGCTTTAATGTTTCTCCAACCATGACCCAGCTACACATTACGGAAACAGTGAAAACAAAAAATACCTCTCTAACCAACGTAACATATTTAGCTGAAGTTAGCGATGCAGATGAAGTTTAGCCTAGGCTACCTGTTGTGGAGAAATATGGCCAGCTCTGCGTCAGACTTGATATTCTTCGTTTGACGAAGACGTCACCATATCAGGAAGCTCTTCCGATGTCCACTTAATTTGTTTTCTTGTTTTAATTTTGGAAATGTGCCTGCCTCTCGTAGGCGTTCATGACTACAACTGACAGCTGTTGACAGTTGGCCTTTGCTAATTTGGCAACCCAAATAGGAGGACGCGCTAGCCCATTATTAATACGCTATTCTAGAATTAATCGTTCAAAACATAAACGAAAATTCCAAGAGATTCCGCCCCGTAACTCATTTTTTTTCATGGGTTATACGGGATTTTATGGGTTAAAGTAATGTTGTCAAATAAGCCATTACTTCAATTCATCGTGTTTCCTTACTCTCTGACAACATATGATGATCATTTTTGGAATGGTTACAGTTTATTTTCCATTATTTCCTACATACTGGACCTTTAATGCAGAGGAAGTAGATTGGGACCCAAATAGAACGTTCAAGCATTGTTTTTGTTTTTATTGTTGAAAGGGTCTATAAATGTTGTTATTACTATGATTGTTACTGTGTGTACTGCAGTAAAGGGGAATTCTGGCAATTTCTGACATAGATATCCATTTCTCGAGGTCACCGAGTATTGTCAGTATGACAAAAAACAAAAAACACTGGAAAACCAAAGCAAGTCAGGGAGCCGTGGTTATTTCAGGCAAAACTTGCTAACCAATGACGGGACTCAATAGAGCTGTGAACCAATTGAAGATGACATTTCATCGTCATCAGCAGCTGAGAGATGTACCGTGGGTTTCATGTAGGTCTTCTCCACCGCCTGCCAGATCTCCTCATCACTGTACTTATCAAACGGGTCCAGGTTATACCTGCAAGACACACACGCACACACACACATACAAACACACATACACACACACACACACACGCACACAGGCAACAAACTGTTATCTGTCCTCTCCATTTCTCTTCTTATCCTGTTTGTGGTTCTCACTCTATGTGTGTGTGTGTGTGTGTGTGTGTGTGTGTGTGTGTTTGTGTGTGTGTGTGTGTGTGTGTGTGTGTGTGTAAGTGTCCTACCTGACTGTTCCTATAAAGAGCACTGGGTCCTGTGGGATGACGGACAGCTGACTCCTGAGGTCCTGCAGGCCGATGGAACTGGTGTTCACATCGTCTATCAACATAGTGCCCCCTGCTGGCTCAGACAGGCGGAACAACGCCACGCCCAGAGACGACTTACCTACAAGCAACCACACACACACACACACCAGTATCACACACACACACACACACAGACACACACACATCTGTTTATAGATAATATAGCATATATAATTATTATATCTTTCATTACTTTGTTCATAGATGTACTTAGCTGTTATTACTTTACACTTAGTTTAATCTGCAGTGAGTTTATAGATACAGTATGTAGTTATATCGGCTTAATTACTGTGATTACTATTACAGCTGGCCTTTAAAGCAATGGGATATAACTTAAATGTCGGGTAGATGTTGCAGTCATTGTTAATATGTGGTTGACCATTTGTATATGTTTGAGAGACAGAAAGAAAGTGTGTATGTGTGTGAGTGTGTTTGAGTTGTTAGTTAAGTTGTACCAGATCCAGTCCTTCCCACAATGCCGAGCTTCTCTTTGGGCTTGATGGTGAAGCGTAGACTATTGAGCACGATGGGTGTGTTGTCACGGTAACGCATGCTGTAGTCCTTGAAAGTGATGGAACCTTGTTGGGGCCAACCTTCCGGAATGTGAACCCCCTTCACAAGTTGAGGAGCCTCCGATACACAACCCTACACACACACAGAGATCAAAATTAACTTTTTGGCCTACCAGCCAAAGTGGCTAGTAGATAAAAAAAATAAAAAATACTGGGCAGACATATTTTTTACCGACCAAAAATTAACAAAGCTTTTCATAACTATTTTTTAAAGTAGCCTATCATTAGCTTATTATGGGCTCTGTGCACTAGCTTACTTGAAGTCGGCAAACCAGTTTCCTTTTCTTTGACATTGCTGTCAACACACACCTGAAAAAGTGTGCTCACTGAAAATCCTTCCCCCCTTTATTTTGTGCAGCCACTGAACGTAGGCTAATGTTTTTAGGAAAAAGGTGAAAGCTAAAATCGCATTTATAACGACTTGAAGCCAAGCAGAAGGGCACATAGCAGTGTTCCTTAGAGCCGCCCATGGACATTAAGACTCACGTACATTGGATTTCTTATGTTTTGGTACAACTAAAGCACTCATCTTCAGGTGCTTGTTGACAGGAAACTGGTTTGCCGACTTTATGTAAGCTGGTGCACAGAGCCCATACAGCTTTTCAGAACACTTTAGAGGATCACACGTTCAGCTGCAAGTTCCATTCAAATGAACGGGCCTTCCCATAGGTCCAATAATTTTGTAGCCTATAATTAGACAGTGTTGAAGCGAGCAAATGAATTACGTGCCTCTATCTAATCAAGGACCTCTGCTATAATGACCACTGCGAAAATATGACAGTGGCAACGGGTTTTGAGCTATGAATCACGTCTTTTTATATCATTGTGGAATTTCACCAATAAATTGTTCATTACTCGAGAGTTGGTGAGGGTTTAATGAAACCATATGTCACAATCTACATAAACAAAGTGTTTATGGTCATTTTGAGCCTTATAGGGCTGTATTTTGGGTCACCAGCGCATGGCGTAAAGTTCGTTATTCACCGGCGCGAAGTTGAATTCGTTATTTTGCACCTTTATTTTTTAAGCATTGCGCCCAGGGGTGTGGCAATTAACAACCTAGGGAGGGACCTGGCGCATTGTCTAAAAATCGCTATCATACACAACCTAAACCTGGTCAGAAGTCAATGGCGAGTTGTTCATATGCTATTTTAAGAGCGCATGTCAACAGTCATATTGGCAGGTGCACGCACCATCCTTCTATCATTCATGAACGCACACCAGCGCACGTCCATGCAAAGCATTAAATTGCACGATTACAATGGGAAACATAATTAGAATAAAGATATTACGAAATACTGTACATCTCATGATGAGTAGTTATTCACCATCATTTGCAAATTGGTAATGACGGTTAAAAGTGATTAGGGGAGAGGCGAGAGACACGTATGGACCACAGCTGAAGACGCACTGTCACGAGATATAAGCAACTCCTCTGCAGGATAAATGTTGTTTTATTCAGTCATTTGAGAAACATTAGGGTAAGTGTTGCTTTTTCCAGCCTATGTTTTCGATGGTAACCCATTGTCAGTCAATAGTGAAAGTAACTGCATATAACTGTCTTGTCGTTGACTGACTCCTTGGTGAAGTTAGTTTCACTTTGCCAATGAGTTCAAATAATAGACGAGTGCAAATGCGTGAAGGCTATGCTAGGTTTTAGTAAAGCATGGTTTAAGAATGACTATTCCATACGGTCTCGCAAGCAGCCTCCTTCAAATGCGCCGTTGAATGCCAAAATACCGATGCATTTATTTGACATATCGCGCGTTGCGCCGTTAAAGGGAATGACAGATGTCATTCTCATTGGTTTAAAATGATGTTACGCCCCAAACACACCCATATGACTGATTGAAAGACCTAGGAACACCTTGTTACGCCATGCGCTCTACTTTTGAGAACGAAACCCCTCCCAATGTGAACTGGACATCCTACTAAATTTGAATAGACTTTTGACGAGTGACGATGCACTTTAGAATGTCATGATAGGGCCCATAGTGTAATTTGTTAGTGTTTCAACTCATGCAGCCACCACTGCCTGGTAGACATTAGCATACATGAATACAAAGAGGAGAGAGAAAAAGAGAAAGGAATACCGTGATGTACTCCATCTGCCTCTCAACAGAGGTAAATCTGGCCTCTACTTCTGAAGACAACGTCACCATATAGAACAGCAATACAGTGAGCTACAGGAGAAAAATGGAGAGGTAAGTCAAAGTAGCATTGACCTTTCACAAGTCCCAACCCTTTTAGTTACTGTTGCAATATCTGACAGATTACAGAATGTTCACCTCTGTCATGCTCACATCAACAATGTGCATAACACCAACATGCAGTAGACTACATCGCAAGGGAAAATTAGTGATCTAATTAAATACTTGTTGTGTTGCCATGGAGGCTGAAAGGGTTATAGTAAGATGACTACAGGACGCAACTATTAACTGAACCAATGCAGAGCGCCCAGATCCTGCAAAACCCCATTGACTCATTCTAAAACACAATCCACAACCACCTTAACTATGAGAGAATGCTCTGGCACTGTTGAATACCCGGTAAGTTAACTCTTTCAATTACTGGTACTGTTGGAATATTTATGGTTTGTAAAGCCAGTTAACTCAGTCACATTATTTCATCAGCCTAATACAATGAATGCAACAAACAAGTCCAATAAATCTGTGTGTTTACCATGAGCTGATTTGTTTTTCTTGTAATTAGAATAATCGATTTAAAAAAGAATAGATAGCTGCAGCCCTAGTGTATAGTTCACCTATAGTAGTTTACCTATAGATGTAGTAAAGGTGTACAGCTCACCTGTATGGTGTAGTGATGGTGCATACATCACCTGTTTGGTGTAGTGATGGTGTACAGCTCACCTGTATGGTGTAGTGATGGTGTATATTGCTCACCTGTCTGGTGTAGTGATGGTGTATATTGCTCACCTGTATGGTGTAGTGATTGTGTATATTGCTCACCTGTATGGTGTAGTGATTGTGCATACCTCACCTGTATGGTGTAGTGATGGTGTATATTGCTCACCTGTATGGTGTAGTGATGGTGCATACATCACCTGTTTGGTGTAGTGATGGTGTATACCTCACCTGCATGGTGTAGTGATTGTGCATACCTCACCTGTATGGTGTAGTGATGGTGTACAGCTCACCTGTATGGTGTAGTGATGGTGTATATTGCTCACCTGTCTGGTGTAGTGATGGTGTATATTGCTCACCTGTATGGTGTAGTGATGGTGTATATTGCTCACCTGTATGGTGTAGTGATTGTGCATACCTCACCTGTATGGTGTAGTGATGGTGTATATTGCTCACCTGTATGGTGTAGTGATGGTGTATTGCTCACCTCTATAGTATAGGTGAGGGCCAGGCCCTTCAAGGAGGGGCTGATGGTGTCTGGGCTGAGCACTACGAACAGCGCCACCGCCAGGATGACTGAGGAAGACATTAAGCTCAACCGGAAATAAAGCCAGCGCATGCCACATTGAAACAGCAGGAAGTGGTTTGAATTGGTGTCCACCATGTGTTCAAATCTATAAAGAAAAAACAGAAAAAATACACACACACACACACACACAGCAAAAAACACAGACACACAGATTTAGCTTAGGTCTGTTGAAACTTGCTGATTGAAGCACTCCTCTATCTTGTGTCTTGGCGTACATGGCACCAAGGCTGTGTGTGTGTGTATGTGTATGTGTGTGTGTGTGTGTGTGTGTGTGTGTGTGTGTGTGTGTGTGTATGTGTGTGTGCGTGTGTTATTACTGCTCGATGTACTGCGCTCTCTTGTCGTTATTGTGCGTGTATTGTGTGTGTGTATGTGTTTGTGTGTGTGTGTGATTTCTTACTGCTCGATGTACTGCTCTCTCTTGTCGTAGGCGTGTATAGTACTGAGGCCTTGGATGACTGAGGTAGTGAGAGAGATCCATGGTGACCGGCTCACGTTCTCCAAACGCTTCAGCTTACGGATGCTCTGCTGGGACATACTGACAAACACACACACACACAACTTACAAAAGGGTTCAAAGATTGTACCAACGGAGTGTTTAAAGAGCTTGTCCTGTAGGAATGTGTGCTTGTTAGCCAGTGCAGTGTGTGTGTGTGTGTGTGTGTTGTATGAACGTGTTCTTGTTAGCCAGTGCAGTGTGTGTGTGTGTGTGTGTGTGTGTGTGTGTGTGTGTGTGTGTGTGTGTGTTTGTGCTTGTTAGCCAGTGCAGTGTGTGTGTGTGTGTGTGTGTGTGTGTGTGTGCTGTAGCCAGTGCAGTATGTGTGTGTGTGTGTGTTGTAGGAATGTGTGCTTGTTCCAGTTCAGCAGTCATCAACAGGTTACAGTCTTACATTGGAGCATCACTAATACTGATACTGTGTGAATACTCATTCAAACTGCGAGGGACTAGCAACGAGAGCCCATGGAGGGTTAATGCAATTCAGTGCACAGTGTAAATAAACCATTAGGACATGGACTAGAGCAGGTAAAACAACAGTGAGCAATCAAAACAGTTGGGTCTGTGGATGCTACTGCTCCCAATGCGGCTGTCATTTTGTTACATTTAGAATTTCAGCTGGTTCAGCTGAAAGCCTTGCAAGAGAAAGTCCTTGAAATATGCCTAAATTGTTTTTAATTTACTGACAAAACCCTTTTCCCTTGGAAAAATAATTTTGAGCCTGGCTTTATCAACCGATCTGATTTTGTTTGTAAGCAAATAAGTGCATATTTAATGAGATAGGGCCTCATTTAAGTATTTAAACTTTAAAAAAGAAATAAACATGCAATGCATTTTTTTCTTATCTTAACATAAGTAATCAACTGAGAAAGTTTCATGATGATAGCTATAATTAAAAAAATTTACCCTATTCACACTTTAATTATCTTATTATGCTAATTATGCAAATTGCCAAAGGTGCAACTTTTAGCAACCAAGTTGAAATCCATCCACTAGGCCTATATATATATATATATATATATATATATATATATATATATATATATATATGTAGTGAAATCTGGTACCATCCTTTAACTTAGAAATAACCCCTGTGTCCTCCAAAGTCTCCCTCTGTGACTGTTTGCTGTAGGGTGTCTGATTGACTTTACCCCAAGGACACAAACATAGCCTAGGCCAGGTTAAGGGGTCTTGTAACATCCTTATCTCTGTTGATACTAACTGGATGGATGGATCGATCATTGTTGGGGGTAAGTTTCTTGTGATTTTCCATGTGTGTGTGTGTGTGTGATAAGAGTATAAGAACTGGCTTCACCCAAAGATGTGTGGGATTGTTACTTGACATTTGCAGTGGATAACAACCTCCCGGTATCGTGAATAAAGCTGCAGTCTCACACCAGTTGCCTTGACAACAAGCCCTCTCCTCTACTCCAGTGTTTCCCAAACTTTTATGCTCATTTGCATATTTAAACATTAAAATAGAAAAAAACATGCAATGCATTGCATGGTAAAACAACAGTGAGCAATCCTTCAATGTACAGCGTGAGTTTGGATAACTGTCAGTCACGCAGATTCATGCTCCTTACAGACAAACACAGACACACCCACACACACACACACACACGAGCACACACACACACAAGAGTGCTGAAACACTAACTAGAAGATGAGAGCGAAGACTGGTCCGAGGACAGCCAGGACCGTGAGCATGTAGGAGAACGCAGCAGAGATGATGATGAGGGTGAAGGTGATCATGAGGTAGCACTGCAGCAAGCTGTCCATGTTGATTGGCAGGGCCGTGTCCAGCTCATCCTGGTCCTTGGAGAACCGGTTCACCATGCGGCCTGTGGGCGTCGTGTCAAAGAAGCTCATCGGACTGAACAGGATCTGCAGAAGACATGGGGGTTAGGCCCTGTGTGTGTGTGTGTGTGTGTGTGTAAGTGTGTATGTTTGTGTGTGTGTCTGTGTGTATGTTTGTGTGTGTGTATGTGTGTGTGTGTCTTACCTTGTGGAACATGGTGTCGTGGAGTTTGGAGGAAGCGTGTACCGTCACCTTGGTGAAGGAGTAGCCTTTGATGAGGCTGAACATTACCATGGCAACCACAGAGAGGCCGTAGACCATGTGGTAAAAATGGAGGTCTGGGTTCAGGGAGATGTCTCCTGCAGACGCCCCCTCAAGAGTAGAGTTAGCACAGCTCTGCAACGCAACACAGACATAAACCCTAACTAAATTACCTAACCTACTTAGAGTATACTGCTGTGTTTATGTTTGTGTGTGTGTGTGTGTGTGTGTGTGTGTGTGTGTTTACCCCTGATCCTTGTTCCAGCCAGTAGCTTAGCCACATGTTGCTGAAGGCCGTCGTCCCCACCAGCAGAACAAAACTCAACATTATGAAAAAGAGAAGGATATAACCTGGAAACACACACACACACACACACAATGATCAACAACAGGGTCTACCCTGGAGAGATCATGGATTATGACGTAGGTATATGCATGTAGTCATCTTGTTCCCCTCACTCCCAGTAGGTGGGAAGAGGGTCTGTAGTTGGGTCTGTGCTCCCAGTAGGTGAGAAGAGGGTCTGTAGTTGGGTCTGTGCTCCCAGTAGGTGAGAAGAGGGTCTGTAGTTGGGTCTGTGCTCCCAGTAGGGGAGAAGAGGGTCTGTAGTTGGGTCTGTACTCCCAGTAGGTGAGAAGAGGGTCTGTAGTTGGGTCTGTGGATGCTACTGCTCCCAATGCGGCTGTCATTTTGTTACATTTAGAATTTCAGCTGGTTCAGCTGAAAGCCTTGCAAGAGAAAGTCCTTGAAATATGCCTGAATTGTTTTTAATTTACTGACAAAACCCTTTTCCCTTGGAAAAAGAATTTTGAGCCTGGCTTTATCAACCGATCTGATTATGTTTGTAAGCAAATAAGTGCATATTTAATGAGATAGGGCCTCATTTGCATATTTAAACTTTAAAATAGAAATAAACATGCAATGCATTTTTTTCTTATCTTAACATAAGTAATCAACTGAGAAAGTTTCATGGTGATAGCTATAATTTAAAAAATGTACCCTATTCACACTTTAATTATCTTATTATGCTAATTATGCAAATTGCCAAAGGTGCAACTTTTAGCAACCAAGTTGAAATCCATCCACTAGGCCTATATATATATATATATATATGTGTGTGTAGTGAAATCTGGTACCATCCTTTAACTTAGAAATAACCCCTGTGTCCTCCAAAGTCTCCCTCTGTGACTGTTTGCTGTAGGGTGTCTGATTGACTTTACCCCAAGGACACAAACATAGCCTAGGCCAGGTTAAGGGGTCTTGTAACATCCTTATCTCTGTTGATACTAACTGGATGGATGGATCATTGTTGGGGGTAAGTTTCTTGTGATTTTCCATGTGTGTGTGTGTGTGTGTTAAGAGTATAAGAACTGGCTTCACCCAAAGATGTGTGGGATTGTTACTTGACATTTGCTGTGGGTAACAGCCTCCCGGTATCGTGAATAAAGCTGCAGTCTCACACCAGTTGCCTTGACAACAAGCCATCTCCTCTACTCCAGTGTTTCCCAAACTTTTTTTCTGGCGACCCACTTTTTAAAAATGACAGACCATCGCGACCCATTTCACTTCAAATCTACCCTGCAACCACCAATATTGTTTTAGGCCACAGGTTCTCCAACTTTTCTATGCCTCCCCCAACCATACATTGCTATAAGATCTCTGCTTTGAACACGGTTGTGTTGCATTTTGAGCACCATCAGCGTGAAAAGTTGGAAATGACTACTGAAAAAATACGTTTTAATGCGCATCCGAGAGTAGGGGAAATTCTCGCATGTTGTCATGTCATCATTCGTCAGCATAGTAAGCTGTTCCTGTATTTCTAAAAAAAAATGTTGTAGGCTACATTGCGTTGCAGACAAATGGGTCCATAACACTGTGGACGTCAATTCCAATGTAAACAGCAAATAACTCAAGTCGTTATATTGTATTGTGGTATTATATTATATCGTATAGTCGTTATATCAGAACAAGAGTCGTTTGCGCAATAGCCGGAAGAATGCACCTTTACTTTGGAGTTAGCGAGGTAGAAAACGAGAGGAATAGTGTTTAAAATGCCCATTTAAATTGTAAACTAATATAATGCACTGTTGTGCATTTTAAATCAGAAATAAGAATGTGAGGAGGTTGCTATTAACTTTAAAGATTGCATCTGCAATCGAAACTATGCAAATTGAATGGCCTTATGTCCGGTCTATGGATGTCTGCTTTAGTTGACAGCATGGTCACTAGATTTTAATCGGTAAAGTTGAGGAGCTGGTATCTATTAATGTTGCAAATAGGCGGATTCATGTCCCTTGCAGTTTGCAACTGCGAGGTACATGGCAGGCGTCCCACAGAACGGTTTCATTTTGAGAGGTAGATATCCATGCTCTGGCACCCCCTCTGCGATGCATTCGTCCCCCAGTTTCATGCGCCAGTTTCATGAGCTTTTATGACAAAACCGTGACGGTGGTAGTTAACAATCCTAATAGAAAACTGTTCGCTTTCCTGGTATCAAATGACAAATGGTATCAGTTAGGCCTATAACACAACATAAATTGTGCTGGCGACCCAAATAAAATCTCCTACCCAGACTTTGGGAAACACTGCTATACTCCCTCTTCACCTACGACTGCACACCATTGTCAAGTTGCAGTTACAGTGATTGGTCTCATCAGCAACAACGATGAGACGGCCTACAGGGAGGAGGTCCAGCACCTAACATCGTGGTGCACTGATAACAACCTGGCTCTCAACACCAAGAAGACCAAAGAGCTCATTGTGGACTTCTAACAGGAAGTCTAAAGCTAGCACACACACCCCCATTCTCATCAACGAGACTGAGGTGGAACGTGTCACCAGCTTCAAGTTTCTGGGTGTCCACATCTCTGAGGACCTCTCTTGGACCCTTAACACTTCTACCCTGATCAAAAAGGCTCAGCGTCTCTTCTTTCTGAGGATGCTAAAAAAGGTCCACCTGTCTCCTCAGATCCTGGTGAACTTCTACCGCTGCACCATTGAGAGCATCCTCACCAACTGTGTCACAGTTTGGTATGGCAACTGGCCATCCAGGGCAAGCGATGCTTGCGTAAGGCACGTAGCATCATCAAAGACTGTTCTCACCCCAACCACAGACTGTTCACCCCACTCCCCTCAGGGAGGCGTTACAGGTCTCTTCGCACCCGAACCAGCAGGTTCAGAGGAAGCTTCTTCCCTGCGGCTGTCACCCTACTGAACCCCCGCCCCCGCCTGATGCCTCCTTGTCTGTGCCTGTTGAGGTCCACGCCTACCCTATCCCACCCATAGTGTTCTATTTATTTACAAATGTAGATACTGCAATTACACTTATATATAGCCATATTCTACTGCTCTTCACCCTGCACATATACAGAAGAGCTGTGAATGTTGGGTGCCCAACTGAAAGGGTGATCTGGGACCTGGGATCTGGTTGATTTGATATGGAATGACTGTGTGTGTGTGTGTGTGTGTGGCTAACCTCCTGCAGCTTTGCAGTACTGGTGATATGTTCGCCATGTCACTGATCCCTCCTGAGTGACCTCCTGTTTGATCAGCTGTTGAATCTCTGCTCTCACACACACACACACACATACACACACAGACACAGGTCAGTGTTAAACCTCAATTTCCATATCAGCAAATTACTCTCTTAACTTCTAGCATCTTTGGGCATCCACAGGAAAAGTGCTTTTTGACACTTGTAGGTCATGACGTCAGCTAACTGCCACCTAGGTGTATGTATAACAGCATAACATGTAGATTTAAATGCCCATTGAAGAGGGTTTTTTTACCTTAAAATTACGGTAACACTTTATCATAACTACTCACTATTAATCATTAATTAAGCATTTGTAAACTATTACTAAATGCTTTATTCCTCATTTGTAAAACATTTAGTTTTTATAAATGATGCAATAATAATTTGTTAATGTAATAATGTTAAGTAACATCCATTATTTGACTTATTAAGGAATTGTCTATAGTTTATCAGTTACAATGGGTATCTTAATTATTAACAAACTATTTACACCTACAAAAATAATGATTAATCGCTTCCACACAAAATGTACTTAACTAACCATTTCTAACTCCTGAGTTAATCATGAATTATAGCATTAGGAAGTGGTTTATAAAACATGTATCCACACCCTCTCATAAGTGCATATGTTTAAGGCATGCATACATGTATGTGTACATTAGCAAACCCATTAAAACTGATTTTATAAACCATACACTTAGGAAGTTGCTGTTTGGGTGGGAGCACTCCTACGATGACCCTTGAGGGAACAGGGGTGTGGCCTTCATGTGTCCAATCTCATTCAAATGCCTGTCCACAGGACACTTCTCTTCATATGCTAATTTGATACTTTTATGTTCTGTAATTCTTGTTCTAAGTACTCTCCTTATCGAAGTTCTCTACATTATTAAATGTCCACGTGCGCTGGTGAGACCAAGACTACAGGCACCTCTATGAAACTGTAGTACTGTGGCTGGCAGCATTACAGAAGCATAGAAACACTGTTGGTGCAAGTGCTAACTACTGTCAGAGTTCTGAAGAAGTGAGATCGCAGTGGAACGCGTGACGTACCAGGGTTGATGACTCCGTTGTTCTCGTGTTTGTCTGCAGTCAGCTCTGGAACCTCAATTTGCTGCGGATCAGCTGGTGGTTCCTTACTTTCCTCCTTTACAGAACATATTAAAGAGAGACACCAATCACTATTTTTGCAGAACATATTAAAGAGAGGCACCAATCACTATTTTACAGAACATATTAAACAGAGGTGTAACAGAGGTCGTAATTCGACCGCCGCTCACGGCCCTCGACCCCGCCACCTCGACACACACCGGCATGGGAGTCGAACGCTCGAATCACTATTTTACAGAACAAATTAAAGGGAGGCACCAATCACTATTTTACAGAACAAATTAAAGAGAGGCACCAATCATTCAGACATGGGCAGTATTTCAATTAGATGAATTTGAAATACATATTTAATTACTTTAGCATATTTTTGTAATTTGTATTTAGTAAAAAATCAAAAGTAGTTTGTAACAAAATACTTCGAGGGATTGTATTTACAGTATTTCAAATACTTAAATACTGAAGAAAAATATGTCTTTTTTGTGCTCAAATATGGAATCACTCGGTTAAATATACTACCTTTAACAATAACCATGAGGCTATGTTTAACACCATAGTAAAACATTTTGGCATATTTTCTGATGTTGCTAATGTCAAGTTAGATGCACGAAAATCATGTGACACACCCTGGGGATTCCCTCAGCGAATCAGCTTTGAACACAGGAGAAGAAGCGACTTTGAACACAGGAGAAGAAGCAAGCAAAACCCATTCACCAAGTGAATAGAGTCTGGTCACCATAGCTGTCAACATTTAGCTTTCCAAAAACGGGAGTTTTTTTTTCGGGGGGTGGGGGGGGCAGTGTTTATACCAGATATTTAATACGTTTCATACACGTGTTTCAACACTGCATTTCGGTCGTTGCTTTTACCTTACCATTACCTTACGCATGCCAGTTATGTATCCACCAGCTGCCTGCCTGCAGCCTACTTCTAAAACTCCAAAGCTGCTTGCTGTCAGATTTTGTTCCGAGGGAACAAGTTCAGTGTATCAACAACACTCAGTTTATGTGATGTGTTAATCAATTAAATTCCCAACAATTTCACAACAGCTAGTTCTGCAGTAGGCCATTCAACTAGTCCGCTTGCTTACGACGAGACTCAGGCTGCGCAGAAGGCACCCGCTTCCTTATTTGGGTTTTGGGTTGCCAGGTTTTAGCCTATGACAAAACAGTTGAAATTGAAACTAAGTGATCGTGTATGTGTAGGGTGTATTTCATACACAACCTGGCAACCTGAATGGATCAATGATTTTAAAATGAAGTTTGATGGCCATTAGGGCTGGGACAACGCGTCGACGCAATCGATGACGTCGACGCAAAAAATACGTCGACGCAAAATATGCGCGTCGATTCCTTAAGCATAATGTGTGCCGCTAAATATTTTTTTAATTTTACACCTTCAGTGTTTCCCATAAGTTGACTAATCTGTGGCTGGAGGCCACGAAATCATTGAGCTGTGCTTTTCACGCATGCAGCCTTTCCTTGCCCCGGCCACTCTCTCTTGTAAGAGCCCGCTGCCCCTCCTCTGCATGTGCATTTAACAAAATATTCACGATTGTTGAAGGATTGTTGTTGCCAAATAGAAGCATTGCATAGAACACAGTGGGCTAAATTGTTATTAAATCAGCTTAGCATCGTGACCATGCTGTGCAAATTTGTTCAAAACTGCTGCATTAAAGTTAACTCTACTTAGTTTGGTCTCCTCAATGTATTATGTTGTGATGAGACCTTAGCAAAGTTATGCAATCAAGCAGTATCTCAAAGCCAACGTTAGAATACTGTTTGGATGTAGAGTTTAGCATGCTTACAGCTGTTTGTCAATTTCATTATTCATGCAGGGCTCATTTTATTGACTCTGACACTGAATGTTTGCAAAATCCCGATGTAAATGGAAAAGTGTTTTCCAAGACTCAAAAGTGCTTGTCCCAAGGAGAAGTACAAACCGTTATTTGAACTAACTACATTATGAATTGCATCCACACATCAGCAGCTTTTTAAATGTGTTAATGTTAATTGCAAGGATTCCCTCACGAACGTCGTCTTAAAGTGACAGGCACTCAATTAGACCTATACACTACTGAACTGAACTGAATGCTACCTCTGACTAAGAATGCATTACTTTGCACTTGTATAGTCTTTTATTTTGGAATCTTAAGAGCAATAAACATATATTCCAATTATGGTTGGGTATCGTTTGGGTTTTATCCGATACCGGTGCTAAATCGATACCTTTAAAACGGTGCCGGTGCCGAAACGGTGCCTGAACCGGTGCTTTGTTTTTAAAATGTTTTAAATTAAAATGGTCTAAAGCATGAATTGCTTTTTTTTATTGATGAGACAAATTTGAACATGAAATTGAACTGTTATATTCAATTTACTATCAATATCTCATTGCTCCTATGAATTAACATTTAAATGTTAAAACAGCTTGCCATGCATGCACACACAATGGTAAGCTTTCAAGTTTACCCAGTGTAGGCGGTTTGACATAAGGTATGTTAAAACCGCTTGCCATAAAACTGCCAGGTCATGGACAACGGCATTTGCAAGCAAGCTAATCTAAGGGACTCTACTTTCCAGTTAATTTAGTGTGTTCCCAAATGCTTCAAGAAATTGTGTCTTGACTTAACCCATAACACGCAGTAGTTTTGAACAGGTTAGGCTACATGTCGGTGTTGAAGTGTTAAGATTCCCAGCGCTAGCCAAGTAGGCATTTTAACAGCAACTATGGCTATGCGCTAACACCAGTCAGCTGAGTTTAATTAGCGATAACGAACGGAGATGGTTTCGTAGCCTCTTTGACAGCTCAGTGACATCAGGTATGTAACCTACATATTTGTTTTTGCCAGCTAACTTTTAACATGATCTTCATATTCATTGTGATGCTATATGGACCTCATGCACATGAAAGATTAATATCATGCCATTATGTTGTTTAACACACCGTGAAATAAAGTTTTCACCTTACAACTTTGCTGATAACATTTCAAATAAATGTCAGTTAGCGCATTAGCAAGGATATTGTGTAACGTATAGGCTAGGCTAGCCTACTGTTGATGTTGTTTCATAGCCTTTTGCTTGTGTGTAGTTAAGCCCACTGCTAGAATCTGACAGGAGCTCGCGATATCGCTTTAAAGTAAGCTATTTGGTCTCACGCAAGCTGTCAAACACTGTCCACTCATGTGGTGCACCCCTCTGGTTTATACATCCAGTGTTTATGTTAGCTAACTGTATCTGGATGTGTTGCTATCAGAGCAAGACGTTAGAGATGGCGCATGACATGCAGTGATGCCTCGTATTAAAAAAAAAAAAAAACGCTATTTAAGCACCGAAATGAGGCACCGAAATCCACGTTGTGATTCGATGCAGTTACTACCGTTTGTGTTGGCACCGGTGCCATATTAGAACCGTGTTTCGGTGCCCAACCCTAATTCCAATGTTAAGGAATTCATGTTTTTTTTCATTCAGATATGAAAATCAACATGTATAAGTTGCTATTAGTCAATTAATGGGGAGATAATCGATAATCGAATCGAAATCGAATCGGACTGAAAAAATGAATCGTTAGATTAATCGATGCATCGAAAAAATAATCGCTAGATTAATCGTTTAAAAAATAATCGTTTATCCCAGCCCTAATGGCCATGCAAATTACGGGAGTTTTCCGGGAGAAATAACAAAACGGGAGGGTGCTGGGAGATGACCTTGAAATACGGGAGAAACCCGGGAAAAACAGGTATGCTGGTCACTTGTGATTGGGAATCGATAAAAGAGAAATCCGGGAGATTTTTACATGGATCTTGATCGCTAGATGTCAACAGGAAAAAAAATAACAAAAATCGGTGCTACCGAACTGGAGTAGCTGCAGCTAATAGCCAGTACACTCTTAAAACGAATGTGTCCCTATCTGGACACAGAGATGTGTTAAAAAAAAACAACGCAACAAGTTGTGTTGATTCAACGCAAGTTGCGTTATTTTCAACACATTTTGTGTAACAAATAAAAAAAAGGAAACAACACAAACTTGTGTGGTCCCTATCTGGACACAGAGATGTGTTAAAACAACACAAGTGCGTTGTTTTCAACACATTCATTTTAAGAGTGTACTCCCAATCAGCTCCAATGCTAGGTCTGGGGGCATCATCTAAACTTACCTTTTACCGTCATTAAAGGTCTGCACTATATGAACTATATAAGTTGTTATGGGACAAAACGATGCGTTTTCTACTCATTAGCTGCAAGAAACCGTCTAAATTCAAATTTGCTTCTTACTTTTCAAAATATGCATGTGCATATTGACTTTTGCTTGGTGGACTTGAAGAGAAATGGACACACACACAGACTTAAGAAGACACTCTTAAAGGGTAGCTGCATCAACCAGCAGAGGGAGTGAAACGGAACGAGACTTTCACATTTTTTTATTTTTTTGCTTTAAGTTTGCTGTGCACGTTTGCAACACACACACACACACACACACACACACACACACACACACACACACACACACACACACGAGAGAGAGAGAGGTGAGAGTCTGATGAGACACAAACAGTATGAGGTCTCTGGACGTTGGGTTACTGCAGGTCCTCTCTGGACCCTGGACGTGGGGTTACAGCTGAATATGTATGTTTGCCTCAAACATCCACCTTTGTTCAGAGAATTTTGCACATTGGGAGTGAGAGTGTTCTATCCACAGTGAGTGTTCTATCTGGAGTGAGAGTGTGAAAAAGAGTGAGTGAGAGAGACTGTGTGTTTGTGACGTACATGCGTCTGCTCCAGCTGGAAGTTGTTGATGAGCTGAGCGTAGCGGCCCTGGGCCTTCATCAGAGACGTGTGTGTCCCCGCCTCCTTAATCTCACCGTTCTCCAGAAGCAGCACGTCGTCACAGAACTCCAGGTACTACGCCAGAGGAGAGAAGGAGAGGAAGAACCGGGGAGGAGGAGAGGAGGGGGAAGAGAGGAGGAGAGGTGGAAGAGGGGAGGTGGCGAGGAGGGGGAAGAGAGGAGGGGAGGAGGAGAGATGGAAGAGGGGAGGTGGAGAGGAGGGGGAAGAGAGGAGGGGAGGAAAGGAGGGAAGAGGAGGAAGAGTAGAAGAGGAGAGGAGGGGGAAGAGAGGAGGGGAGGTGGAAGAGGGGAGGTGGAGAGGAGGGGGAAGATAGGTGGGGAGGAAACGAGGAAAGAGGAGGAAGAGTAGAAGAGTAGGGGGAGGTGGAGAGAGGAGGGGAGGAGCAGAGGAGGAGAGGTGAAGAGAAGGAAGAGGGGAGGAGAGGAGGGAGTAGAGGGAGGGGAGGAGAGGAGGGAGCAGAAGGGAGTGGAGAAGGAAAGGAGGGGAGGAGTTAGTAAGTAGGTAAAGTAAGTACATTTTATTTATATAGCGCTTTTCACAGACAGGATCACAAAGTGCTTGACACAAAAGTGCATGAAACATAAAAGCATAGGGGTAAACAAGAATCTACGGATAAATAAGTAAAACAGATACAATCTGCAGTCTGCAGTTGCCCCTTAAAACACTCAGCAATTTTCAGCAAACCTAGTGCAAATTGGAAGAGCATTCCAGAGTCTGGGGGCACACTCTTGTGTTGAAATGTGTTGAAAACAACACAACTTGCATTGTTTTTAACACATCTCTTGTGTCCAGATTTTATTTGTGACACAATATGTGTTGAAAATAACACAACTTGCATTGAAAACAACACAACTTGCATTGTTTTTTAACACATCTCTGTGTCTAGATAGGGACAACACATTTGTTTTAAGAGTGCAGTAGAGGCAAAAGCTCTATCCCCACACGTCTTTAGGAGAGGAGGAGAGGAGTGAAGGGGGGGGGGCAGGAGAAGGAGGGAGGGGACAGAAGCTGGGATGAAAGAAGGAGAGGAGGGGAGAGAGAAGAGGAGGAGAGGACAGGAGGATGAGATGAGGAGAGGGATGAAAGAAGGAGAGGAGAGGAGGGGAGGGAGAAGAGGAGGAGAGGACAGGAGGATGAGATGAGGAGAGGGAGAAGAGGTGAGGAAAGAAAGAGGGAAGGAGAGGAGAAGAGAGGAGGTGGGGAGGACATGACAGAAAGAGGAGAGGATGGATATGACAGAAGGAGAGAGGGGGAGGAGAGAAGAGGAGAGGAGAGGAGATGAGAGGAGAGGGGAATTATGTCCACCAAGGCAGAGTGTACCTGTAGCTGGTGTGTGACCAGGATGACAGACTTGCCCTTCAGGGCTTTTTTCACACACTCCTCAAAGATGTGTTTGCCCACGTGAGCGTCCACTGCAGACAGCGGGTCGTCCAGCAGGTAGATGTCCCGGTTTGAGTAGACCGCTCGGGCCAGACTGATCCTCTGCTTCTGACCGCCCGACAGGTTCAGCCCACGCTCACCAATCTGAATACACACACACACAGATTTACACACGCACACACACGCACACAGGATACACATGCACACGTGCACACAGACACACCTATGCACACAACCATTTACACACAACATACATACATACACACCCACCCACACACATACACACACATGTAACGGATGCCAGCTAGCTTATCTGTGTGTGTGGAACGTTGGCAAGGATTAAAGTTCTCCGTCGTAGGACGGATTTCCGTAAATTTGATTTTAGAAATGTCATATTTGAGATCGATGCAGATCCGATGAGAAAAAAAAATAGGAGGGGGGGGGGACTATCACCTTTGCTTTTCCTTTTTTAAGGCAACTACAAATATTACTGTAGGTCCGATGAATTAATGTGTGTGATGGTAAATGTTTAAAGACCTAATAGTGTTCTTGAGAACTTTCTGTGTCTCAATCAGTGACCACTCAAGAAGATAGCCTACGTCAGCCATGAGTTTAGCTTTGTTTATGTTGTAGCTACACACTTGTCTCGGGCGTTTGCTTAAAAAAAAAAAGAACACGTATGGAGGACTATGACGGTCTAAAAGTTGGATTATAGTGACACATTAGAGACAGCTGATGAGGTTGGCCAATCTGTTTAACTTTTTTGGATATGATATTGTGGGCTCTATGTGCGAATTCTGAGAAGAAGCGTAGGCTGTGTTCTTTCCGTGCATCAATGTAGACAATTTCTTACTATCGCGAACTCTTGTCAGGGGAGGTAATTCATTTTGGGTGTCACCTATGACTTGAACAGCCTGCTATGCCACCTGATGTAGGCTACTATTATTGTTACAGTTTTTAATCAATGCAACTAACATTATGTGTAAAGCGACACAATGTAAACCGTAGCCTATGCAATTTATTATCCCGTCTGTTATGACATCAATGTTTTTTACAATTTGCGACGGAAGGTTTTGACTGAGCGTGTTAGCATAAAAAAATAATAAAATCACTGTCATCATCGCGAACTGTTGAGTAAGGGGTCAGTCTGTTTGTGACGCACAGACAGCCTTGTAGCCTATTTTGCTTAGGCCTCACTTTTAACGACAGTAGGTTGTGAGTGTATGTTGACAAAAAATAACCATACAATTAAAATAGTCAACTTAAAACTTTGCTATAAAATATTAATGTATTGCACAAAACCATAACCAGTAGGCCTACCAGAACCTCGCATATTAGCGTCATGATTTGTGTGCCTCATTTTTTACAAACAAAGTGGCGGCAATCAGCAGTCAATTCTCTACATGCCCACACAACGCATCCGACTCGGATACCGCACTCCTACAACCTCTAGGGGCTGCTGAAACATCTTTTTCAGCATTCGCGCCTCTCTCCGAGAGTGAAGTATCTAGACTCCTGACATGCAGCCGTCCTACCACATGCTCGCTGGACCCTATACCTACGAGCCTACTTCAGTCCATCAGCCCGACCATCGCACCAGCTATCACACATGTGATCAATGCCTCGCTAACCTCCGGCACATTTCCAACAGCGTTCAAAATGGCCCGGGTAACACCGTTGCTAAAGAAACAACCCTGCTCAAGTCGAGAACTACCGCCCTGTCTCACTCCTGCCTTTCCTATCCAAAGGCATTGAACGAGCAGTCTCCAAACAGGTCTCTGACTTCCTTTCACAGAACAACCTTCTGGATCCAAATCAGTCTGGATTCAAAAGCGGCCACTCTACCGAAACGGCTCTGCTGTCTGTAACAGAAGCCTTAAAAGAAGCCAGGGCGACCGCTCGGTCATCAGTACTCATTCTGCTTGACTTATCGGCTGCCTTTGACACGGTTAATCACCGCATTCTTCTCTCTATAACATGGGAATCTCCGGTTCTGCTCTCTCCTGGTATGAATCCTACCTCACAGGACGCTCGTTTAACGTATCATGGCTTGGTCAACTATCTGCATCTCACCACAGGGGTCCCCCAGGGCTCAGTGCTGGGCCCCCTTCTCTTTGCTATCTACACTACCTCCTTGGGACAGATTATCCGTTCACATGGCTTCTCATACCACTGCTATGCAGACGACACACAGCTCTATCTGTCCTTTCCACCTGATGACCCCTTGGTTTCAGCACGGATCTCAGACTGCCTCTCAGACATAGCTACATGGATGAAGGCACACCACCTCCAGCTGAACCTCTCAAAGACTGAACTGCTGGTCCTCCCAGCTAAACCTACCATACACCACGACATCAACATCAAATTTGACTCCCTGTCTGTTTCACCTACCAGGACTGCAAGAAATCTAGGAGTTGTTCTCGACAACCAACTGAACTTCTCAGATCATGTTGCCTCAGTCGCCGGTCATGCCGTTTTGCACTCTACAACGTACGGAAAATCAGGACTTACTTGACTCAAGATGCTACCCAACTCCTGGTTCAGGCGATAGTCATCTCAGGACTCGACTACTGCAACGCCCTCCTGACAGGTCTCCCAGCCTGCGCAGTGAAACCCTTTCAGATGATCCAGAACGCGGCGGCGCGCCTGGTCTACAACCAACCCAAAAGGGCACATGTTACCCCGCTGCTCATCCAGCTACACTGGCTACCTATGGCGGCCCGCATCAAATTCAAGGCTCTAACCCTTGCCTACAAAGTAGTCTCCGGTTCTGCTTCCACCTACTTGAATGCCCTCATATAGACATACACCACCACCAGACAGCTGCGCTCCTCAGACGAACGACGTCTAGCTCTACCACCGGTACGCTCAGGCCATTCTCATCTGTTGTTCCTCGCTGATGGAACACACTGCCAGTTCCTACAAGGGCAGGGACATCCTTCTCCATTTTCAAAAAACTCCTGAAGACCCAGCTCTTTACAGAACATCTCCTCTCATAGCACCACTCACAACAAGTCTTGCTGATCCTAGCACTCACCAGCCGTCTTGAACTGAGACGTAACAGCACTCACCGATGCACTTATTCGTACTGTACTCTACTGTTTTTAAACTGTTCTTTAAATTGTCCTAAAATTGTTGAGAATCGCTTTAAAACTTAAAATTGTTACCATGTTGTAAGTCGCTTTGGCTAAAAATGCGTCAGCCAAATGTAATGTAATGTAATGTAATGTAATGTAATGTGTGCGTCTATTTGGCAAGGCCACTAGCTGTCATGGTTGCGTTGTTGCTAAAGGAAGGCAAGGCAGGTGTCAAAAGTTAAAAAATAAATGGAGATGGGCAGCTGTTGGAAACGGGGGAGAACTAACAAGCCATGGTGTAAAGAAATTAAAGTGCCAGGGGTTTGCTTTTGCGCGGTTCGCTGCAAGAAAATTGTTTATGGATGCAATAGGAAAACGTTTTAGCACGCCACCAATCAGAAGACCGCCATAAGGTTAACGTTCGTGCACTTCAGGACATCTTCTCTACCTGGTGCAACTAGCCACCACGACAGAGGTAGGCTACGTTTATCTATGGCTGACCGTTTTTACGTTTAGAAAGTAGGCTACGCATGTTCTTTCATAGCGCAACACGACCGGTCCCTCACCATATCGCAACCTCTTGTCAACCTTATACAATCTGTTGCTGAAGACAAAAGCACCGTCTCCAGATTGTCGTTATCAAATGCGCAGACCTCCTGCATGAGCACACACAGACTGAGAGACTTCTCATTGGAAAACTGAGTTGTCTGTAAAACTCAAAATTACCATGTTTTCATTAAATGCGGATGAGGCAACAAATGGAAATATGAACAATATCTAGAATGTTATGATTCGTTACTTTGATGAGGAAATGGGAAGTCTTGCAAACTTGATTTTATAGATTTTACTTGGTGTTGAATTGCATATTAACAAGAAAAAAATCTCCCCTTTAAACACTTTTGGCCTGAAGTAATTAAATAAGAGTGTGTTAAAGCCTTTCTACAATATTGCTGCAGTAGAAAAGAACAGCAATGGCTAATCAGCAATGGTCAGGGATGGTACTAAAATATATTTTTGTTCATCAGGAAAACTCAATCTCAATCAAGAACACTCAATTCGCCTTATTCACATGGCGGCCATTGGCGGCTAAAACGAGGCTACAGGGTACACAAACCATAGGATTGTTATGTTCTATGCATTCACCTGTAGGTGGCATTAATTATATAGTAAGTGTACCCTGTAGCCTCGTTTTGGTTTAAACAATGGCCGCCGTGTGAATAAGGCGAATACTCCCTTTACTTTGCTGTTTGCATGTTTTTGTACATTAAAAACCAATAGGTCGCAACCGCAAAAGGGGTGCTATCTCTAATAGGTAGATATGAACAACTTATGACTTATGGCCTGAAAAAAGTTCAGTCAAACGATTTTTTTTCACTTTAATCCCTGCGTTGGTAAACCTCACTCCCCGTCACCTCAAGAGTGCTGCTGGCATGCGAGCTAGTAGCCTGAGGTGCTACTGTTCGCGGGGCCTGTGCAGGGCTGACCCGTGCAGGTTCAACACAACGCAGTTTGCACACACACACTTAAAAGACATATACACATAACAGACAGGCAAACACACACACAAACACACACACACACACTTGGGTGTGTATACTACTCACCTCAGTTTCATCACCATAGTAGAGTATGGCCAAGTCTGGCTTGAGGGAGCATACGTTGATGACGTCATTATACCTGTGAGAGAACACACACACACACACACACACACACATGGAATATCTGGGACCTAAGACTTTTCCTGCACATTTATAGCCTACTTGCCATAATGTAGCCTGTTATGTTGACACATTTGATGATTTAGGATAGCCATATACTGGTAGGCTATGTGGAGAGGATTACTTTCTCTTTGGAAAACACTGGTTTCTACGCTCTGTTGATAAATGAGGGCCATTGTGTCTACATTGACCCTTGCACCACCACCACTTAAGCAATGTGTGTTATTCTGCAGAGACAATGTAAGGGTCTGCCGGACCTCTGTGAAGTTACTGTTACACAAAATGTAGGAAGACTGGTTTTGTTCAATCAGCCTTCTCATTCAGAGCAGTAGAAAAGTGGAACTCTCTAATTCTCTAATATCATTTTCTACTTTCGGTCCATTCATGGAATGGACTTTTAGGTTGCTAGGTTACTGGGACGCTGCAGACTGACGCCACTCCGTCTGGCTTGTTTTTGTTTGACTTTTAACAAATTTTATGATTTATTATAAATATTCATCAGATCAACCTATTGTATTATTTAGTTTAGTTACTTTGGTGTATATTTTTGTTATTTTTATTGCATTTTTCCCCGTGACAAATCAGTATTATTGCCTTGCCCTGGGACTGTCACTGCACTGAGTGGACGATAACGTTACTGCTACTTACAACGCTACACTACGCTGAGGACTTCAGCGGTATGGCTTCTCTATCTGGTGGATGGCTGTTCTTGTTTGCCATCTCTCCCTCTTCCATCACGTCTGCTATCTACGGACCTGTTTCTGGGTATCTAGCCGGTTGACTGACCAGCTAAACTGAGGTTTGGTGTGACTGCGCCAATAACGTTAGCCCATTACAACGCCACATTTCAGACTGATGATTTCAAGATACGTGTTGGAGCTTGTGTTTTGGCAATGGGGGGGGGGGGGGGGGGGGGGGTAGCTCAACTCAACCAAGTGTCTCACAACCTAACAGGATAATTCCTATTAAAGGGGTGATAGAATGCCAAACCGAGTTTACCTAGTCATAACGGCAGTTCTGTATGTAAAATAAACATACAGGGAACTTCAAAATCCCATTGTCACCTCCTTCCTATGGAAATCTTTTTTTATTATTGCTTATAAATGTTGCTTATTTTGCTTTAGTTTATTTGTACATCTCACTATAACAATTGTCTACTATTTATTTTGTTGTTATATATGTTGTTTTGTTGTTTATTTTATATTATAATCTCTGAATCACTGAAAATGAGGACTCCCTACAATGAACTTCCGAGAATAAAGGTTGGATGGATGAATTTATTCATGTGATGAGAGTGTATGTGTGTGTGTGTGTGTGTGTGTGTGTGTGTGAGAGAGAGTGTGTGTGTGTGGTACCTTTGCTGGTTGAAAGGCTGTCCCATGAGGATGTTGTCCCTCACGGATCCGTGGAAGATCCAGGCCTGCTGGGAAACGTAGGCAAATGTCCCGTCTGCAATCACGGATCCCTTCACCAGGTGCATCTGAGAACACACACACACACACACATCTCTGTTTCAATCTTTCACATACAGTAGATCTCTGTTTCTCGAGTCACCTACTGTCGGTATGGAAAAAAACCCCGAAAACAATCGGTTCTACCTATCTGGAGTTGCTACAGTCAACAGCTAGAGCAACTCCTGAACATGCCCCAAAGTGTAGTACTGTAGCTGCCTGGCAGCTCTAGCTGTTGGCTGTGGCCACTCCAGCTAGGTAGAACCGATTGTTTTGGTTTTTTGGTGGTGTTTTGTATCAAAAGTACTAGATGACCTCGAGAAACAGAGATCTATGTGAAAAATGTAACAATTTTCCAATTAATGTTGATGGCATATGGTCATGTAAAAGACAGATAAACACACCTGCCATCTAGGCCATGCACTTTTGATCTAAATACAAGATTAATAACACTTGGTTATATTTATTTTTTGCAGTGTGCAAAATGATTGAAATAAGAAAATCCCATCAATGTTTATGGGCTGCCTAGGTATGGAAACGTGATTAACATGTGATTTCAGAAAATTATCTTACATTTGCATGATACATACACGTTACTTGTGATGCATGTACTACATATTATTAGAAACATCACCGACTGACAAACGGTCGACTCAGATTCCATTTCCTGTAGCCCTCCATATCTATAGCCGCCTGCATTTATTTACCTGTTCTAGGACGCTGGATATGAGTGATGTTTTTCCACTGCCCACATTTCCACAAACTCCAAGCAGGTTTCCCTGGAAAACCAAAAGATTATGTAAGTCATGTGTAACGGTAGCCAGGATGTACGTTGTGTAAACCTCCCTCCCGACGCCTTAAGACTTGTGCTAGTGAGCGTTCTAGCAGCCTGGGCTTTTAGCTCGATTACTAGCAAGAAGCTAGTAGATTCCTGCTTGATAACCCCAAACTAACTAAAAACTAACATCCATGAAGTCCACTCTGTCACACCACCGTCAGTCCAGTCACACAAAACATTATCAAATAACAAAAAAAAATTATTTGAGAAAATATTGATGAATCGATTTGTCAACTGATGAAGGTGGGGGTTTACTGTATATCCTCCATCTGTGTTTGTAAAAAATCTCCTTGGTAAAGGTGATGTTTTTTGCAACTAGTCCTCCATATGACTCAATGCTCAGATTCAATAAGAATATTTTTTGCCCAAAATTTTTGAAGTGACAATGTGCGTTTCTGGTAGAATATACAGACACATACACACACACACACACACACACACACACACACACACACCTTGGGCAGGGTGAAGCTGATGTTTCTGAGGGTGAGTTTGTTCTCTGAGGTGTGTGTTTCATTGTTCGTGTTCTCAGGTGAGTGGTCAGGTGACTTCCAGCAGAATGAGGCGTTCTCCATCACCAGAGCCGCTCCTAGCCCCTTCTTCTGGGTCAGATAAGACTCAGGGTTCTGCAGCAACAGCAGCTTCTGAGGACGAACACACACACACACACACACACCATATATATTACACACACACACATATCATATACACAGTACACACACACACACACCACATACACGTCATGTATATATCATGTTCGCACACACACACTACACATTTCATACAAACCTTGAGTCTTGAAAGGGACACAATGCCCTCCGCTAGACATTTGATAAAGTAGGGCATAAAGGCCAAATAGAAATTCATTGTGTTAAAGACAGCCATGATGGTGAAAGCCTGCAGAGGAGAGAAGAGGGAGAGGAGGAGGGAAAAAGAGAGGGAGAAAAGTTGTAAATATGGACAATCTACTGCAGCCTGCCTCCCTTAACAGTTCCAACAACCAACCTTTTCATGGGCACTTTTACTTCCATTTTAGAACACAAAATCCCAACTAGAGACGCTTGAAAATCTTGTTTATGTGAAACTAACAAAGGGTTTATTTATTTTGTATTTATTTTTTTAGAGATCAAAATTAACTTATCTTAACTTTTTTGTTAGGTTAGGTTTATGTTTCATTCAAGAGCTTGACAACTGTGATGGAATGAAATACAACGGTGGAAATCATATACCTTTTTTTGTTAAATGACTCATAGAAATGAGCAGGTCTATGGAATCAAAATTGACTCATATGTTTTGTACGTGTGTATGGCATTTTGAAACTGTAGAAATAATTTGTGACAGTGAAAATGATTCGTACAAGTAATCGTAAATATTATACACTACACTTTCAATCTATTCTACGAGTACAGATCGGTTTTACAGCTACAAATCATCCTACAGTTAGAAATAATTTTCCATTACAAATATATTCTACAGTTACCATTCAATGCTCTACATACAAAAAACTGTCCTACAGTTACGGATCTTTTTTGCAGGTACAAAGACTTTTGTCACATTGAGAATCAAAACAAAACAGAACAAAATAAAAACAAAATATATGTTTTACAAAATGATAAAGGAATGTCACTGTAATTGGTTTAATGGATGTTACGCCCAAAACTCACCCATGACTAATCAAGAAACATAAGAACAACCCTTTCGAAACCATGCACCTGGCGTGTCATCACTTACTCACTTTGAACCGAGAGAGCAAGAGAGAGAAAAAGAAAGAAAAAGAGAGGGGGGTACTGACCGTGGAGGGGTCCAGGGGGAGTCCGAGGAGTGTGTGTACAATAAACGTGAGGATGGTTGCAATGGTGGGGACGATGGCCGTGTTTGCAGTGTTCATACTCTGCACATAACCCGCCTTCTGGAGCAGGCTCCTCTCTTTCATACGGATTTCTACACACACACACACACACACACACACACACACACACACACACACACACACACACACACACACACACACACACACACAGAGTGAGAGAGAGAGAGAGACCTCTGAAACTGTAGGATGCCACACGCGGCACACTCAGGTTCATCAGAAAAACAATTTGTTTTTGATGACAACTTTGAACTAACTTTTCAGGTTCCAAACCAATTTATTTTAGTCAAAATGCTCAAAATGTTCAAAACGGTTCAACATGTTGAGCATTAACCAGAATGGAACCCATTCTCTTTTTGTGGAAAAGGCCTATATGTGATATAGTCCTGTGAGTGGATCTCAATGACAATTTTACTTGAAACCGAGGGGTAAGAAAAATTCCCAACATACACCGCTCACATTAGAAAAACAAGCACCAAGATAATAATAATAATAATTAGCTTTATTAACACCACTAACCACTAATAATAATTAGCTTTATTAACACCACTAACTACTCGGTGAGTTGCACAGTTTTGAAAACGAACGTTAAGGGTTGTTTTAAGGACATGTTTGTGCATGCCTGTAGCAACCACTCTGAAGTAGTCAAAATTTCGGTGTCCACCACTCTAATTCATCCCAAACAAACCAGAAAAGGGACTCAACGTGCTAAATACCAGAATTTTCCTTTAAAATCAATTATATAGGAAACAGAGCCAGTGCAGTTCAGCTAACACAGGGGTGATGTGCTCTCTCTTCTTAGTCTTAGTTAAAAGTCTAGCAGTAGAGGTCTGTATGAGTTCCAATTTCTTTGTTTTTTTGGGAGACCAGTAGAAAGTGCATTGCAGTAGTCTAACCTGCTAGAGATAAAGAAATGGATTTGTTTTTCTGCATCTTGATAAGTTAAAAAGGGCCGCACTTTGGCAATGTTTCTCAGGGGCTTGAAGCTTGACTCTGTATCTAAGAGGACACCTAGGCTTGTTACTTTTGGTTTGACCTGGTGTGCCAGGTTCCCAAGATAACGGTGTCTCGCTTTGATTTTGGTCTGGTACCTGTGATCTTTTTTTCGAAGGACTCTTCCCAGGCGTACATCTTGATGAGTTTGATGCAGGTGAGAACTTCATTCATGGTGTGCACTCGGCTGTCCGTTACCACAACAGCCCTCCTCCGAAAGACGTTTATCACCTTGGCAGCACAGAACTACAGCCACACACATTGTCAACAGGAAAGCACTTCAAACACACACAAACAAGTAGCATCAACAGATCCAATTATTCTGCAAAGGTGACAGACACAGAGGTATGTGTGTGTGTGTGTGTGTGTGTGTCTGTGTGTGTGTATTCATGGGTGAATGAAACCCAGATAGACTGAGATTCCGATGAGGGCAGTGTATCCGAAAACGTAGCAGGAGAGAGTGTGTGTGTGTGTGTGTGTGGGGGGGGGAGGGGGGGGGGGGGGTGTACCTGTATGGGGATGAAGCCCAGGTAGACGGAGATTCCGCTGAGGGCGGTGTATCCGAGGATGTAACAGGAGTAGGAGATGCAGAGCAGAAGTGCCAACAGCACGCCGGACAGCATATAGGAACCGTACACCACCGCCTCAAACATCCGGTAGCTGTCCACCGTCAACACGTTAATGATCTAGACAAAACACAACAGCTCAGAAAGTGTGTGTGTGTGTGTGTGTGTGGTATGTGTCAGGGCTTCTGTTGTCCGGTAATTGCCGGACATTGGCCTGAAAAAGAAATAAAATGTCCGACAAAATAAAATCTTTCCAGTCAAATTGTCCGATAGAATTTGGCTAATAATCCCATCCCCCTAACACAATCTGAATTTGAGAATAAGCTTAAAATGTAGGCCTATATTAAAGCAAGAATACGTCCTTTGGATATGTTTTAAAGGAACAGGCTCTACCGAAAGTTATTAAACAACACGGATATGCAGCATTTCAAATTAAGCGCATGCTTAAAACATCTGTTAAACAACGAACGGATGAGTGAGACGATTAAAACGTGGCCAGGCCCAAGCAGAATAGCCTAAAAGCTACAGACCCATGGCTACACTTGACATGCAACTGTGTTCTGTTCCCAGAGCATGCTTTCTCTGTCTATGATCTGCAGAGTTAGGGCCTCCTCGACGAGGAGATTGCTGGTCCGTGGATAATTTGCTGCACAATCAAATGGTATCATTGAACCGCGGACCGAAAGAAAAAGAAACTACAAATTTTCCAGAATAGAAAATATTTCTTAATATAGTGTTATCAAATAAAGAGTATATGCTGCATGACGCAACATTGACCCTCCCGCTGGATGCTGCGTAGCGCAACATTGACCCTCCCGCTGGATGCTGCGTAGCGCAGCATGCTTTTTATTTCATGTTTCTAGGTGCTACAGAGGCTTAGATATTACATTTTGGTAGACGTTGACAATTTTTAGTATGTTTTCAGAAAACCTTCAGGAAATAAGGTTATTTAGTCTAGAATGCCATAGGATTCTATAGGCGTTTTTAACAAGCATTTTAGGAGTAAATGGGTTAAGGGGTAGTGGTGCGAGCGTTCATTCAATGTGTGTGCGCATCTGCACAAGTGAACCACTGGAGATAACGTGGGTAGCAGCAACAAACAACGTAGCCTATTTAAAACAACAAACAAAGCGGATTCTTGCTGTCCATGAAAACAGCAGAGCCTGGCTAGATCTTTAAATTGACACTAGTTAAGCATGTTTAAGTAAGGCTAATGAACATGTTGCATTCTATACTGCCTGATTATGTCATTCTTTAAGCTACTGTCTCCTTGAATTTCCCCTTGGGGATCAATAAAGTATCTATCTATCTATCTATCTATCTAGTTTTCCTCAACTTGACTAATTAAGAAGCGATAATAGGATATTTGACCGGCATATCATCAAAATGTCCAGTGTCACTTTGACCGGCACCATTTTTTTCAAGCGGAAACTCTGGTGTGTGTGTGTGTGTGTGTGTGTGTTTTGTGTGTGTGTGTGTGTGTGTGTGTGTGTGTGTGTGTGTGTGTGTGTGTGTGTGTATGTGTGTGTGTGTGTGTTTGTGCATGTGTGTGTGCGTGTCTCACCTGTCCCACAGACACCCCGGTGATGATGCGCATGTTGATGATCTTCCTGAAGGCGAGCATGGAGAAGGCCCCTTTGACGCGAGTGGCCGTGCGCAGGCTGATGGCCCATGTCAATGAATATAGGAAGGTTCTGCAGACCTCCGAGCTGAACAGGGCGAAGCACATCCCCAAACCGTAGCTCAAAGAGTACTGACCTGGAGTGTCCACATAGCTCAGGATCTCATACACCAACACAGCCTGGGGAGAGAGAGAGAGAGAGAGAGAGATGGCATTACAGCATATTTCAAAAAAAGGCTTTTAAATGTGTAAAATAGGACAGTCTCTCTTTCTGATGTAAGAAATTAAAATGGCTCTGTTTCTGTCTGTAACAGTGTACAATGGGTGTAGGGGCTTCAAATGGGTGAAGATGTGTGTGATTGCAAAGACGTACCGGCCCCAAGAAGAGCGCCCCCGTCAGGAGGAAGGAGGAGAGGACACTGAGGATGAGGCGGGTCCTCTGGAAACGCAGCATCACCCTCCCCAGAGACGCTTTCTTCAGTCCCACACGAGACACCTCCTCCTGCCACAACCGCTCCATCCTGACAACAGACACACACACATATATATATGGATATATATTACCCACACAAACACACACACACAAACCGCACTCGCACACACACACACACACACACACACACACAGACACACACAGACACATTTAGTAAAAAGAGATATAAAATTATATAAAATGGAAAAGATGAGGCACAATCAAACCTTGAGGAGAAGCAAATATTTCCACACTTACATTTAGTACTTTATAATGCCCCCCTTCACCAATAAAAGGGTTGTTAGTGTTCTGCAAAGTTACAGAATTAAAAGCAAGGGGCCGTTTCTGCTTAAAGATTCTCCAGATCGTCCAGATTCCTAGGTCCTCTCTATTGCATCATACCATTTTTGCATCACACCATTTTTATGTTGATCTTGACCAATGCTTTTTATGACATTGTCCTGCTGGATGACCCACGTCTAGCGTATCGGCAGAAGCAGTCAGATGGCGATGGCTATGTTATGGAGCTTGTGATGTCAGGCCCCCTAAACAGGTACACTGACTGGAGACACAGCTCCACAACATCACAGACCCTCCATCAGATTTATCAGTGGGCATGGGGTTCTTTTCACGCCAAACCCACTTTGTGTTTGTTGCCAAAAAGATCCATTTTCTTTTTATGTCACCATCACAAATCATGGGGATTACTATATGAAGAGTTTGGTTTCAAAATGTTATATCTGTTTTAAAAAACATTACAAAGTCATGTTATTTAATTGTGTATTTCAGGTAATATCAATCAGATTGCAGTTGTGTTGTTTTGATTGAGTAAAGATAAATCAAATACTAATATACTCAATTACAGTTTTACTGAAATTACTAGGAAAATAAAACGTAAAATAATATTTATGAAAATTCATTAAAATGGTGGCGTTTTGGAACCAAACTATTCATATGCATGTATCTATCTCTGTAGATGTATTAGTGAAAGAGACCAAAGGATGCTTTTCTATGTATTCAATACTGTGCATCAACTTTGCTTTGTCTGTCATTTGCTCTCTCCATGTCACAACTTTCTAATAAGGGACCGTTCGTTATTTATAAACGGGGTCACCGGAGGAAAATAGGGGAGGGTCATGTCTTTTTATTCTTTGTTGAGGGGAGGGTCACCTAACTTTTTTTTTGTCTAGAAGGGAGGGTCACCCATCTTTTGTATTAATGAAAACAGCAAAAAATCAAAGTGGCTTGTTTGATTGTTGATTTCTGTCGCCATATAACGTTCTCTTTCGTTCCATAGCTCTGTCAACATTGAACAATGAAAATAAGGGAGATTTCCCGGGTTTCTCACGCAAAATACGGAAAATGTCAACATTCGTCCCCATTAACGTTGCAAGGGTTGGAGCAACAAAGTAGCCTACTTTATTTACGCCTAATAGCCTATATCCATTTGGTCAACTTTATCCAGCCCTAAAAAAGCTAAATTTAACTTTGGTTTAGGCCTACTTGTAGTTTACCGTGTAGCCTAACTTTAAACAGTCTGCATGCTTAACATAGCCTAAGCATACTTGTGCTTCATTCATCCACACATCCAGCTCCTAACGTTTTGACAAGCATTTCTACCAATTGACCTTGTTCCTGCCCATCTCTAGCTTTGCTGTCTTCATCCTTTCTGTTTTTGTTGTTTGCAAAAAAATATATAGCCTAGTATTTATATAACCAGCAACAAGTGCAATTTGTTATTCGCTGTCATTCTCTCTCCTGCCAACAAAAACGTTCCAAGTAGCAGTGCGTAATTCTGCTTCATAAAGTTGAACAAATACATTTGGTCATATTAATAGCCAGTTTATGGTCTACAGTGTAGTTGTTAAGTTATGGTAGGCCAACTTGGAGTGAATATACAGGGGGAATTCTTTGTCTAGCTGAGTAGCCTGGCAGGTGCGCACGTAGCCTACGGCCGAACACTGCAAGCGCTAATAATTCGTGCTCTCACGACAACCACGTAGTTAACTTAAATAGGCCTAGGTTAACATCACTCTGAGTTCGCATTCAAGCAAGCAAAACGATGATTTGAATACATCCGTTTCTCTGGAAGGGCAAGGGGTAACAACAGGACAACACAGAGACAGGCCAGAATGCAGGACTAATGTTATGAGAGTATTACACTAATATGGGATATTCTACGGAAAAATATATTAAAACGGCAAGACAGCGGGGAAACGTTAAAATGATAAACCCGGAAAAAGTTGGCATGTTAGGTATTTTTCGGTCCCTGTGATTATTTGTGAAATTGTGCAAACGGCTTTTCAAGTCATTTGAGAAGGAAGAAGTGTAGCAAGCTCCCAAATTGACGCTCGTCTGAGAAATTGAGTTTTGGATAATGTTCAGCTTCGGCAGCTTTACAATGACTGAGGAAGCCTAGAGACGAGTCCATAGCAACAAGTTCATGTGTTGAATTTGTTATTACCCAGTGTGCTTTGTTGAATGGTCTCAATTCTTTATTGTTTTATTTCATGTGAATAATTACTAGAGGAGTAACTTTTCAAGTAGGCTAATGCAGTTGCAGGAAGTGTGCATTTAGTTTCCATTGTGTTTCCACAACAATGTTAGTGAGTAAATACTGAAAAGGCCACCATCTTGGTGAAGTGTGATGTGTAAGATCAGAAAGCAGAGGTTGAATTTAGGGCGGTAGCATATATGTTGATGTGTTTTCATAGCGCGGAAGACATCGATAATTGGCCAGGGAGGGTCATGTCATTTTTGAAAATGCTGCTGGAGGGTCGTTGAAAATTATATAGCAGGCAGGGGAGGGTCATGCAACTTTTGATCGAAGCACTTAAAATCCCTCCGGTCCCTAAAGTTCATGCAACGCCTGAGGCAGAATAGAAGAGGAGGGAGCATACTATGGCAAGAAAATGCTGAAAATGCTGAAGGATGTATATATGTAGGTATATGTATTGTATTGTACTGTATTGACCTATTATCTTACTTCCTTGGAGTAGCCACATGAATTGTATTGTTGTATTTCTGCATGTATGAGGAGTTTTGGAAAAGACGTATGTCTTGTGTATGTTCAGGTAAGAAGGATTCATATGATTTGTATTACTACGATGTAACTAACTAAAGTATAAGATGGGGCCTTGCCCTAGAGAACTCTGGGCAGTGTTACTGGAACATGCTGTTGCTGGTAACACTATCGCCTGGCGTCGTAAATAAACCGGCAGTGATTTTTCACACCTGAGAGTGCCTGGAGATTTTTGACCACAGAGCGAGGAGAAAATAAGGACATATCAACCACTACTCCAGTTTGAAAGCGCACACAAACGCATGCTTGCTCGCACACACACATACACACACACAGTTATTAGTTATCGAGATCATTAGTTAGTAAGTATCAGGATTCTTTGTTAGTCAGTAACTGGTCTGTTTAGTCAGTGGCAACAAATGTGGAGTGCAAAGGAACAGACCGGTCCCCATTGGTCCTGGCTCCGTCATGTGGCGAGATGATCAGAGAGCTTTGGTCTAGACGGTTCCGGAAAATTCTCCACATAACGGGCGTCATCCAGGAGAAGGAGGCAAAGGAGAAAAACCCTGCATTGTCCAAAGGGTGGGACCTGGAGACACACACACCACATCAAGGACAGGTACTCTTAGGATCTCCCCTGAACACCACATCTGCAAGTCATGATGTGTGGAGTTGCTGTCCCCCCACACAAGGCCCACACTCCACACAGTTGTTATTTGGCCATTCAAAGGTGAAGTGAGGTACAGTGTACTATGTGATCTGAAAGCTGTGGTACTGTAGTAGTGGTGGTGTTGTGTGGTGGGTGTGGTTTTGTGTGTGTGTGTGGCTGTGTGTGTGTGTGTGCATGCATGCATGCGTGTGTGTGTATGTGTGTGCATATGCATGTGTGTGTGTGTGCCCACCCTGATGGCATGCAGAATGGGAACATGTTCTGTAAGCCGTGGTGGTAGCAGTGCCGCTCTGGCTGGGGGGGTGTGGGGGGGTCTCGTCCACCGGTTCCCCCACTGAAGGCCAGTAATCACTGAACCTACACCACTTCTGGAAGTAGATGGGGGAGGGGGAGGGGGGGGGGAGAGAAAAATAGCTAATTGAAGGTTTTCTACTGGCAAGAACAACAGACGGCGGTGCTGGATGGGTGATCTCGAGATGGACATTTGGACATGTACATCTAAAAGGTCGGCAACAATATTCTAACAGATAATGTACAAAACTAAATAAGCTTGCTTATAAGCCCTGTTAGTCACACGTTCACATCATTTTATTTTGGGGGTCTACTAGAACAGATCCTCATAATTGAATGTTCCAAAAAATTTTATATTTTTTTGTTATTTACCTATTCGGTTGCTAAGTATGATGTCACATGTTGATTCTGGGTCCTCTCATTCCAAAAAGTTTAGCGCAAGTAAACCCTGTCAGCATCAGCCCTGTTTTAGTGAGGGTTAGACCACAATGCTACATCAACAGAGCAATTAGTGTAGCTATGCAGCCAGATGATGTAATCAAGGGTAACGTCCAGGCCTCCCCAAAATAGGATTGACCAGGCAGCAAGTGAGCAGCAGCATGACACTTTTCTTGTAGGATACTGTGAATAGTGTTGTAGGATACTGTGAATAGTGTTGTAGGAAACTGAATAGTGTTGTAGGAAACTGTAAATAGTGTTGTACCATACTGTAAATAGTGTAGGATACTGTGAAGTGTTGTAGGAAACTGTGAATAGTGCTGTAGGATACTGCAAATAGTGTTGTAGGATACTGTAAATAGTGTAGGATACTGTTAATAGTGTTGTAGGAAACTGTGAATAGTGTTGTAGGAAACTGAATAGTGTTGGAAACTGAATAGTGTAGGAAACTGTAAATAGTGCTGTAGGATACTGGAAATAGTGTTGTGGGATACTGCAAATAGTGTTGTGGGATACTGCAAATAGTGTTGTAGGATACAGTAAATAGTGTTGTAGGATACAGTAAATAGTGTTGTAGGATACTGTAAAAAGTGGGAAAAAATGGTTTATTTTACTGTCTCATAAACTCATTCTCATTAGCGATAAAGCTCTTAACCTGACTGTTCAAACTCACTCTCATTAGCGATAAAGCTGCTAACCTGACTCTTCAAACAAGTTGGAGGCCTGCCACCCATTTAAAACAAAGAAATGTAGTAGTTTTAGGAAAACAAAAGCACGAGTATTGGAAATACAATCTATAGGACCAGAGCTGTTAATCATATTACTGCTGAAAAAATAAAAATGATTGTGCACATGCTTTATGTGTTGCCGATTTAGCGACTTTTGGCCATCCCTAGCGACAGAAAATGTAATCTAGCAACAAGCACCTTGAACAAAGGAAAGTAGGCTACAACTTCAATCACAAGCAAAGCAGATAGTTCAAAATTGAGCATACAAGTTAGGCAACCCTACTGTATAGCATTCTTTTAGGCGATATAGCCTCAATTTTATCAATGCAGGACAGACTGTCGGCTGAGTAAAAAAAAAAATTATGTCGGTCTGTCCTAAATATATCCAAAATATAGCCATTATCGTAAGGTTAAATTGCGTGTAGCCTATGGTAAAGTTATAGCCAGACTACAAGCAACCACAAGTATATTTGGCCAATAAACCTGATTTACATTTTACATTTCTGGTGTAGGCTATGACAAGATAGTATAGCCTACAGAAGTGCAAACTGCAAAGTGTATCAATGTACAAGTATTAACACATAGGGGAGCGCGGGGCACAAAGTAACACTTTTTGGTTATGGCTAAATAATTCTAAAATCATTTGAGTTTTACTAGTTATACTTTTTAACAAGCAACATACATATCTCTGTTACACATATGCACTGGAAGTTTGTTTGTAGGAGCTACTGTTCTTTTACAATTCCACCGAGAGTGGCGATAGGTTAAATGTTACAACCTGCCCCATATGCGGGGTTAGTTGTAACACTCATCCCAAAGGCTGTTTTTAATTAAATTAATTCAATAAATGTATCTGAATGTGTATGATAGAATAGGATCTGACTATTTATGATACATAAGTCATGAACTAACAACAGACGTGTGTCGAAAATTGACTTTATTTTCTATACGGAGAAATAACATGAAAAATATGCGCCAATGGAAGCTAAGAGTCTAACCAAGGTCAATCCTGCCAAGAAAAGCCCTCAAACCTGAAAACACATGAGGCAAAATGCAAAACATCACAAAAACTAACTAAACTAACACTAATACGCGCATATTTTTGTATTGCAACATCATTATACAGTATGAGTGGCTTAGTTGTAACAGCGCGTTACAACTAACCCCGCTGGGTCACGTTTGTTATAAGATAAGCTAGCTCCTGCTATGAGTTGGCTACATGTTTCAAAACGGTGTTCATTTTTAGCCTACAAGACTGTTATTAAGATGATACAAGATTGGAGTCAGTGAGCTGCACCCACAACTCAGTAATGGAAAGACAAGTACCACCTAGACATTTAGGTTGATGTCTTCAAAAGGCGTTTTGCTGCAGATCTACGTGGAAACACGTCCATACTGACTGAAAATTTGTGGAACACCGTCTCATAGTAGTGTGATTAACTGACCAATAGCATGCCTCGATCAACCCCCTGCAAATAGGGAAAAAGTCCGTGTTACATTTAACCCCGCGTTACTTTGTGCCCCGCGCTCCCCTATACTTAAATAGGTTTTTAAAGTTGCCTATATGAGCAAAAGAAAAGCAAACTGGTGTAAAGGTGAATTAAAAGGACATCACTGGATTTTTTGGGAGAGGGGGGGGGGCGACACGGCGTGCTGGCGTCATTGATGCAAATTAGCGCTTGGTCATCTAGTGACATTAAGCGACTTTTGCATATGACTTGCTACTTTACATTTGAAATAGTTGGCAACACTGATTATACATGCAGTCGATGCTTTCAGTGAAAGCCCTTTCAACAGTACGTGTCCACCGAAAACATCATCTGATGACTGGTTTACAAATAAAACAGTTAATTCTTACTACAAATGTAGGCTAATGTCAATGTTCCATTGCGCTCAATATGCTAGGCATATTGGTTGCATGAGAAAAAAATCCCGAGCAGTTTTCAGCCATTACTTTGAGAACTTTTCTTAGGCAAGTGGAAAGAACATTTCGGCCCACACGCATTTTTATAAAACGTAGCCTAATTGTTTGAATGAAACCGGTTACTTCGGCATGAGATGAATACGGTGATATAGCAAGAAAAAGAATCACGTTATATTCAATTCTGACTAAACACAGTCCTCCCGAGGATTAGCAAGTCTATAATTGTTTTTAAAAAGCAGTCGGAATCCACTTCGTTGGAGGCTAAACGCTGTGGATTATCTGATTATCTGCAGCACTAGGTTGCGGATTAATTCACTCGCAGACGCGGACATGCATTGAGCTCTACCTACTGTAGCCCATGTTGTGCCTCCGCCTTTGATAACACCACATAGCCAACCACGTATATCTTGATCGAGATTTCTTTGTTTTCATTTTCTAACGCTCCGTGATTTCACGACACCATCATCAATGATCATCAGGCGAGTGACAGAAGCACTGTAGCCTACTCCGAGTCCGCAGTAGGCTACTCCAGTAATCTCGCACTCCCCGCGACACTGTGGTCTGCTGAATATCCTCTCTTCCTATAAGAACGTGCAGCCAAGTCCCGCCCTACTCTGCTTTTGATTGGCTAAACACGTTTGTTAAATTGAAAGCGAGAGCTGCCATTGGTAGGTGAACTCAGAGCGGTATCTCGAAGTCAGTGTTTATTCATGGGTTTCATCAGGTCCCTTTCCACAGGTGTCTCAAATCAAGCACCTTAATTATCAATGCAGACTGCATGGTGATTGATTAATACACCTGTGGAAAGGGACCTGATGAAACCCATGAATACCGGATCTGTGTTTGCATATTTAATACGTTTCATACACGTGTTTCAACACTGCATTTCGGTCGTTGCTTTTACCTTACCATGCCAGTTATGTATCCACCAGCTGCCTGCCTGCAGCCTTCCAAAACTCCAAGCTGCTTGCTGTCAGATTTGGTTCCGAGGGCACAAGTTCAGTGTATCAACAACACTCAATAACAGTTTATGTGATGTGTTAATCAATTAGATTCCCAACAGCTAGTTCTGGAGTAGGCCATTCAACTAGCCCGCTTGCTTACGACGAGATTCAGGCTGCGCAGTCGGCACCCGCTTCCTTATTTGGATTTTGGGTTGCCAGGTTTTATGACAAAACGGTTGAAATTGAAACTAAGGCCGGCTTTACACGACAACGCTCCCGGGTGAAACCGACAAAATATTTTATCAAATGTGCCTTTCGTTTAGACGGCGACAGCGTTTAGGGGGCTTAAAAACGCAAAAAAATGAACCCACCCTCCAGAGTGGAAATCTTAAAGACGCTCCACCGTCGCGTTCCTATGGAATGTTTTTTGTGCCAAAATTAAATAAATAAATGAAATATGAAATCAATAAATGAAATATGTAATAAATAATTAAAAGTTGAAATAAATAAATAAAAGATTAAATAAATAAATAAAAAGTTAAATAAATAAATAAAATGTGAAATAAATAAAAGATTAAATGTAAAAACCATATATACATTGACATTGACATTTACATTCCATATGCACGGTCTTGCAATGTGCCATGAAATAAATAAATACGTCAGTCACCCATCAAGGCGGGACCTAGCCGCTGATTGGTTGCTGCCTGAAAAAAAAATCAAACTTTGTGAGCATGACTGGCTGATCAGAATAAAGTCATTGATATAAGCTAAAAGCTAGTGCTACTGCTAACAGCCATAAGCTAGGCATTTTCATTCAGAAAGATTGTGTGTTCTATGTTGCTAACTCTTGGCTGTGAGTTATCAGGACGTAAAAGCATAGCATCTAGTTCTGTCAAAAATCCTTGTCGGCTGCTGAGTTACAGTATACCCTCATATTGAGAACTAAAAAGTCTCTGGAAAGTTGTGGACACTGCTTGGGCAATGTACGTTAGCAAGCTGGCACTGACACTCACATAATAAGAGTTCACGGCATGGGCATCTCAAGCTTTATTGTTTATGTATCATATAACAAATGAGGTGAATTCAGCTCAAGTGAAGTTAACTGGGACGTCTGGGCACCCTACTATAAATAGAAGCAATAGCAAAGTCGTTTGCCATAGATAGAAGTTCGCTTTCTGTAGATGTCGATAACTAGCTAACGCTTGTGCTAACTGTTAGCGCTAGCTCTAGATGTGCACATAGCTACATGGCTACTTTGTTTTTCCGACAGCTGCAAGTGCTTTGCATCGTGTGACAATCATGGATGCCACAACAAAGGTTAAAACATACACTCACTAATCCTAAACAAACAACTGTATTTGCTCGTGAAAGAAAGATATGCAGCTTTTCAAGTGATAAAAAGGGCAAATTCCCAAGTTCACATTAAAACTGTTGGACATGAAAGGCCACATGGACTACAAACGAACTACAACGTGACGACAAAAGTGATGACGAGCCCCTAACCGGGCAACTCTGTTAGCAAAATCTAGCCCCAGTTTCCGACCTCTGACTCACACATTAAGTGACGTGAATGACGCGGAATGATGATGTTTTCACTCGGAGAAAGGTTTTTCCGAAGCCCATGAACGCTGCTGTCACTCCCCCATAGATATAAACACTAGATGTCGCCTTGACTACTGCTGTTCATTGGAACGAATGCGTCAATCGAGACGCCATCTTGCTTCAGTGATCCACTCCTCTATAATGCATTAGCGTCAATCTGGGCAAAGATCTAGCGAAAATAAAATCACCATAAATCGTCAAAATCTCAAGCAATTATCTAATTTTTTGGGTTGTTCCAACTGACAGGCATGTATTTATGGTTGAGTCTACAGAAAACTAAGCTTAAGACGATAATAAAGATACATTTTACCCGTCTAGCCCCATAGACTCCCATTCATTCTGCACTAGCTAGCGGCGGCCCCTAGAGGAACAATGAGTAAACTGCAACCAGGTTCGATACAATGAAAGTAAACAGGCTCTTCGTAGACAGGCTCTGGTTGAGGCCACATACCCCTCGTCTCGTTTACTCATGTAAGTTGTAATCTCACCAGAAGTTGCTGTAGATCTGTAGAACATTTACCTCTGCTACTACATAGGCTACGCCAGTCGTTACTTTTATAATCATGGGTCAGTGCCATGGGCAAACGAGATGTAGCTGAATTCATAAATGACAAAGCCATGAGAAAGGTGATTTTCTTACGTTTCAACAACAAAGAAGCCGATCTGCTATCATTGTGAGAAGTTCCCAAATTTGTCGCTAATCGCTAAAAAGGTTTTCTATCGCTGGGGATGGCCAAACGTCGCTAAATAGGTAACGCTGACAATACAGGAGAACTAGTTTAGCGATTCAGATCCCTGTACAAAGATGGCGGCGGTGTTGACGCATGCTGAGAAGCAGAAGGCGACATCTAGTGTATATATCTATGTCACTCCCCGATGTGAGTCGCTACCCGATGTGAGTCACGCATGCTCAGATTGATAGGTTTTACGGCATAACGCCAAGGGATCCGACTGAAATCCATAAAATAATTCACTTTTCTGTTTCAAATACGTTTTAGCTAAGATTGTTTGATTGCTAACGTTAGCCATTCAAGTGACAGCCTTTGTTGTGCTTGATTGCTTACTTACTTGCCAAACTTCGTTATGTAGGTCAATTTTTATTGATATTACAGAAGTCTCTCGCTAGCAGGCTACTTCAGCCTCTAATCTAGAACTGACATTAGAGATCATGCTGTGAAAATGTGATGCCTTACGCTAAATAATACATGACTGCTGTGTAGGCTAATGTCATTATTCTGTGGCTAACAGCACAGGTAGTCGCAAAGTAGCAAAGTGACGCATGCGCGACTCACATCCGGTAGCGACTCACATCGGGGAGTGACAAACAAGGGGGCAGGCGAATTCCCGGAAGTAGAAGTATCGATGTAGCGGTGGTTATCAACTCTCTGCTAACCCCATAGAACGCCCATTCATTGAGGATTTTTTTGAACTCCCATAACTTCATATAACATATATCATGTGCCGATATTTTAGCTTCTGTGTTATCTACATAAACAATAAAAGGCAAAACAAGACTCGATTACCTCGTACGTAACGTTAGGTTCCCGTAAGAAGAATGTTTAGCATGTCCGGTTGAAGGGAAGCTAACGCACTGAAGGGAGATAACCGTATTGTTTGGATAAGAAGCGTAGTCCAGCCAGCACAGAAACTCGTGAGCTATGTAGCCTACAATAGCATGCATTGTATGTTAAAGTAAAGCATAGAGGCAAGTAAACCTAATGAAAAACAGTAGTTTTACCGTTAGGTAGTCTAACGATAATCATTTCAGAGGTTTTCGATGGATTGACCGTAGGTCAGAAAAGTGGAAAGAAGATTAGCTTCAAGCCTGGAAGCTATAACTTTTTTGTTTTGTTTTACCATGATCTTGTTACCATGATCTTGATACCATGTTTTTGAAGATGATCATGTGTGGTAGTTTCAACATTAACACGACTTGATATCACTTGTGAGGATGATTAATAATAATACATAAATAAATGTTTAACTTTGATGACTTTGAAGACGAAGGAAGTGTGAGAAGAATTTCTGTGTATCTATCATATGAGTTGCAAGATTCAGTTCGATGGCTAACGTCACGAAGTTAAGTGCGAGTCTGCGCAGTACTGGGGGGACCAACTGAAAAATGACTCAGTGCCCTCCCATTGAGAACGACGGAGTCTGTTCGTCCATTTCTTTTACTGTCTATGGTGACAAACGCTAGGAAAGTGTGCTCTGAGCTGCTCATGCTGGCTATCGTCGCATACGCGTTGACATCATATCCATGTGCAGTACAGCCAAACAACAACAAACGTCGGATTATTTCCATCAGTCGGACATTCAAGTTGCCTTAGCTGCTTATGATAGCTATTCAGGAGTCCTTTCAGTAGCATAATGAGTGTCTCTACATTAGGGGTGGGCGATATATATATCGTCTGCGATAATATCGTGATTGTTGTTTTAACGATGTGCAAATTTACATTATCCAGTATTTAAATTACTTATGGGGGAAAAACACTCGAAATCACGCATTGAAACCCCATTCACAAATCCAGGAGGTGTGTTGCAGCAGATCAAGTGTCACATGATCCCTATGGGTCCACGTTGTCACAGGCAGGTCAGTAGCAGTAACAGCAAAAAATGTCCTGTCCTGTTAGTACTGTCCTGAGTAGTGTCCCGAGACAGTTAGACACTGTCCCGAGACACCCAGACACTGTCCCGGGACAGTTAGCCACTGTCCTGTGACACCCATGACTGTCCTGTGACACCCATGACTGTCCTGTAACACCCAGACACTGTCCCGGGACACCCAGACACTGTCCTGTGACACCCAGATACTGTCCCGAGACACCCAGACACTGTCCCGAGACACTCATGACTGTCCTGTGACACCTAGACACTGTCCCGAGACAGTTAGACACTGTCCTGTGACACCCATGACTGTCCTGTAACACCCAGACACTGTCCCGAGACAGTTAGACACTGTCCCGTGACACCCATGACTGTCCTGTAACACCCAGGCACTGTCCTGTGACACCTATGACTGTCCTGTGACACCTAGATACTGTCCCGTGACACCTATGACTGTCCTGTAACATCCAGACACTGTCCCGAGACAGTTAGACACTGTCCCGTGACACCCATGACTGTCCTGTAACACCCAGGCACTGTCCTGTGACACCTATGACTGTCCTGTGACACCTAGACACTGTCCCGTGACACCTATGACTTACCTGTAACATCCAGACACTGTCCTGTAACACCCAGACACTGTCCCGTGACACCCATGACTGTCCTGTAACACCCAGACACTGTCCTGTAACACCCAGACACTGTCCCGTGACACCTATGACTGTCCTGTGACACCTATGACTGTCCTGTAACATCCAGACACTGTCCCGAGACAGTTAGACACTGTCCCGTGACACCCATGACTGTCCTGTAACACCCAGACACTGTCCTGTAACACCCAGACACTGTCCCGTGACACCTATGACTGTCTTGTGACACCCAGACACTGTCCCGAGACAGTTAGCCACTGTCCTGTAACACCCAGACACTGTCTCGAGACAGTTAGACACTGTCCCGTGACACCCATGACTGTCCTGTAACACCCAGACACTGTCCTGTGACACCTAGACACTGTCCGGTGACACTCATGACTGTCCTGTAACATCCAGACACTGTCCCGTGACACCCATGACTGTCCTGTAACACCCAGACACTGTCCTGTGACACCTAGACACTGTCCGGTGACACTCATGACTGTCCTGTAACACCCAGACACTGTCCCGTGACACCTATGACTGTCCTGTGACACCCAGACACTGTCCTGGGACAGTTAGCCACTGTCCTGTAACACCCAGACACTGTCCCGAGACAGTTAGACACTGTCCCGTGACACCCATGACTGTCCTGTAACACCCAGACACTGTCTCGTGACACCTATGACTGTCCTGTGACACCTAGACACTGTCCCGTGACACCTATGACTGTCCTGTAACACCCAGACACTGTCCCGTGACACCTATGACTGTCCTGTAACATCCAGACACTGTCCTGAGACAGTTAGCTACTGTCCTGTGACACCAAGCCACTGTCCTGTGACACCAATGACAAATGTTCCAAATGTGAACCACTTTGAGCTGCATTCTGTGAATGAAAGGTGCTATAATTAATTATATTTATAATTATTATAATAATTATTATAATTATTATTATGTAGAATCATTTATGTCTTTGAATCATTGTGTGTGTGTGTGTGTGTGTGTGTGTGTGTGTGTGTGTATGTATGTATGTATGTATGTATCTTTTTATTTGTTTTGTTTTAGATAAAATATAAAGCTTATTAATTGTTTTACATAAAATTGTACATGTAAAAATCCTTTTTTGCTTTATGACTTTTTAAGTTTTAAAGTTGTTTGTTAGAATTTTTAATAAAGATGACTTGTGCTTTAAAGTAGTAGCTCTGGATTTGTGTTTTGTTATCAAGTAATGTTCAAGCACAGCTGGCATTCAGCCAACACTCAGTCAGATCAGTTAGTGTGTGGGCCAGTGCATGCCCAGGGACCCAGGCAACCCTCAGCCAACACTTTGATAAACAATAACACCCACACCTGGGCCGACAGACAGACAGACAGACAGACAGATAGATGCTTTATTTGTATGAAGATAACAAAATATCAACTCAGGTCTCAGTGCAGACCAAGTACTATAGTGAATAATAAATAAATACAATATAACATAACATAAGTGCTTGTTTATGGAAGTCCACAACAACCATCTCCTTGGTCTTGGTGAGTTTGTTTTCCTTGCATAACAAAACAATAAGTCATTTTACGGCGTTTTGGCCACACTTGGGGCAGAGCAAATCTTTATGTCAGTTTCCACTGATTGGGCCATGGGCATGGGCAGGGATGGGCAGTATTTCTAATACATGTGTTTAAAATATGTATTTCAAATACAAAATACTATTTTGTCATTTGTATTTTATTGAGATAATGAAAATGCCTTCGTATTTTGTATCAAAATACTTCAGTGTTACGTATTTTTGTATTTTCAAAATACTTTAAAATACTTTCTGTGAAACACTGTGATGACATCTATCTAACTATCTATACTGTAAAGCACGAAATGTCTGTCTCTGTCTGTTTGTGGCACCCTTGCATGGTCAAGCTGGAATGATTAACAGGCCCCATAACAACTATATAAAAAATATTTTATATATATAAAAAATAGTCTGAATGCAACACTGTCTGAGAAGTTAGTTGTGCTCAAAGGCATCAACTGAGGAAACACGACTAGCTAAGGTTACACACACTCCTTTGCTCACACAAGGACAGCAGAAGGACTTGAATTCACAAGTTTATATTGCAACACTTGAGTTTGATATGTTCCTTTCTTTTTTCTGTTTTACAGGTTTTTTTTCTAGACTTTAAATTTGTCTATGTTCTCTGACCTGTGAAATATTTCAGTGCTATGGTAACTTGACAAGATACCTCAAACAAGGACATTTCCAATTTTGCACATTTTAAATAACAAATGATTGATAATGTCATAATAATTGGCTTCTAATTGGCTCAACTGATTGGATGGTATTAATGTGACAACCTGATTTTTATTTTTACTTTTTTTTGTATTTACATTGATAGAAGTTGTGCGCACACCATCAGGTGTATACAAAATTATTCAACTGTGATGAAACTCACCATAAGTGTGGTAATGATGTGGTTATATAACTTAAAAGGTTAAAATGCTACCTAGTTTAAATTTCTAAATCAGTCATCTATTTGGATTGTTTGTCTTTCAGTTATTGTCACTGATTCATAGTGGGCAATCTATTACACCAACTGGTTGGAAAGTGCAACAGTTGTGGAGTCGGCATTGCATGTCGCTGCAAAACAGTACATCTCCAAACTTATAAACAGTAACTGTCAAATAAGGAATTTGAAGATGACATCCGAAAAGCATTAGATTGCATAGAAAACTGATTGATATGAATACACTGTACAGTTTATGTAGTAATAATGCACTGGTTATGAATAACAACTATTTTAAGTAAACATACAATTAGTAATGCAAAAAGTTTTTGTTCTAAGATTTATTTCTCTTTTGTGGCCCCAATTAGTCCAGGAAACTGGCAAAAATGATACAGACTGCCATAATCTGTGATGAAGATATCATAGATGTTGACCTTGTGCTCGACGTAATGATGCCTGAGGTAAGGAAATGTGAATATAAAAGCCATGTCATATTATGATCAGTGTGGTTTCTCCAGAATAAATAAACCAAACCATACCAAACATGCATATTGTCACTACATTCTCATGCTATTTCCAATTTGAAATCTGTTTGCATTTGAAGGTTTCCATTAACATTGTCACGAACCACGAGGGTTTCTGCAGGTTTCTGGAGAGGTTCATGTCCATGCATCCGGCATTGGAGTAACAAGCATTGCTGTTTTTTTCTGTATTTATACATTCTTTTTTAATGTATTAGTTGTTTATTTATTTATTTATGTCTTATTGGATTTCAATTTATTATCTTCATTTCATTATTTACAAGGATACAAGGATACAAAGATACAAGGAAGTTTATTGTCACATGCATATAGTTACTGGAAGTAAGAAATGCAGTGAAATTATGTCTGGTGTCAGCCTATTTGTGCATTTATGGGGGGGGGGGGGGGTAAAAAGTGCAGTAGAAGAGGGGTTTAGTAGATTAAGTGGCAAGGGCTGCATAAAAAAGGTGGGGGAGGATTGGGATTGGGTGGGGGGCACCAACAAGGAGCACCCAAGAGCAACAGGGGCAAGGAAAAACTCCCTTACCAAGGAAGAAACCTTGGGCAGATCCACGGCTCAAGGGGCTAACCCAACTGCCAGGGGTCTTGGTGTGTGTGTTGGGGGGATGACAGGGGAGATGGGATAGTGTGCTGTGTATGTGGGGAGAGGGCAGTGTGCAATATGTGTGTTGGAGAAGCTTCCTCATGAGACAATGTGCTGTGTATTGGGGGGGGGGGGGGGGGCAGTGTGCTGTAAGTATGTTGGGGATGTGTGTTGGAGAAGCTTCCTGATGAAATAATGTGCTGTGTATGTAGGGGGGGGGGGGGGGCAGGGACTTACTATTGCAAGCAGAGTACTGTATGTATGATGTATGTGAGTGATGACAGTGAAGATGTGTGTGTGGGCGGGAGAGGAGTGGAGCAGTGACTGTGTGTGTGTGTGTGTGTGTAGTGTGTGTGTGGGCAGTGTGCTGTAAGTATGTTGGGGATGTGTATTGGAGAAGCTTCCTGATGAAATAATGTGCTGTGTATGTAGGGGGGGGGGCAGGGACTTACTATTGCAAGCAGAGTACTGTATGTATGATGTATGTGAGTGATGACAGTGAAGATATGTGTGTGGGCGGGAGGGGAGTGGAGCAGTGACTGTGTGTGTGTGTGTGTGTGTAGTGTGTGTGTGGGTAGGTGGGGGAAGTGTGCTGTAAGTATGTAGAGGATGTGTGTTGGAGAAGATCCTGAAGACAGTGTGCTGTGTATGTAGGGGGGGGGGGCAGTGTGCAGCAAGTATGTAGAGGAGGCTTACTGTAGCAAGCAGTGTGCTGTATGTATGTGAAGTGATGACAGTGATGATGTAAGTGTGTGTGTTGGGGATGGGGGTGGGGTGGGGGTGGGGGGGGGCAGAAGGCTAAACCTTCTGGGGGGATGACAGGGGAGATGGGAGTTCAGGGGCAGAAGGCTAGGCAATCAAGGACATGGGTAGATGGAGGAGAAATCAAAAATAATAAATAAAAAGTTCAATGGAGATGTGCAAAAGTTGGAGAAAGTCAGATATGTGTGTGTGTGTGTGTGTGTGTGTGTTTTGACGTGTGATGAAATAAGAAAATAAATAAAAGGTCTGTAGCATAGGGAGAGGGATGTAAAAGTGCTAAAAGTCTTGTAGGTGTGTGTGTGTGTGGGGGGGGGGGGGGGGGCAGTGTGCAGCAAGTATGTAGAGGAGGCTTACTGTAGCAAGCAGTGTGCTGTATGTATGTGAAGTGATGACAGTGATGATGTAAGTGTGTGTGTTGGGGATGGGGGTGGGGTGGGGGGTGGGGGGGCAGAAAGGCTAGGCAATCAAGGACATGGGTAGATGGAGGAGAAATCAAAAATAATAATAAAAAGTTCTATGGAGATATGCAAAAGTTGGAGAAAGTCAGATATGTGTGTGTGTGTGTGTGTGTGTGTGTGTGTGTGTGTTTGTAAAATAAATAAAATAAATAAAAGGTCTGTAGCTTAGGGAGAGAGATGTAAAAGTGCTAAAAGTCTTGTAGGTGTGTGTGGGGGGTGGGGGGGTCATGAGTGCTGAGTAGTGAATGAGTGCAAAGTCAGTATAGTGTGAGTTCAGAGTTGGGAAATGTTTGAGAGTGCTGAGGAGTGAATGTGTGCAAAGTCAGTATAGTGTGAGTTCAGAGTTCGGATGGCCTGGGGATAAAAACTTCTCCTAAGTCTCTCAGTTCTGGCTTTGTGACTACATAGGCGTCTTCTTGATTTCAGTGGTAGGAATAATCCATTGTTAGGATGAGAAGAGTCCTTCAGAATCTTTTGGGCTCTTAGGAGTACTCTTCTGGAATAGATATCTTGTAGAGCAGGGAGTTGAGTTCTTATTGTACGTTCAGCTGAGCGCACTACTCTCTGCAGAGTACTACAATCTCTAACTGTGGAGTTCCCATACCAGGTGATGATGCTACCAGTTAGAACACTCTCAACCGCTGAAGTGTAGAAGGCCTTCATGATGGATGTAGAAACTTTGAATTTCCTTAGCTGACGAAGGAAGTAGAGTCGTTGTCTGGACTTCTTCAGAACATATTGAGTGTTAACAGTCCATGTTAAGTCTTCAGTAATGTGGACACCAAGGTATTTAAAACTTGTTACTATATGTGTGTACTGGGGAAATTTGATTTTTTTTTGGTGTTAAGTTTATGGTGTATTTTGTTCTGAGAGAAAACTGAACCATGCAAGGTTTTCCGTATTTAGATTTACAAAGCTTTTTTGTTTAAAAGGTTTTTTGTTCTTATGTTTAGAATTAAAATGTGTTCTCCAAAACTGTCCAGTTGTCTGTTTTTGTGATCATCTACCCATGGATGGCTACAACATTTGGTTAAGCAAGCCTATGACTTAACAGACCTGGGGGGTATTCCAAGTACATGGTTTAGTGATAAACCTGGGTAACTTAACTCAGAGTAAGTGGTAAACCTCCTACAACAAGAGCCCTATGGTATTGTTTTGTTAGGAGAATGAAGCCATACAGCTCTTCTATTAGGAGGTTTACCACCTACTCTGTGTTAACTAACCCAGGTTTGTCACTAAACCTCGTACTTGGAATACCCCCCTGGTAAGATGCCTAAATATTTACACATTTGCCTATAATAATTATCTAAACAATTATTATTTATTCTTAAAATATTTGCTGGCACAAGGAGTTTCATTAATTATATTTCCCTTTATGCGTGCATGACGATAAACTACTTGAACTTGAACTAATGCTGCTTGTGGAATATCAACAATATACATTAAGTGTTTAATATACGTAGGCTATTTGTTGTAAGTAAAAAGTGATTTATATATTTCTTGGTTACAAGTAGCCTAGGCTAGCCTACAAGTTAATAACAAATAGAACAGAAAGAGGTGGAAGGTAGCCTAATAGGCCTAGGTGGCATAACAAACATTTCAACAAAACAAAACATTTCCAAAGCAACTGAGGTCGACAACGGATACTTGTGTTTTTATTTGGCGTTTTATCTAACTTTCCACGAGACAACCATCATGACAGCGCTACACACCTAGCACACATACCTTTACACAAGACAGTTCTGCAAGGCACAACGTAACTTAAGCAAGACAATGCTGGATAAACAAAAACATGTTTTACAGCAGAATAATATTGGCCAGACGTCGCCCTACATTCAGCGTTGTAAGTTAATAACCCACTTTCTACAAGCCACGTGTCTTCCTAACATCCCGACATTGAAATTGTATTTTCCAACGAAACAAATAAAGACAAAAAATAGCTTTGTTCGTGATCTGTCTAGAATCTTTGATACCACTAGCCAACTTCCGCAATACAGTGCCACAAGATAGTACGCGACTTCCGCAAGACAGTGCCGCGAGACACTACGCAACATCCGCAAGACAGAGGACAGGACAAAAGTACGGTACAGTACAGTTTCGGCTCTAACCGCCTCTCAGGCAGGTCTAATGTTTATTTTGTGTAGCGAGATCAAGACGTAGCCTACAAGGGATTTTGTGCAGCTACTTCTGTTCTCGTAGCATTGATGAGACAGTCCTTTTTTCCTACATGGTATTGAGAGAAAACATTTGCCTTTGAGTATTTTAGTAGTCAGTTGTAAACAAAGACAGTGGCGGAGCTAGGGGGTGGCTTAGGAGGCTTAAGCCCCGAATCTTTTTTCAAAAGTCCCGAATCTTTTTTTTGTGTTTTAAATTCCCGGCAACTCTTATTTCCAATATAACTTCCCCTCGGTTTCTCTATAAATGTCACACAATGCTCTATTACTGAGGAAATATATCCCTTATTTTCAAAGCCCAATATTGAAAAATAATTTGACTTGCTACACGATCTATGCCAGGTCTCTGGGCTATCCGCTATGGTGATTTCAATGGTTAGATTGATTTGTTTAGATCCAGTGAAAATGCTGCCTTGACAATGCTATGTCATGGCTTCGGTGTTCCAAAAAGCCTGTCAGAAGTCTGTCACTTTTACAGTCTGTGATAAAACACTTTTTGTACATGTTGTTGAAACGTTATGTATATTAGAAAGTTTTTCAAAATACCACCCAGCTCCGTTCAAGCAACAGCATCGCCCAGTGAACTGACGGATGGTGTTGTTTCAGGTTGGTGATTTCACGTTAAGAGCTTTCAGTCAGTTAGGCAGGCTAACGTTAGGCTACTTGACTAGCTCCCTAAATGCTTAACGTTAACCTTAAATGTCCTCGTTCGTCGCGGAAAAGGCAAATTCAGTACTCTCATAGGCTAGCTAAGCCTAATGCAGAATAAGAAATTCCAGCTCCCAAAACAAAGTGATCCTCGTCTTGTAATAAATTAGGCTACACTGTTTTGAAATGTCAGAAAACCCCATTAACAGTTATCTGCCCATGTCAACTTTTCAGTGTCATATGTTGCACAAAAGAATGTTAACTGTTAGCCTACCTTAAAACCTTGTTGATATCCTATTCACCACCACAGATCTTATAATCCAAGAGTCCGCATAAATATAAAAGTCATGTTATGTTGTTTTGGCTGCCTAACTAATTATTAACTAAAAAAAAAAAACATTACAATGATATATTGAGAGGAAAGGGCACTTTCCATAAGTGTGTTAATCAAGCACCATGCAGTCTGCATTCATAATCTAGGTGCTTGATTTTATGCACCTGTGTAAAGGGACCTGATGAAACCTATGAATAATCTTGCTAAATTACAAAAATAATAAAATTTATAAACGCCTATGTCAAGATGATAATGCATTCCTTCTAAAATACCCTTGTATCATGATGACTGGCCATACTGTAATTATATCATAATATTATGTATATTATAGTATAAGATATTCTATATATTTGTCACACAGATGAGATCAGGGAAGAGGAAGAAGGAGAATAGCAATAATAAACAATAATGTCATATCAAACAATAGCCTAATGAAAATAAACAAATACTATAATATACAAACCATAAGAAACGCTTAATTAACTAAGTATGCTAAACAGATATGAACAGATATTGCCTCTTGAAAGACCCAAAACTATAATTTTACACAGTGTGCCAGTCAGATACCTTGAATCTGTTGAATGTTAGTTTCACATTTTTTAAGTCTCAATGTGTCCATTAGTTTACACAAAATTCACTAGAAGTCATTATTTAAGGGGTTATTTAAAACATTTTTTAAATGGGCTAAGCCCCGAATGTTTACAATGTCTGGCTCCGCCCCTGAACAAAGAACTCTTCTCATGTAACCTTTTTGTAAATGGACTAAAGTTCGCTCTAAATATCTACGTGTATCAATTATGCTAACCGTTAGCATCTCTATGGGATTTCTCATATACATTAGCCATAAGCTAACGCATTAGTTTCTATTCTGTAACTTGGAATGCTAGCCTACATGATTTCTCTTAAACAAAACATCGAAGGGAATAACTGAGATGTACTCTGTTGGTCTGCTTAGTTTTACAGTGAATCCTAAGTAAAGGTTTTTGAAAGGAACTTCAGCTTCAGACTTTCTCTTGAGACACTGTTAGGCCTAGTCATCTTCTCTAATGTAGCTGGCTAGACCATGTCATTGCCACACACACGGGGGGCAAAATTGGAAATGTGTCATAGAGTGACAATGCATTGGTTGATTTGGTTAAAAAGTCACAGGTTAGGTTATTGGTTATTATTGTATTGATGCTGCTATTCATAAATAATGAGCTGTAAAGTACAGTGGGTCCCTGTTAAGTTTGGACGGGTTCCTTCAGGAATCACGATCCCCATTTTCTCGGCAGAAATGGCACAAACTGCAGTTGACACAAACAACCACAAGGTGTCACTTGGGTGCCACTACTGTTTTTGATGCGACTGACTTACTGCTTCCATGACGCAGCGGGGGCACGGGAACTTAAATGGATCACGGTAGTTTAAGCTTACACTTGACAAAACATTCTAATATGAAAATGTAGATGCAATTGTTGTAAAATGGTGCAGCTCCTTTAAGAAAGCACCGTGTGCAGGGATGGAGAGAGAGAAAGCGAGAGGGGATATGTGTGTTAGAACTTAGCGTGTGGAAAAAGTACATGCTGTTGAGACTGGAGCAAGTCATATTCAAAATAATGCAAAAAAAAGCAATTATCCTCATTCATTGCAACCAAAGCATGCCTGCTTGCCGACGTTCAAACGAAAAATATATCAAAGCACCTTTTGCGTTATGTAGCACGAAACAACAACAATTTTTTTTTAAACAGCTGGACAAATGATTTAGCTAATTGATTATATAACCTGTACACCAGCAATTGTTGAACATTTACCTGTACAAGTACATTGACAGTAGCCCAGCCTAAACAGCATGTTGTAGGCCTACTGTAGAATTAAATTGCAACCGCAACATGCCTGCTTGCCAACGTTCAAACGACAACGAAAAAGATAATAAAACAACAAGAGGGTTGAGTCTGAATGACACTGAGTTTTTAGACACTGAGTTTTTGTAGTTAAGAAATATTTTCATATAAAAAAATGGTCATTCTTCAATCTCCTTCACTGACGCCTATGGAATAGGCTTAACGTCCCAAAACAACGATCAATGATCATCAAATCTCTCTCTCATATTGCTCCTCATAACCATCTATAAAAAAGTTTTTTTTCTTTTCTTTTTGAGCACATCCGAATCCCAGGACATAACGCACTGGACCTTATAATAGGCTCGAGATATAATTCCAAAGGGGGCAGATAGGGTAACCTGGCCCTAGCCAGATGAATTTCGCTCCGCCTAGCTCCACTCATCCATCTGGAACCGATCCATTGAAGTGTTGCTTCAGAAGGCTGGACCTAATAAAAAAATGCTTGCATATGATTGAATAAGCCACTTGTCCGTCATCTATTGACGTGCTACTTCAACCACTCTCATCGAAGCCAACCCGTGACGCTGATAACAGTCTCACAGTCGCTTCTACGCTATGTCACATCTATGAAACTCCCGCCCTGCGTCCTGATTGGCTAAACCATAAAGTTGGTTGGAGAAATCACTCTCAGTGGAAGAGGTTCCAGATGGATGTGAGTGAAGCTAGGCGGAGCTAAGCGGAACGACATTCATCTGGCTAGGGCCAGGTTACAGATAGGGGCCACTGCACTTAAAACTTAAAAAGATGAAGCTTTCCGAACTTTGAAATTGCGATCAGTGACTGGCATCGGGTGAACGAAGCTTTTTTTCTATGAAAAAGACGTTAGGCTACCTGCAAACTGGCCTATGATTTCATTGCTGAGTTTGCGGCAAAGCAAGAAAATGTTTTTTTTTCCTGAGTCAGGATATGGCGAGTCAGTGTCATTTATTTGTCCAATGTTAGCCTATAGATACAGACCAGTACATCTTATCAATAGTTTGAATGTCGTGTGTGTTTCTGCTCATTGACAAATACCGTTCAGCACAATGATTCATGCCCAATTAATTCCCCCTGTTAAAGTGTTTGCCTTTGTTAAGCGTTCATCTTCCGATAGTTCGTCAAAGTGACGCTTCACTCTCCGTGCTCTAACATTTTCAAATGTACTCTGAACCCCCATTTATTTGCGAGTGTCTGCGCTGTAGCCTTGGCCTGGTCAAAGGCACGCAGGTAGTCAGAAAGGACCGGTATAGAATTTTCCAGCAATTGCATTGCGGGGGTAGCGACGGAGGTCACAGGCCCTGGTGCGACTGCACTTGCTGCACCTATTTACGCCACTGCGTGGATCGCTAATATGTCTACTGTAAATCATTCATGTGTGAAAGTCATTAGGCTGGAAGCGCTAATGTGTCTAAGCTCATTAGTCTACTTTCAATAGGCCTACTGTACAGCCTGAGAGGGGGAACATAGCCTACTGTAGAGTAAACAATCAGTTACATTTGTTTAGTTAAATCCAGTTTTCTACTCTATCTCCATGATATGCTTAGCCCAGAGGCGATTGCTCTAAGACTACAGGGGAAGCTCAGCCTCCTCTAAAATATCACAGAAAATCGCATCAAATAACACTATTACATTAGCTTCTAGCCTACTATTCCAACTAAAACATGCTGAAAACATGTTTATCTTCATGGCTAGTTTGTTCAGCAATAAGGTTTTGTCGGTCATTTATCGCACCTGTAATTCGATTTCGCACCCGTAATACATTGCTGTGACGACACGGTCCATCAAAAAAACATGTAAAAAACCCATAGACGCTCGGCTTCACTGGACTTTCAATAGGGGAGTTCGACTTGCGGCAGATCTGTGCAGATCTGACTTGATGTGATGCATGCTGGGTTGAACACAATGCATACTGGGATGGACGCAATGCATACTGGTTAGAAATTCTGTCCGACTTCTGTCAGCCGGGGAGGGACTTACCACCGTGACACCATGTCACATGGCCTTAAAATATTGCGGGAGTCTTAGCCTGCAGACAGATCTTGCAGTTGCCTTCCACGAGCTGCACGAGCTGAAACACGCCCTCATGACGTCAGTTCAAAGACGTGATAGGGCCATTTGGGAGGAATGTCCTCATGACGATTATGACTAGAGGCTCATGCTGCTTCCTTATGTTGGAATATGCGAAAATAAACAGAAATCGAAGGGATACCTTCTTATACGTGATTTCTGCAACAATGGTAGGCTAGCCTACTGAAAACGTTTGGATATTCTGTTATTTTCTGCTGTTGGCTAAATAGATAGACACACATATAGGGAAAACACTTGATATTGAATTTATGTGCTACAATGCAGGCCTGTTAACTGTATGACAACAGTGGTTTATTTAAACTACATCATAAGAATTCATTTCGTCAGTCATCATGCTCATTTTAATGAGTAAGAATGAAAGTTCTGCTGTGTTTATTGCAAACAACATTCCGCGATATCTCCCGCGATGTCTCCCGCGAGTCACGTCAGGCAGACTGTAGCCTTTCTGTCCGGGATGAGCTGCCCTCTGTTGTAGCTTCTCCCGGCTAGGCTCTGAAGATCACGTTTACGTAGTAAGCCAGACCAAGTCAGCCGAAGTCAAACAAGCCTAATGGCACTTACAGAGTGGGCTGATTTCAGTGCAGAAAAGCTACACGTTTATTGGACAAGCGCCACAAAATCGTCATTTCCAGGGAAGCCCGGCGTCTCTGGGAGTGAATAGGGGAGTTCGACTTGCGGCAGATCTGTGCAGATCTGACTTGATGTGATGCATGCTGGGTTGAACACAATGCATACTGGGATGGACGCAATGCTTGCTGGTTAGAAATTCTGTCCGACTTCTGTCAGCCGGGGAGGGACTTACCACCGTGACACCATGTCACATGTCCTTAAAATATCGCGGGAGTCTTAGCCTGCAGACAGATCTTGCAGTTGCCTTCCAGGAGCTGCACGAGCTGAAACACGCCCTCATGACGTCAGTTCAAAGACGTGATAGGGCCATTTGGGAGGAATCCCTTCATGACCATTTTGACGAGAGTCTCATGCTGCTTCCTTATGTTGGAATATGCGAAAATAAACAGAAATCGAAGGGATACCTTCTTATATGTGATTTCTGCAACAATGGTTTGGATATTCTGTTATTTTCTGCTGTTGGCTAAATAGATAGACACACATATAGGGAAAACACTTGATATTGAATTTATTTGCTACAATGCAGGCCTGTTAACTGTATGACAACAGTGGTTTATTTAAACTACATCATAACAATTTATTTCGTCAGTCATCATGGTCATTTTAATGAGTAAGAATGAAAGTTCTGCTGTGTTTATTGCAAACAACATTCCGCGATATCTCCCGCGATGTCTCCCGCGAGTCACGTCAGGCAGACTGTAGCCTTTCTGTCCGGGATGAGCTGCCCTCTGTTGTAGCTCCTCCCAGCTAGCCTCTGAAGATCACGTTTACGTAGAAAGCCAGACGAAAGTCAGACTCAGACAAGACGAACAAGCCTATTGAGACAGTGGGATGGCCTGGACGCCGAGCTTCTGTATGATGATTGGAGGAACCGTCATAGAGGCTGGACTCTTTTTGATTGACAGCATATGTCGCGATCTGACAGGAAGTGGTTCAAGTTCAAGGGATGCGTTAACGTTAGTGTTGACAGGTGAAGTCGAGAGGCAAGGCAAGTTGCAGCTCAAATTCTCATAATTTGGGAGTAATACAGTCGGTTTCTATTTGTCTTTGTAAATAGCATACTGTAAATAAAACCGTAATGTGGAGTTACAGAGTTTGTGACTTGCTTTTGTTTCAGTTGTGCATTGAGGCTAAGTTAGGTAGCGCGCTATATAACGGTGTAGGCTACATGATGCTATGCCAACTCTATAGCCTACTGTTTGGCCTATTCTGGGTTTTGGGATAATTTTTGCCCTCAAAGAACAACATAGCACCTTAATAATATTAATTTAATAATTTACCAGTTTTATCAGAGCTTCCCCTGTTCCAAAGAGCAGCAATCGCCACTGGCTTAGCCTATAGAAAGACGAAGTCGGGAAAGTGCTTCAGAGAAAACGTATTTATTGAAATAATGAACAGTCTACATTCAACATTCTACAGTCTAAATTTAAAGCACGTTGAATCCCTGGGAAGATCTGCGTGTTGTGCGGAGGAATTCGTTGATCTTATGCAGTCCTTCAGTTCACTCCTCCCCATAACAGGGAACTTTCGTTGTAGTGTTGAGACCACAAAGTGTTTCACATTCTGCGGCAGTGCTCGCTTGCCCTTCGCTCCATCCCAGTTGGTGGTTTTGCTCCAGGCTTTATAGTGTTCCTCTGTGACGATGGACCTGAAGAGCAGACATCCGTATCTGCCCACTGGCACTTGGCCGTATCTCTGTTGGTGAATCTTAGCGTGGTCTTCGGGACCAACATCACGCAAGGTCACGTCTGCGTGTTGACTAGGAACTTGGATGCTGTCATTGAGTGTGACGGAGAGGGCCAATGGAGACATCTGCAAGGAGGACGTTTCTGGAGCTGGTGTCGAGGTGCACCTGGGGATTGGTCTCTCAGGCGTCGAATAACTTCTCTGCTCACGTAGCGTCGCCTGAAGTTCTCCGATTCCAGCTCTCATCTCCTGTAAAATGTCTCTGTGGCTCTCCAAGTGGCTGGTCTCTCGGAGTTGTTGAAGCTCTCGTTTGAGGTTGTTGACCTCCGCTTTCAACCGATCATTCTCGGCGTCTCTCTCGGCTACTCGAGCTTTCTCCCCTCCCCCACCCCCTTCTTTCACAAGCAGTGCAGCTTTCTGAAGCGGTGCCTTTTGAAGCTAATGTAACAAACCAATATTGTTGTGTGGCAATAAAAGTATCCAGGGTTTGCGCAAATAGCCTAAATATATAAATAAATTAAGGACATACAATCCTTAACGTGAAAAAGCTTAACGTAGCTTAATGTCCCAAAACAACAAGTCGTTTTATGCGCTCATTATAAAGAAAGTTTAACGTGTCCCAAAACAGCTGTCAATTAATCACCAAACGTCAAGAGGGTTGAGTCTGAATGACACCGAGTTTTAGACACTGAGTTTTTGAAGTTAAGAAATATTTTCGTAATAAAAATGGTCATTTAACCAATAAAGGCTGAAAACATGTAGCCTACAGTAAAACTGTAGGCTATAGCCTACAGTACATGCAACCCAGCAGAAGACTATTTATAGGCTATTGGCAAATCATTGAGCATCATTCACACATTGTATTCTGCACAGTTTCTACACGTGGAGCGCTAATGTGTCTAGACATACTGTAAATCATTCAAAATGTGTGAAAGTCATTAGGCTGGAAGAGTGTCTACTGTCAGTGACTAATGCGAGAAGCGGGTTCTGTGTTGTAGGCTATGCATTTTTCCGACACTTGGCTGCAAGCTCCCCTCCCCCACCCCCTTCTTTCACAAGCAGTGCAGCTTTCTGAAGCGGTGCCTTTTGAAGCTAATGTAACAAATACAATAAAAGTCTATCCAGGGTTTGCGCAAGTAGCCTAGCCTAAATAGGCCTATATAAATAAATTAAGGACATACAATCCTTAAAGCTTAACGTAGCCTAGATTAATGTCCCAAAACAAGTCGTTTTATGCGGTCATTATACATGGATTTCTATGAAACGTCACGAAAACATGCATGCGCAACCAAGAGGCAGAAAGCACCATAGAACAGCATAGAGCAATGCAAAAGAGCAAAAGAATAAAATGAGTTTTTGTGCTGACAACTGCACCAATTCGAAATCACGATGGTTAGAGAATGTTAAATATGTTGAATATCCCTAACGGAATGCATGTCTTCACCAAAAATGACAAAATACGATGTTATGTTAATAATGCAAATGAACGGCACACTCTGAAATATAGTCGGAAATGAGATGTTATTATCATTGAGACAACAGGGGTATACAATAAAATCCGATTGTAGCTTACAGCAGCCGACTATTTAGGTTAAGTTTATAACGTTGTGGACGGCCACCAAGCGTCTTCTGCCCCACGGCTGCGGCACAGTCTTGAGTGACCGGATTCGTTTTCCTTTGTCATATGAATGCTGTCATTTCGTTAACATTACTGTTAAGGAGATGCTGTAGGCAAAGGCTATATTTCAACCTCGTTAGTGTCAGAACTATTCACAAGGTTTCTGGGCAGCATTTTTATGTTCTGTTAGCAAGCGAACTTCTCATGACTACCGACAAAGTAGCCTACTGCCAGCTGACGAAGCTCTCATTTAAAAACATTACTGAGAGACAGACACTGTACAATCAAGAAATCTTGCCACTGAATCCAAAACTATGTTTAACATTATGTACAATGCTTAGGCTACAGTGGACTGGCATGTTGCAGGGGCTGCTAAAAACACAGAGAAACGCACTGAAAACTCTGCCAATCACAGCCCTTGCTGTCGAATGTGCCGTCTGGTTCGACCGTGAAACGCTACAGCGGACTATGCTGCCCCCAAGCGGCTGCAGTTGTACTTACATTTCACCATTCACCATAATCGTGAATGAAGTGTCAATTTTTAACGGGTACCCACTGTAACTCAGACTTTTACAATTGTTTTTAAAGGATATCGACTAATTATCGTTATCGTCAAAATCACAAAATATATCGAGATATTATTTTTTGTCCATATCGCCCACCCCTACTCTACATGTAAACCGAAGCATTGAGAACCTTGTAAGTGTACAGGCAGTTTATTAAAAAGAAACACATTACCGTTCACGTCTGGTTCACATACAGGCAGGCGCCTTGGGAAGCACTACTACTGCGAAGCACTACTACGGAGAGAAGTAGAAGGAAGTTTCAACGCATGCGTGCGCTCTTGGTGTTGTTGTATGGCAGTGCTTCACAGTACCACCTAGCCACCTGGCATGCATACTATTTCACACACTTTTGCGTCACCGTGTGCATGCAGATTTCCACCCAAAGACACTCGTCTAAACGCGAAATAAAAAGTGGGAAAGCAACGCCACTTTTGCGGATTGTGTTCAGATCGTTGTCGTGTAAAGCTAGCCTAAGTGATCGTGTATGTGTAGGGTGTATTTCATACACAATCTGGCAACCTGAATGGATCAATGATTTTAAAATGAAGTTTGATGGCCATGCAAATTACGGGAGTTTTCCGGGAGAAATAACAAAACGGGAGGGTGCTGGGAGATGACCTTGAAATACGGGAGAAACCCGGGAAAAACGGAGTGTTGACAGGTATGCGTTATTTACTGTAAGAAAGAACAGTAGGCCTATATGACAGCTATATGCTTTGTTTGCTTAGAAGTGGGTGTAGTAAAGGAGTAAATCACCAAACAACAATATGATAGCTACCCATGCAGAAAAACATGTAAACGATGTAGGGGGGCCTATGTGTCTAATTTGGGGGCTTGTGGGATTCGCATGTTCATTTTTGGAGAGTATTATATTTTTGTTCTAGGGGTTCTTAAGAGTAAAAAAAAACATGTCTGTAAAAAAAACAAGGTTTTTAAGGACCAAATAAAAGGTCAAATTCAGAAATGGTCAAATTTGGTGTTTTGTCCATAAACCTCACATTGCTGGTATCATAGCATAGGGTTTGATGCCAAAAAGCAAAGATATTCTACAAGGTAGTGGGCCACATAAACAATACAACATTATAAAACATTTTTAGGCTAATGATTGATCTCTTTAACAAGAAATTGTGCCTAAAATTCCCTGCTCTGTCAGTTCTTGTCTACACCCATTCAGAGCAAAAAGTGCAGAGATCTCTGTTAAATCAAGTTTAATAGACTTTTACATAGTACCAGCTGAAGTCTGTAAGGCCTTCTGTAGCCTATGTAAGTGTGAAGAAAAGAAAGGGTAAAGGATCAGATAGACAAACAGACAGGTAGGTGTGTGTGTGTGTGTGTAAGAGAGAGAAAGAGACACTACCAGACGGATTATGAACTTTCAGGCCCCTTGGCCCAGATGTATTAAGGGCCCCCCACTGATTGTTGCGGGGGTCATTTTTTAAAATATATTTGATGTGATTTCCTGTATTCTGGTGCATTTTGGGGATGGCCAATACTTTAATTCAATCAGATTCATAGCCTATGTGTTGATATGATATGATGATATTGAGGCAATGATTCCATGCAATGGCTTGGGCTCCCTGACTCCTTGGGCCCCTGGGCTTGGGCCTGGTAGGCCCGTGCAGTAAATCATCCCTGACTACCAGTGACAGTTGGCTGATGATAGCTGGCAGTGATAGAATTTAGAATATCGAATAACCTGAAGCACATAGTGCTCTGTTCTTCATGGTTGGTGATATTAGTGACCTTCTAGCCTTCTACATTTGAGCAAGCACATTTTCATAGTTCATGGTGGCAGTCTAGTTAGGTTATATTCTGAGGTGTGTCTTTCTGTTAGTCAGGTGATGGCACACATATTTAAAAAAAAAAAAACAGATTTTGGGCTATGTATCCAGTGGCAGATATGTGTGGACTGGTGAATGACCCATCACTAAAGACATATGGCAAATTTCTTGTTTTTGTCCATGAGAGAGTATGGAGATGGGGATCACAGATCAGCCTACGATTACACTGTTACAGTGCAGTTATTTTACAACAGAACAGAGCAGTTTGGCACAGGAACTGCTACAAATCCACCTGTAACAGTGAGCATCTGCAGCATGCTAAGATTCGCTACTAGAAATCATGTGAAGCAGGCAGGACTCAGTGTCTTCAGAAAAGACGTGGTAGACCATCTTCTGAACCTGCAGCAACACCTGCAACTGCATCAAGTCCATCTAGAGGGACTTTGTACACTTTTTCAGCAGCAGCTGCTGCCAGCATAGATAAGTACTTCTGTCAGAAGCAGACAAAAGAGCGTCTTCATGAGGTGTCCTCTTTCAATGCAGGCAACCAACCAAGAGATATAAGTAATATTTTGAAGTCAATGACTTTTAACAGGTAGCCAGTGTACAGATGCTAGGATGGGGGAAATATGTTCATATTTTTTGTGTGTGTGAGCAGCTGCATTTTGAATAAGCTGTAAGCTCTTTAGACAGGTATTATTTCAGCCAGTATGATAGCATTGCAATAGCATTGCAATAGTCTATCCTTGAGATGACAAAACATTAATCTCTCGGCATCTGGTAAGGATAAGGACTTCCTTATCTTTGAAATGTTCCTTAAATGGTAAAATTAAGTTTTGGTGATCTGTTTTATGTGATTACTTAGTGCTAGGTTCTGGTCAATTATAACTCCCAGGTTTTTAACACTTGTGGATGAGGTCAGCGGAAAATCACTATATGTAGCCTGTGATGTGGATAGGATATCCCTCATCTTTTTAGAACCTAAAATCATGACTTCTGTTTTATCTGAGTTCAAAAGCAGGAAATTATTCGTCATCCATGTCTTTATCTCTTATACATGTGTCAAGTTTGGCTAACAGGGTTAATTCATCAGGTTTTATGGAGAGGTATAGTTATGTATCATCTGCTAAACGACAGGGGCCCCAGTACTGAGCCTTGAGGCACTCCATATTTTACCATAATTTGGATAGATGGTTTATTATGGACCTGTACAAATTGTTGACGGTTAGGAAGGTATGATCTAAACCAAGCGAGTGCTGAGTCTTTCATGCCTATCAAATTTTCAAGCCTAAGTAGTATGTCATGATCTGTGGTGTCAAAGGCAGCGCTGAGGTCCAGGAGGACCAGTATCGATACAAGGCTAGGTTTTTTGAGGGAGGGCTTAATGACAGATTAATCTTAAATGATTGTGGTACATTCCCTGATAGAATTATTTATAATCTAGAGCAAAACATTATCCAGGAAGACCAGTCTTAAAAAGGTAAGTACAAATAGGGTTCAGTAGACTAGTTGTAGATTTTGATAAGGAAATTGTGGAGATGAGATCTAATATGTTGTGTATATGTAAATTAATTAAATGTTGTTTGAGGTCTCATCTGTGATTCTGTGATTTTGCATCTGTGATCTTTCAGCAATGGAGTATGTGTATTTGGTGAAAGTGATTGGTTATTGATCTTATCTCTAATTGTTTAACATGAAATCATAATACTGACATACAATCATACTGTTGAAAATAAGAAAATAACTGTTTTGTGAACTTTATTCAACATAGCCAGTGATTTAGGCAAGATTTATGGTGTTAATTATAGTGAAATATACAATTTCACAAAAATAGGGTTAAAACAGGTAAAAAAAATGGAGACATCATTTTCTCCATGTTCAATGACCTCTAAAGACAGTCCAACCACTCTCCAAACATTAACATTTCAATCCCACAGAAACCACATAGGCCCCCTGACTAGGCAGCCCTACATTCTTGCAGTTGGGACGACAAGAAACAACATCCATGACTTCTACATTGTGGTGGATGGTCAGCTGATTCCCTGCAAGGCTAAGTCGCCACTTTCTGCCTTCAACGAACTTTTCAAAGCACACTATGTGTTGGGCATCTCCTATGACCAGGCTCTGCAAAACGTGTATACATTTGTCCAGACCACCATTTACAATATATGTAGGACTAAGATTCTTAATTGAAACAACTGAATGGAATTGAATAAGATACTTTCATGTTTTGTGTGCAAATTTACGTTTAACTCTGTTAGAGATCTGGTTCGGCATCTAAAACTTTCCCATGCCTTTTACCCTGGTAAGAAATGTCAGTTGTCTGTGATCAAAATGGCTATAGTCAAAGGTTCAGCACTTTTTCAGGCTTTAGAAAGCATCTCCACAAAAAAGGGGAAAGTCCGTAGGAGTCGATTGCTGAGTGTGGAGTAACACGCTCTGGAAATTCACAATTTCGTCGCCGTTTTTTATTTAGGTATAAAAATAGCGTTTTGTAGTGGCGAATATACTGTTAGGCGTGAATAAAGTAGGCTACTTTGTTGCTACAACTGCAACCCTTCCGACGTTAATGGGGACGAATGTTGACATTTTCCTGTATTTTGGGTGAGAAACCCGGGTCATCTCCCTTATTTTCAATGTTCAATATTGACAGCTATGGAACGAAAGAGAGCGTAATATGGCGCCAGAAATCACATTCCCTCTAGAACCTTTGCTAGTGCCTAGATGTCCCTCAGTCTCCATTGAGTTTCTATGAAAGCCGCAGCGCGAGGCCTTCCTTTATCTTGCTACTCTGCAAGAAAGAAGGAAATGAGGGGTAAACGTGGTGTGCAGAGAGGGGTGCCGAAGTGTGAAGACTGAGACTGAGAGCTACATGGAAAAATATGCACCAAACAGGCCACTTTGAAATGTTGCTGTTTTCATGATTACAAAAGTTGGTGGACCCCCCTCCTAGGCTAAAAAAAGTTGGGTGACCCTCCCCTCAACAAAGAATAAAAAGACATGACCCTCCCCTATTTTCCTCCATTCCATAAATACCGAACAGTCCCTTAATCACATTAGCCAGCGGCAAGTTTCCTATTGTTCTCTATAGTTCGGCAACGAAACAGTAGCAACGCTGGCGTAACGCTAGCATTTAACAAGCTGAGCGTTGAACTTGGTTCAACTTTCAAAGCGCAACGCAAGTGTATTCAATTGTCAGTTAAGGCAAACTGTTTGTGTACGAGATAGAACTTATTATGGTCTGAGCGTGTGTGATCCAGTGTGATCCCCGCCTTAGTAATGGGATCTAAGGAGGGGTTAAAAGAGTCATTTTTATTATTTTATAACATGCCCAAATATATTCATGTTCCAGACATTAAACATTAAAACATAATTGATACCTAATATTTCAGACATTTCTGAGATAATCAACCATCATCTACCTAAATATTATACACCTTTACATGTAAAAACATTCAATACCTACACCCACTTGACCCCCTTTAGCTTCAAATACATATTTAACATCTAGTTTGGCAGTGGAAACCCAGTGTTTGACTTGGGCTATACACAATTTCTATTAATGTCAGTATATTTCATCTTCAACAAGTCTAAAAACACAAAGAATTCTGATCCGTTTCATATATAGAATTTTGAAAAGTAGCATGTGTCATTTGAATTACATGGTGCTTGGCATTCTTCATCAGTGAGCTGCAGCTCGTTCTGCAGCTGGTCCTAGTTAACCTCAAATGTCCTACCCTGGAAAAAAAAGAGTTCTCGCGAGACCTAAATTTGAATTTGCTCAGCAAGTAACTCTGGCGATGAGTATTGATGTTCATTACCTATGCCCATGAAACCAAGCTGCACCAATCACATTGGCAGATGATATAGGCGGGCCAGAGGCGAGCTAAACAGAGGACGACAGCGCTGTGACATCGATGTCTGGAAACATTGGTCATAGTGTTATCCAATTGCGTGCAGTGATATTTTCAAATTCATGCTGGGCCCCGCCCCTCGAGTTGAGCCATTTTCATTACTCATAGCCAGACCCTTAATCTTTCAGATTGGGTCTGGACCTCCAGGCTACAAATGCCCTATGAAACTATGAAAAACTACATGAAAGGTTCCAAGAAGTACCTTACAGGATAATCTTCAGAGTCTATGCATAGCATTTGGGAAGCCAGTAGGATGTTGTTGATGGCGTCTTCTCTTTTCTTACTGAAACTTGACAGGTTAAGGGTGGCGACAGGTGCAGTGTAATCCTTAACATCGGTTATCATGCTAGATTTCACAAGACCTTTGATAATCAAACTATTCAGAATGACATCAAATTCCGGTGTCTTCTCCTTGGCACGAAAGTGCTGTTTTATCGGACAAGATATGCCAACAGAGTATCCTCTTGGTTGAGGTGTCCAAACCTGAGGCTGTATGTTGCAGGCGATCAGGAAAGCAACTGTGAAGATATCAACACCATATACTTCCTTTATCCAAGTGGGAAGAAAGTTCCCCCCAGTGCGTGGATTGATTTCTATGAGTTTGGGCCCATGGTCAGTGAGTTTGAGGTCAACATTGTAGACTCCATTCTCCAGACCACAGTGGAGGCAGCTCTGATAGGCAGCAGCTACCATCTGGGCTTCCTTCTCCTGGCTGACACCAGAGGGCATAAGGTGGGAGGAGCTAATGAAGTACGGCAAGACACAAGGACCACACCAGGACACGAAGGCCAAGAGCAGCCTTCCTTCAAAGATTGCCAGGTCCACCACATACTTAACACCTTCTAGAAACTCCATAATCATAGGTCTCGATGTAAAGCCATCATTAGGATCCAAGGTTTTTAGAGCCGTCATTTCTTGGACATACTCCTCACACTGTTGAGCATTTTCCACCAGTTTCACAGAAACAGAACCAGCTCCATACTCTTGCTTCACCACAGCAGGAAATCCAAAAGATTCGGCAGTTCTGGTGAGATCAGTCAGGTCCTCAAAGTTTTCAGAACGGACGGTATACTGCCTAGGGGCAGGGAGGTGACACCAGCCCTGATCTACGGCAGCCAGATGCCTCTGGGTGTGGCTCTTCCTCTTGGCAATGGAGATGGCCTCCACTGTATCTCCAGGCAGGCCCAGTTTGGCCCTCACCAAAGCACAGAGAATTGTGTTTTTGCAGATGAATGTTAAACAGCCATCTGGTTGCAAACCCTTTTTTTCCAGCAGGGACACAATGTTCTCAGTGTGGACTTCATCTTGTGTGTGATCCATGTAGTCGTAGACCAAATATTCTGAGACATAGTCGTATGCAGGGTGTCGCTCATTGTTGCAGACAAGAATACTCTGGTAAGAGAAAGCGTCAGTAAAGTTTAAATTCATTGTTTCGCACATATTATACATTAACTTACAATTAGGTTTGACATTGTAAAGGTCACACTCTCTTTAAAAAACAGTGTCATATTCATTTCATCTACCTTAATGCCATATTGCTTGGCTGTGACAAAGACTCCAAGTTTTTTTGACTCCCCTGCTCCGATAAACAGCAGAGTCTTTCCAGTCAGGATGGAGCAGTGTGAGTGATGACATATGGTCTGTAGCAGGGGCTCGATGGCTGAGGATGACAGCTGAGGATGAAGAAGGCCATTTGGAGTGCTGAACATTCCCCTTGAAACATTTTTTATCCCCAGGAGGAAAGGCAGCAGCTCACCATCCATCTTCCCCAGGGAAAAATCAACTCCTAAAAAGAAATAAGAACATGACTATATGAAATATAACTAAAAATAACAAAATATGACCACCGCTCAGTCCTGCACATTCTCAATTTATCTCCATCTCTTACTCCATCCCCTACTCTTAGAATTGTTGTGTATGTAAATGTGTGTGTTCATGTGTGATCATCTCTCAATGCAAATCAAACCAGCTATTAGGCTACCTGAAATAAAACTATGCCAATCTCTAGGTATGGTGAAGGGTATGTTATGATGTGGGGCTATTTTAATTCCAAAGGCCAAGGGAACTTTATCAGGATGCATAGTATCCTGGATCCATGAAATAACTGGCCTTTAAAAATAAAAAATCTGCCTGCCTCTATGGGAATTTAACATAGTGTGTATGCCTCCTGTATTTTAAGGAAGAACATGTATTTATTTAAAAAACATTATTCATTCACAAAGGAAATTGGTGTCCTGAAAGGTTGGATTTTTCCTAATTTAAAAAAAAAAAAATTAAGGCATGAAGATGATTTTTGTTCCTCCGATGCATAAGGATGTAGATCTAATATTTTGTTCGTAGTACCAGTTTGCAACAATAATTTTAACACTAAGTTGTAAACACTTCTTAAAAAAAAATAAAAAACTGGATATACCAAAAAACCTTTATGTAATCGCTTCCTGCCAGGACTTTTACAGGCTTTTCCCAAATCATGGAAGTAACGTCGCCGCAGCGGTAAATAGCAGCAGAGAGTAGAAGCCATCAGGCAAGTGTTATTTAAATAAACTCCTGGTGTACTTACAAACTTTCCAATGCCTCGTTTTATGAGTACAGAACATATTTGTACTACTGTAGAAGTTTCGTACCATTCAGGGCATTATTAGTAGGGTAATTTACGAGATACTCTATTGGTTCCATAAGTGCCTGCACAAGCCATTCATTTCTGTATTCGCCTGACAGCGCTACTCGACCAATGTTCGACCAAGGGAAAAGAGCTTCTGGGAGGGTGTTTGCCTCGAGGTCTTGGTGCAAAGGACCCTAGGGTGAAATTACTCCGAACCATCACTTTAAAGGTTGTATCAGCGATAGCGGGGATATGTCACTTCTATTGATGTTCAAACAAAACAGAGAGCTAGCTCGCTACTCCCTCCCCCTCCCTCCCGTGCAATTAAAACTCTCCTAAACGCGAATCTCGTCGGTTATTGGTTGAAACACTTTCTTTTTCCTTTGAGTGGGTTGCCAACCCTTGTTGGTAGCAATTGTTTTTGTGTACAGATCTCGGAGCCTAGAGCCTACAGAGACAGTTTTTTGACAGCCTCCTTATGGGGCAGACAGCTAGCGGATCGTTAGGAAAGATTAGATGTCCACAGACAAGGTAGAATATGTTGCATGATATATGAAAGTATGATGTATTGCGACATCAAACGCAAGTCAAATTTGTAGTTTCTTATGTCTCATTCCATCGGACTACAGATCCGCTACCCGATCTGGCAAACGTACATAGTGCGGTTATAGCCGATAGAGGCAGAAGTGCCGTTCACCCTGTTACAAGTTGATGAACCACTGAAACGATTTTGGAAACATTATTTTAAGGTACAAAAAACTCTTTGGTGTTGCTTTAAATAATAATTTGGCCCTTGCAGCTAAAACGATGCACAAATGATTATTATTTTGTTATAATACTATTCATATTCAGTCAGACTGTTGGCATTAGGTTTTTGGATATTAAGTCTACTGTTGGAACAAAATAGGCCCAGATTGTTCAGTGATATGTATGCCTATTTTATTCTTGTAGATATGAGAAAAGCCCAAGGGTGTCTTAAGCACTGGGTGAGGCTATTTGCACCCCTGGTACAATTAGCAGTGTATGCTATTCTTACCCTGGTGCAATTAGAAGTGAATGCTATTCGTACCGTGGTGCACACAGCAATGTGTTCTATTAATACCCTGTCTGGTACAAATATCAATGTACGGTACTTGTACCCTGATGCACACAGCAATGTGTTCTATTAATACCCTGTCTGGTACAAATATCAGTGTATGCTATTTGCACCTTTGTGCATTTACCCTAGCATATTGATCACACAATATAATTAAGCTGTGTGAACTATGCTATTCGTACCAGGGGTGCAAATAGACACTCTGAATAAGGTATGCTGTTTGCATCACTGTATAATTAGAAGTGGATGCTATTCCTCCTCTGGTGTATATAGTAATGTGCAGAGGTGGGAGTAAGTCACACATGTGCAAGTCACAAGCAAGTCTCAAGTCTTAACCTTCAAGTCTCAAGCAAGTCCGAGTCATTTTTTGTGACAGTCAAGCAAGTCAAGTCATCAAACGCTGCCGTCGACGTGTAGAATTCTGGGGTATTCCTACTGTATTCTGATGTGTTCATATGTTACTTCTGTGTGTAGTATACAACAGGGAGAGGTTCATATTATTGTGCATAACTGTGCCTTAGGCCTGTGTACCAGCAGGAAGGTCAGAGAGGCCGATGTTTAGGAACATCCGAGGAACATCAGTGATAACATGGGCCGAGGGAGACAGCATGTCTGCCTATTCGGGCTAGTATCTCCATCTGGCCAGGGCCGGGTTTTGTACACTGGTTGTCACCTGCCACGTTGGCATGATTGACGTTTGTATGTTTTAGTATAACAGGCTTTGTCTTAGGTTTTGACACGGAGACGGATCGAGGAAGCAACCCAAGGAGCATCTTCTGTCGGAAGGCTCAGCAGCCGCTTCTAATAACAACCACAACTGTTAGACTCTGCACAGTTTTACTGTTTGAGACTTAGCCTGTGTTCTGTTATTCATTGTTGTACCATCTACAATAAATCATCATCTAATCACCGATCCTGATCCAGCCGTCAAGCTTTATTGACCATCTTCAATATAGTGTTAATTTCGTCAGACGAGACGAGAGGAAATATGTTCGTCAACAACCTTTTTTTTCATGACTAAGACAAGACGATGACGAGACGGCAGTAATGTCCTGAAACACTGACTAAGACTATCTTAAGATGCATTATTGTTGACGAAAAAAGACGAGACTAAAATGTTTTGCATGAAATAAAAACTAAGATAAAATCTCTCTTCATTTTCGTCTACAAAATGAGAAGGCAGAATATCTAGCTGTTATGTTTTCAAAATATTCCGAATGAGTTCATACGCAACAGCTTTTCTGTAGGCTAGTCTACGTGCTGTTGCTGCAACCCTGTGGCTGCAACACGAAACTACATTGAACAAGAACACTGGAGATTTTCTGCCAGGGTTAGGAAGCTAACTACCTAAGCTTTATGCCACAATGCTACATACCCAGAAGTTGAAGCTTCTCTCATACAAATTAACATCCCCCAGAATGTCCATACGAAAATGTTCATCATGTAATCTCAACTATTTAACTAGTTAGACTGATGATGCAAAGTTTGCTAGCAAGTAAGCTAATATGGAAAGTTCGCTAGCAAGTTAGCTATGGCTAAGATGGAGAGTCTGTTTGGGGAATGTGTTGTGTTTGGGCGCATATCGCCGTCTAGCGAGGCGGAGTAAAACATTAATACTTTGGTCTACGACAGTGTTTCTCAAACTTTTTCAGTTTCAGGACCACTTAACTAACCCTAGCTAAAAAAAAAAAAGATTAGACCTACTTCAACAGTAGCCTATAATTAGTCTACACTATAGGCCTACTCACTGAACCACCTTGCTTATTGTCTTTGCACTTTGCTTATTGTGTGGATTCATACTGTATGATTTAAACTGGCATATCTTACATAGACAGTGTTGCAGAACTGTTTTTACATACAAGTTGGTTCAATATTGCAAACAACTCAACTATATTATATTTTACCACGTCTGCTCGCGGACCACTTGGGATAGTTTGCGGACCACCAGTGACAGTGGTCCAGTCAAATCTTTTACTGTCTATGGTCAAATCCCAGCCGAGCTATAACTGTAGCTTGACTTACCTGTGCATGTAAACATACTGACTGACAAAAAATCAGAATGAGTAATTATAACAGACGAGTAGCCCTGTGGACACACAATATTGTTGGAAAATTGAGATGTGTGAAACACTATTTGACTCAAATGGTAATCAGAAATAATTTGTTATAAAAAAAGACTAAAATGTGTTGACTAAAACTGACTAAGACTAAGATACCTTTAGTTTTCTTTTGACTAAAACTAGACTAAAATGACGAGACTTTTAGTCGACTAAAACTTGACTAACAAAAATGATATTTGAATGACTAAATATGACAAAGACTAAAAAGGACATTTTGTCACAAGACTAAGACTAAGACTAAATTAAAAATAGGCGACAAAATTAACACTACTTCAATACAGACATCAGAACTAAAACACAACGCAAAAACGATCGTGAATCCAACATTTGGTGCCGTGACCATTCTCGCAAAAGGAGAAGAAAGACGACAACATTTGGTTATCGTGACCCGACTGCAAGAGGAGAGGAAAGACGAGAACATCCAACGGGTTCGAAGAGACTTCGGGGGCAGATTTTGGATTTTGAACATCTGTAAGAAGAGTCCATCTTGGCACCCTGATTGACGTGACTGAATCCCAGCTGGAAGCCTGCCAAGAGGGGAAACACTGCTGCACTGCGCACCCTGCATGCAGTGAAGACATTCTGACCAGGTGAAAGCAAAAAGTCTTTACTCCTTTATGCGGGAAAATAGAAATTAAAAGCTGCACATTAATGAGAGTATTGAAGTTTGTGTCATTAAGTGTTTTGACAAGTAATGTACCTATATCAATGATTGATGAGCTCTAGATGTCATTTGATATAAGAAGTTTTCTGGAAAAAAGTAAAAGGTCAAAGTGTACACATATTATGGGTAATTGGATAGATTCGTGAACGAATTAAAAGAAGTAATCGATTAACTACGGACAAGCTTGGGGGATTAAATCTTTTCTTTTTCTGTACTGCCATTACATGTGAAGCTGTGTGAGTTTTATGAGATAAATTCTGTGCGTGTGCCAATGAGAAAATAGGAGTTGCTACAGTCATTAATTTGCTGAGCTAACTGTGTGAACTGTGTGGTTGTTTCTCAACGGTCTTTGTTTAGTTTAATGGCCTAGGACTAAACTTAGTGCTACAGTGATACGGAAAGGAGACGAAATTACCAGAGTGGGGTGTTTTGGTTGTGCAGTATTTGAAAAGTGGGATAGGGTTTCCACCTATGTTTTTTGTTGACTTGGTCAACTGTGAATTTAACGAAAGATCGTTAAAGGTGTGAGTGAGCCATTAATTTGTATGATTGTCCAGCCGTTTTGGGAGAAAAGAAACAGTCTGAGTTAAGTGGAACTGACACTGGTGAAATGTATTGTTGTGGCTTCATGCTGTGAGTAAAATAACTTACCAAGTGTCAGGTTACGGAGCGAGAGAGATAGAGAGAGAGTGTTTCCTTTTCCCTGGCGGGAGCAGCTAGAGTGTGTGTGTGTGTGAGTGTGGAATAAAAAAAAAAAAAGAAAAAGAAAGACAGACAACTTGTGAACAATTGAGAGGTGAACAAATTACTAACCAAATTTTCAAAGTGCAAAGTTGTCATCACTATATCACTACCACATCACGGGAAAATATAAAAAATATATTTAAAAAGATCACGTCACTGCACGAAACACATAGTACAATTTAATATTTAATGATTTGATATTAGCACAATCCAGATATGGTTCTTGGTAGGAAAACTAAGTTGCAGGCCTTAGCTGAGATACAAGACTATGTTTCAGATTGGATGGCAGTGAAATTACAATTGGGCAAATTTGAGAAAAAATTACAAAGGAAAATAGAGAAGTTGGAATTAGAGATCCGAGACAGGATTTGGAGAACAGAGATGGACAGACGTGATTTGGAGGAACAACTCATGGAAGCGGATGTGTTGCCAGAACAGAGTGAAATGAGGCGAAGAGGAGTAGTCTCAGAGGCCCACTCAATGGGGAGGAGCCAACTCCTCCCATACACCCCGGCACCTATTGTGGGCGGGGGTCGCAACAGGCAACCAAGCACCCGCCTCAAACCGACTCTGCCTGACTTGGACTCAACAGCGCCATATGCCATGGTGGAGACATCTAGAAGTGCAGTGGACATTGATAAAGACAGCTTCATTGGACAGAATGCTGCTGTTATGGGAACCCCACATGGGCCAAGAAACAGCACCCCACCTGACCAACAGCCAGCAGGTGACACGAAACAAATCATTCTGGCCCCATCAGCAGCCACTGCTTTCTACAATCCACGAAGACAAGGAAGAACGTCTGCAACCAACCATCATCAAACTGCTCCACTCCAGTATGGCTATCCACAGCCACTAGCCATAGCTTCAGTACCTCCTCCTCCCCCATTGTTGTTACCAATGCCACTGGCTACAAGCCCTTACCCACCTCACCCACCTGTCAACTCTTTCCCTACCCCACCACCACCTCCCCCACCCCCACCTGTCAACTCTTTACATCACCCACCCCCACCTCCCCCACCCCCACCTGCACCAGTGAATGATGGGGCATCTACATCCAATGCTGCCCAGGGAGCGACTGCTCCGGTAACAAGGCCTAAGACAATGAAAACCAGGCCAGCGGTGGAGGACTGGGATGCCTGAGATGAGTAGTCAGCTGACGAGGCACTCATATGCCCTGTGCGCACAGTAGCCACCACCGACGGCGTGTCTGTGCTTTACCAACTAGCGAGAACTGACAACACCCTCTATGCTACTGCCTTGCTTGAAGAACACATCAAAATTGAATTCTTGATTGATACTGGTGCTGAACTTAAAGTCTTTTCATCCGACCTATTGAAGAAACACAAAATACCTCTGTCAGGCGTCATCAAGACAGCTGGTGGACCAACCGGAGAAAAATGCAGTCTGAAGCAGACAGCCCTAATCACCATAGCCATTGGAGAAGGAGATGGAGAAGTCTTGTGGAACCTGAGAAGGCTAAAAAGAGAGGATCTCCTGGAACATCCTGCTTTGGCTAAGGGAAAGAATGACTGTGGACTGTTGGAAATGGAACCTGTCAGACTGACTGGAAAACCACCTCTGTGTGTGAAACAAAGTCCCATCAAGAATGGACAGCTTGTGGCAGAATTGTTGGATGCAATGCAGCTGCCAAAAGACCTGGCAGTGATCAAAGTAAAGGCACATACAAGGCAAGACACCATTGAAGCAAGAGGCAATGCAATGGCGGATGCGGTGTCAAGAACAGCCGCAAGAAAGAGAGGGAGGAGATAACAAAACGAATAACGAGAATGGACACGGAAATGGAAACACAGACGGATCTAACGGTAACAGGAACATTTTTGAAAATGACGACGAGAAATGCATGATGAAAGTGACAAAGAAGGTCAAGGAAACATCTGAAGAGGGAAAACGGGAAAGTTTGGCCAACATCATAGACATGCAGAACAGCTCAAGCCGAGAAGAGAAGTGGATTTGGATTGAAAATGCGGCGAAGCTCCATGATGACAACTTGTGGAGGTTTGGAACACGAACAGTGGCTCCAGAAAGTCTTCTACCATATCTGACGGCGCAAATTCATTCGCTTGGACACGTGGGAATGGAGAAGATGAGGAACAGATTCATACAGGTCTGGTGGTCACCGAAGTTCACAGCAACGGCCAAAGACATTGTCAAGCGGTGTGTCACCTGTCGGCAAAACAATCACGACAAGAAGGTTAAGTTGCCAATGCTGAAGACACCAGCTCCACCAGGACCATTCAGAGTTCTCCAGATAGATTACATCACTCTTCCCAAATGCAAAGGCTACCGAGATGTTCTGGTTGTCCTGTGCAAGTTCTCCAGGTGGATCGAGGCATTCCCTGCACGATCTGGAACTGCACTACACACTGCCAAAGTCCTTGTGAAAGACATCATTCCCCGATATGGATTGCCGGAACAGATCTGCTCAGACAACGGAACACACTTCACTGGAGCAGTCTGCGCCAAGGTGGCCCGCATGCTGAATGTGCACTGGTCCCTGAACTGCCCATACCATCCAGAATCGTCGGGGCAGGTGGAGAGAGCCAACCGGACGTTGAAGGAACGACTGGCCAAGAAACATCAAGAAGGCATTCCTTGGGTTGACGCCTTACCAGCGGTCTTGTGTAGCATGCGAGCTACAAGCAACAGAGACACTGGACTCAGCCCATTCGAGATTGTGACTGGCAGGCACCAGGAACGATTGATTTGAGGAAAGCCGACATCCACCTGACATCAGATGCGATGCTGACTTACTGTGTGCAATTGACGAAGGCAGTCCAAACAGCGGCTAACCCGGAAGAGGCCTGGGGAGACCCTCAGGAAGGAGGCCACTCTCTAGTGCCAGGACAATGGGTGATGATTCACAAGCCCCAAAGGTTAGCGCTAGGGGCAAAGTACGATGGGCCATATCAGATTTTGTTGATAACACAGTCGGCAGTGAAGGTCCAGGGTGAGAGAAAAGTGGATACATGCAAAGGCATTGCAAACTAATAGAACCGCCTGAAACATGACGCGCTTGGGTAGGGTACGAATTCTATCTGAGTTTCCTCCAATCTTCTTTTAGGGGTGAGGTGTGAACTAGAGGGGGGAAGATTCACAGGAGACTTTCATTATGATAGGGAATTTATGACGTCAGGAGAAATGAAAGGTTAGGGATCCGAGCGTAGAATCTTCCTTTGAGAATCTGAACATGCTCAGAGTGTTGTGGTAGTGGACTCTTCTTGACACAAACTCATGTTATGAAAAATGATAGACTTAGATAAGTCTTATAATTGATTTTGATGATTAAATATGTGTGATTACTGATATATGAAATGTTTAAACTGAGAATGATTACAATTAAGCTAGATCGAGAGGGGGGAGTAATTCTGTAGTCCTGGTTCTACAGGTGGGATTCTGGGGACACCCGTAAGGGAGCTGAACACGCAGCAACGGGTTAACCGGGGACTCACTGGGGGACCAGGGTTGGGAGGATGCTACACCCCTATAATAGATAATTATATATGTTGTTGTTTTCATGACTATCCTTCAACTGATACTGCTCTTTCTTTTCACTCCACATGTGCCTATGAGTTTGCCGGGAACCACAGACAACATCTGGGACAGAGACTTTGCCTTTGAACTGAACTGTTGCCGGCCGGTTTCCTGAACTTCCAAAAGACTTTGTTTTACTTTTCTTTTGACTCTTAGAATGTGAGATAATCATCAGCAACATAATCAGTTTTTAAGTTTTCTTTCAAGGTGCCCGCACTTCTTTTCTTTTCCTTAAAGTGCCTGAGAAGTAATGCTTGGTTTTATTATTTTTCTATTTTTTTTGTTTGACACATCAGACTCTGTTTACGATTGTTTGATCTATACAAAATCTGTGTTTTTGATTGATCAAGAGGGGGGACTGTAGAATTCTGGGGTATTCCTACTGTATTCTGATGTGTTCATATGTTACTTCTGTGTGTAGTATACAACAGGGAGAGGTTCATATTATTGTGCATAACTGTGCCTTAGGCCTGTGTACCAGCAGGAAGGTCAGAGAGGCCGATGTTTAGGAACATCCGAGGAACATCAGTGATAACATGGGCCGAGGGAGACAGCATGTCTGCCTATTCGGGCTAGTATCTCCATCTGGCCAGGGCCGGGTTTTGTACACTGGTTGTCACCTGCCACGTTGGCATGATTGACGTTTGTATGTTTTAGTATAACAGGCTTTGTCTTAGGTTTTGACACGGAGACGGATCGAGGAAGCAACCCAAGGAGCATCTTCTGTCGGAAGGCTCAGCAGCCGCTTCTAATAACAACCACAACTGTTAGACTCTGCACAGTTTTACTGTTTGAGACTTAGCCTGTGTTCTGTTATTCATTGTTGTACCATCTACAATAAATCATCATCTAATCACCGATCCTGATCCAGCCGTCAAGCTTTATTGACCATCTTCAATACAGACATCAGAACTAAAACACAACGCAAAAACGATCGTGAATCCAACAGACGTCACTGCCAAACTTTGACAAGCGCAACAGCGCAATGGATTTTAAGAGGGTTTAGGACCGTCAATGCTATATCATATTATTAGTGCTGTCAATCGATTAAAAAAATTAATCTAATTAATTACATACTCTGTGATTAATTAATCTAAATTAATCGCATATATGATTTTTGCTGTGAATCATTGAATAATCAGCATTAGTTACATTAAAGTTCAAAAACTATTTTATTATTATTTTAATAATGGCCATAATAATCTATGATATGACCTAATATGCTGAGGAAATAAATTCAAAAGTGCTTCGGGAAGAAGTTTTTTTTTTTTATCACATACATTGCAGAGGACTTTATTTTAATCAACACTTTATTTTTATCAACACCATCAAGCCATTTTTGAAAAGTAAATGTTCCAATCAATGATCTAGGCAGCACATTTTCTTCTCTCTCCTTCATTTTACAGTATAATGGTTACTGACTACAATGGCTCGGGGTCAAAGGTCATACAGAATCGATTAATCTGCGTTATTTTTTTTAATCAGTTATTTTTTCTCAAATTAATTAATCGAAATTAATCAGTTATTTTGACAGCCCTACATATTATACATAAGCCTAACATGTGAAATAAGCTACTTTTCTATGCTGATTGCTGGCAGTTAGCTAGGCCTACTTACTGTTGTTAGCCTACTACTAGGTTGTAACGTATGGAACAGGGACGTGTTTGAGAGAGGGAGAAAGAGAGGCGCTTACTTTAGGTTACATTGGCAACATTTTCGCTATATATATAGATTAAACTTAGACAAGAAAATGTTTCACTTTGCCATTTCACACATTTTAACCTAATATGGCGTTAACTAAAAAGCATAATAGATTCAAAGCCAACTCTTAACATGCCTCAAATTTGACGTTAGGTTTATAACACGACTAACTTCGGCTGAAAATCAACGTGGTGGTGGTTATGTCGCTATTTTGCACACTTGCAGACTGATGTTCAGATTACATCATCTGTGAAGCCAAACATTATTATGTTTTGGTATAAACGTAGAGCCTTCCATATTTGCAAGTTAGCCTACCTCAGTCTGTCTCATTTGATCTGGCACTTGCTGTTGCTCTGTCGCGTCACTTGGTACAATGACAGGTTGCTCCTGTGACGCATGCAACAGCACCTAAGCAGATTTTCTAAAATCGTAAAGTTAACTCCTTAATATCTATGAAAAAAATAAAAAGTCAAGTCATTTCAAGTCATTTGTCTCAAGTCTAAGTCAAGTCTCAAGTCATGAATAGCAAGTCAAAGTCAAGTCGAGTCTTTTATACATGTTGATGAAGCAAGTCTCAAGTCTTAAAAAAAGTGACTCGAGTCCCCCTATGTCTGGTAATGTGTGCTATTTACACCCTATCCTCTGCCAAAATGCTTTACACAGGACTGCTTTACATTCAGATTAGAGTTATTAATAGGCCTGAGTGTCATAATCATGAAATTTCTGTTAACTAACAAACTGACGGTTGTATGTATTCACTGAACAAAGATTATGAAAATAAACTTTTCCACCCGAAACTTAATTTGAACAGATATTAGTACCAAAACCTTTTAGAATTCTTCACTTTCTGCTGACAAAAAAACAAATGTCTGCCATGTTTTTGCGCACGCGAGCAACGTGTTTTTGTTGTTACGTCACAGGGTGTGAATAGCTCAGCTTTGTGCCAAGGCCAATTGTACCAGGGGTGCAAATAGACACTCTGTTTATTTTATTTCTGTATTGGCTACATCTCCTTGAAAAGAATCAGATACGCATAGCTATATAAAATGTATAAAGTCTATAAAAATGTATTCTTATGTTGTAGTGTTTGACTGAAATGTAGACTATTATTTTTTCATTTTAATATATCGTATTCACACATATTTATTTGCCTAATTGATAACCATGACCATGATACAGTAATTTATCACGTAAAATCTGGCAGTTGTTAACATTCCGGTTTTCTCCGAGTGCAACGATGATAGACAGACATCATTTGGACAAAATATAGAGCATATCTACCTCCGTTGCTCAGCCAAATGCCTTCCTGTTACGTCCTGTTATCAAGGAGTTACAGGCGATAAACGATTTTTGATGGTCACAAGTTTACTTCATTAGCGGTTTATTTTCTTGATTATTAAAGAGTGTTTTTCATTTAAAGGTTTGACTTCATGCTTATTTAGTAGAGCATTTAGTGCTCTCCCCAATCCCAGACGTTCACATTGCATGTTTGTTTGTAATGGATGCAACCGCAAGATAGGCTACGGCTACGCGCTTTACCATGACTGCAATGAATTGTTAACAGACATGAACCAAGACATATAGCCCAGCAGCAATCTATCTAAAATTACACATACATGAAGTACCATTCATGATATGTTGTCAAATATTGAAGTTGTGTGAAGTTTACATAATTTAAGCTGTAGGATGTTTAATTCGTCCCCCATGCTGTTTCATTTGTCCCAGGCTCCCAGCCAGGAGGGACGAATGAAACAAAACACACGTTTGACTTCTCCTTAAATAACTCTTGAACGGTTTTGTTCAGAGCTATACATGCTACTGTATTTGACAAATGACAGATGTATGTTGCTAGTGACAAAATATTAACTTTCAGTGTTGATTAATTTGATTAACTTGATTAACTAACTGATTAACTTTCAGTATGATGTCTTTGTAAATTACGTTTAATTAAAAAGTGTTTCATTCGTCCCGGTTCTCCCCTCTGGCTCATAGGCGCCGATACCGTGGGTGCTCCGTCGCTCGAGCACCCACAGAAAATATCGAGCACCCACGTGTGCCAGCTTACAGTCCCGGCTAAATTTACATTAATTTAAAATCAAACATCGCTGTTGATGTTAAATTCAGCATCTCTCATAATGTGATTGGCTATGTTGCTGTCAATCCCCTACTCCATATCCTTACCACCAATGAGAGCGTCTCTCGTATTAAAATTCCTGACACTTCCCACTTGAAGAATTAACGCAAGGCCTTGTCGGGTCTTCAGTCCCGAATGTTTAAAATGTATATAGCCCTGAATATCATTTTAAAAGTAGTCTGACAAAGCTTATTGTTTTGTGACACAGCTAAACACTGGTACCTCATAGAACGTAGCCTAGGTGGTCGCAACTCGCAAAAGTAAAGCAGATAGAAAGAACTCATGCAAATCTTAGGCATAACTAACATGCAATAACGCCACCAACAACAACCAAAACTAGGCTACTCATTGTCAACATGCTGCCCCGGGCCCCGGCCACTAGGGGGCCCCGGCCACTAGGGGGCCCCGGCGCGGGACATTTGAAAAAGAAAACAAATGTCTTATCGTCACCTGTCTTTCGAGGTGTACTTGGAGAGGTGTCTTTCCCCTTATCAATGCATGCTATCCCAGACAGCAATGGCTTTGCATGAGACAATTAGGAAATATGAAAGCGGAGCTCGAAAAAAGAGCGGCAGCCAGACGTTCTCAGTAAGGCGCGCCAAAACCACGGCCGTACCCAAGTACGCACTGTGCGTATCATCAGGCTACTCGAGAGACAATTGCCCCTGTGTGTGTGTGTTCACACCAAATAGGCCTAGGCTACCATAACTTCCCAACTCTGCACAGTATTCCATTAACTGCATGACAATAGGCTATTTACAATTGTCTGTCAAGTAAGTTTGTAAACACGTTATCAAAATCAACTTAATGCAGAACTATGCACGCGCGCACCTTTTGTTTGAGCAGGAGAGCCTACGCATGCTACAGAAGTTGTCGGCTAGCTTGTTGATTTCTATTACTATCTATGCTGGTTATCAGCACACAATGTTATAAGCTAATTCATTAACTCGAGACTCATCATGGATATAACACGTTTTTTAAACAACGAAAACAGAAAGGATGGAGACAGCAAAGCGAGGAGTTATTTCAAATGGGCAAGCCGCAAGCACAAGGTAGGCAAGATTATTGTGCTTGTCAAAATGGCTAGCATTACCGCTGATTAAAGGCATACGTGAACGTAGCCTTCGCTAGAACAAAACTAAAGGTAACTTTAGCCTTTATAGGCCTATACAAAGTTGTCCAAATAAATAGGTTGTTGTTAGGCATTGTTGTTGTTGTAAAGATATTGCATGTGGATGTCATTAGCCTACTATGTAGACTACTTTTTAACTGACCAATGCAGGAACCTAACCGAGACAAATATCAAAGCGTTGAAAGTTAGGTGGGTGTGTGCGTACCATCGCATTCACTCCTGCAGGCGCCTTGTCCACTTTTTTCAAAACGAGGATCAAAATAGTGATAAGTCCATAAGGCCTACCTGTTTTTTGTATGTTGGTACAATTGTATTTTGGTTAACAGTTCCACAATATAAATGCAAATTTCATTTTTACATTATCTGTCATAATTTAATTGCCTCTCTCTCTCTCTGTCTTACCTATATCGATAATAATAATAATAGTAATATATATTGAAAAAAAATGGGGGGGCTCGGGGAGGCCTCTGCCCCAGGACCCAGATGACCTTAACCTGGCCCTGCCCACTGTATATTAACCCATGCTGAAGTTGACTAAAAAGTGGATTAAAAATCATATATATGAACTGAATCTGATTTTTATCTTAAAATGTACCAATCAAATCTGTCCTTGCATGAAGTCCCCCCTTTTTTGTGACCTCTAACTCTGACTGGTGGTCCATAATAGCTTGCAGGGCTGTCTTTGCCCATTTCTCAAGGGAGGAAATTATGTCATCAAGCTGAGACAAGCCCCAGTCTCTTAAAGTTTCCTCCAGGCTCTGCAGTATGCTGGGACCAGCTCTCGGGTGGGTCTCTGCTCGGTCAACCCAACACAGCATCTTAGAGAAATTATGGGAGAGGAACAAAGAAAAGAGAGGCCTTATTCAAAGTTACATCCCACCATTCCTGTTCCACTCCAACTGTACTGGCTAAAGAAGCAAGCAGCCTAGAAGTCATGAGTTTGATTCTAGGGTGCTCCCTGAGCAAGGCATTTATGCTGTGTTCATGTCGAAAATTCGCAAATCTCGACCTCCGACATGGAAATATTGTGCCCAATCGCAGCGGCTTCTGTTTCACACAAGAGGCGAACTTCACTCCCATTACATATCTGGCAAAGTTGTTTATCACTAAATTAAGACTACAAATAGAAACATTCACCTGACATGACAATCTTGCTCAAACACAAAAAGCAATTTGAATAACTTATTCATGCGTTCTCTCAAAAATGCAAACATGTTACTGAGGGAATCCATGAACACAGCATTAACCCCGAATTGCTCCAGGGGAATTGTCCCTACAGCTGGTCTATATAAATCCCTTTGGATAACAGTGTCAGCTAAATATGTAAATAACACAATATCATGTTTACTTACAGCTTGTTTATGTGTGTGTGTGTAGTTTTTTAAACTTTTTTTTTGAACATTCTGATTCCTGATTCCCCAGTTACCAATATATACCTGAGTCACTTGAGGCTTGTCATCTGGTGTTCGACACACCTGGGCACTGATATGAAGGAAGAGCTGTTCCTTCTTCACAGTGGGTTCTATATAACATACATAATTTAAAAAAATAAAAATAAACACATTTTCTCAATAAACACATTTTCTCTGAAGTCCTGAAGGATACATATTAATTTTAGACTCAGACAAGAGGATGTTATCTTTACCTTTGAATAGTGAGTTCTTAACCATAGTTCTTTGGAGAGGTTGAATGGAGGGGTAGCAGGCTGTCAGCAGAATGGCCTCTCCCTCTCTCACCTGTGGGACCAGGGCAGCTGCAGCTCTCAGCAACCCCTCCCTGTCCTCTCGCCTCAAAACAGCAGCACTCTCCTGGGAGCCCCAGCCAGAGGTGGAGAGCTGCACCAACACCTGAGACACAACAAGGTTAAACATTCTGTAAATTCATTTACTGTATGAATTACAATGTAATTCGATCAAGGGTGGGGGACCAAATGCCCCATATAGCAATTCATGAACAAATGGAGTTATGTGCTTATATATGTTTTTATTGTATATAGTAATATTACATAGTCCTGTTCTTCCCCTTTTTGTATTGTTCTATCTAATGGCATTGATTAAGGATGAATTCATTACAACCATAACTGTATTTGATCTGAACAAAAATCTATGCATTGTTATCAGAGGTGGACAGTAACTAAGTACATTTACTTGATTACTATACTTACATTTTGAGTATCTGTACTGAGTATTAAGATTTTTGGAAACTAGTGACTTTTACTCCACTACATTTGAAAGACAAATACTGTACTGTTGACTTCACGTTATCATGTTCTTTGATTTCTCAAGTGCTTTTAACACCATCCAACCCCTCAGACTGGGAGAAAAGCTCTTGCAGATGGGTGTGGACGCTCACCTGGTAACCTGGATTACAGATTACCTGACCGAGCGACCACAGTTCGTCAGACTGAAGAACTGTCTCTCTGACACTGTGATCAGCAGCACCAGAGCGCCACATGGAACTGTGCTCTCTCCAGTCCTGTTCACCCTGTACACATCTGACTTCTGCTACAACACGAGTCATGCCACATGCAGAAGTTTTCTGACGACACTGCAATTGTGGGGTGTATCAGGAACGGGCAGGAGAAGGAGTACAGGAGCCTGGTGGAGGACTTTGTGCAATGGTGCAAACTCAATCATCTTCAACTCAACACTTCAAAGACAAAGGAGATGGTGGTGGATTTCCACAGGTCTAAGCCCACTCTGCTACCAGTCCCCATTGATGGGGTCAATGTGGAGGTGGTAAGCACCTACAAGTATCTGGGTCTCCACCTGGACAATAAACTCTGGACTGGTCAGCCAACACTGATGCACTCTACAAGAAAGGGCAGAGCAGGCTGTACTTCCTGAGGAGGCTGCGGTCCTTCAATGTGTGCAGCAAGCTCCTCAGGATGTTCTACCAGTCTGTTGTTGCCAGCGTCCTCTTCTATGCAGTGGTATGCTGGGGAGGAAGCACAAAGAAGAAGGATGCGGGGCGAATTGACAGGCTGGTAAGGACAGCTGGCTCTGTCGTGGGAGCTGAACTGGAGTGCATCACTTCAATATCTGACAAAAGGACCCTGAACAAACTGATCAACATCTTGGACAATGAGTGTCACCCACTCCACAACACTATTGTTAAGCAGAAGAGCCTGATCAGCTGGAGACTTCGCTCACTGCCTTGTACAACAGGGTCATTGAACTGTTCAATGCTTCACTTAAGGGAAGAGGAGAGATAGACTTCTCTGCATAGTCTGTCTGCCTCTTCACCCCCTCCATGTTTGGATACTGTCTGTCCACTAGCCACTTTTTACCACTGTCTTTCTGCCTCACTGTTTGCGTGCTATATTAGCACATTAGTACATATGCATAACCCCTCCTTCCATGCCACAGCCGAACTGTGGCCACACTTATACCTTTTCTTAAAATAGTTATATATACTGTAAAATATATATAGATATATAGACTTATTCTTGCACTGTTGCACTGTTGGACTTACTCATTTTCATACCCACAACTTGAGTTTCTTTCTGTTTGAAATTACCTTTTATTTGTTTTTAGTTTGTATTTTTTTGTTATAGTTAAGAAACTATAAAAAGGGGGAGATAGATGGTATTGACTTGAAATACCATCTAAGTTTACTGGTTTCATTGCTCAAATTGTCATTTTGTTTTAAATGCCTAATGTTTTGCTTTACTGACCCTCACTTCTAATGCAAAATCTCTTTAAAGAAAGGGATACTCTACCCACGTGAGTCTGTGGATTATTATTTTTTTTTCTTTCTTTCTTTTAAACATCTAAACTTAACCAAAAGTTTATTTATTTTCTTTATATTGGCCTTTGCCAATAGATGCAAATGTCTGTTTGGAGGTAAATAGCCCTGCTATGTTAGAAGGTGTGACTGTCTCCAATTGAGAAACTGAATACATTAGCATACTGTTGTTGACTTGTGAATCTGCATTCACGAGACACTGTTTAACTCTGTTTACACTCATGCTAATGTCTCTCCCAAGTTGTTGTGAAACCACTCTCCAGTCTCTCCAGAATCTCTTTCATGCCAGAAGGGACAAAGGGAGGTGTGACATGCCTTTGTCTTCGACTACCACTACGCAAACATCTCAAGAAGATCCTTTCAAGATGGCGGATGGCTCCACTAACCAGCCTCAGCTACCACGCCAGTACAACTCAGAGCAGCAGTGTGGACCAGGCCATGCCACTGGACGAGATTGATGGACCAGACAACTCTGCCCCTGGGCTCAGGTACAGCCAGCAGCAGCAGTGGCCAGCCAGGCCAGTCATTGGACGAGACTGGACGAGACTCAGGAACCACAGGTCCAACAGAACCTGTGGCAGAACCAACTGCCATGACTCTGGAAGCAACAAAACTGGACTGACTGAAAGCAACGAAAGGGGGTGCCGAAAGCAGCATCGCACTCCGCATCATCAAAGACACTCATGGCCCATTGTTCATGGACTGTTTGGACTGACACAAGGGTGCACGCCGAACGCGGCCTGCATGCACACCCTTTGCACTCGCATACACTTACACTGAAACAATGCAGACACATTCAAGTTTCATAAGAGGACCCTTCTTCAACGGAAGAGAAACGCAAGAAAGGATGTATGCTGAACGCTGCTTTCCTTGCTCACGCACACACTTACATTGATTATGGACTTAATAAAAAAAAAAAAAAAAAAAAAAATTGTAAAATTGTTCAAGAAGGCTCATGTTATGGAATCTTATTTTAAAATTCAAGTCATTCAGACTTGAAAAGGGGGAATTGATAGCAATACATTTATGGTTAAAATGGATAATAATTTAACTTCAAGACTACTTTTAGTTAGCCATGTAACCCTTCGTGGTTTTAAACAAAGACCCCATCCCCTCCCCCAATGCAATGCTAATGTGCTGGTTTAAGGCCTATCACTTACACAAGACAAAGGATGCTACCTTGATATAATGTATCCATGTATCATGAAATGTAAATGTATTCATGTCTGGTATCATTCTGATAGTCTCATTACAAGGATTGTAATGATGTGATTGTGAGAATGTTTGGAACATTCTATAAGTGATATTTCTGATATATAAGATATCTCTCCTCATGCTATTCATATAGGTGTGAAGTGGGTGTGAGTAGGTGTGTCTGATGCCAACTGGAGAACCAATCAAGTGGGCTTGTTCTTGGCGCCATTTTGTTCTTTGTTTAAAACATTTAAAAGTAACTAAACTGAAATGAGATCAGATTTTCTAGACTTGGACTAAGGATGTAGCGGAAGAGAGGATAAGTTGGCTACAGGCCAACCTAGGCCTCAGGCCTGGGCTAGGCCTACATAGACCATAGACCTTTTTTGTACTCTCTCTCAGCTTGTAACATAATTAGGGTTGGGTATCGTTTCAATTTGAACGATTCCGATTCCAATTCCGATTTCTTATTTCGATTCCGGTTCCTAACGATTCTCGATTCCGATTTTTTTTAAAGGCAGGGTCAAAAAAAGTTTAGGATATTTTAAATGAGCTAGCTAACCAACGGTCTTTCTCAGGGTATCTGCACATTTTCCAAGTGCAAATTTAAAGACTTTTAAAGACCTTTTCAAGACATCTAAATGAAAATTAAGACTATACCACGGCAAAAAGATATATAAGACTGTTTAATGCAATAGTTTTTTTTTCCTACTAATTTTAACCCCCACCCCATTTTGGATGTCTACAGAAGTTACCAAAAATATTTTGGCGAAAGAAAATAATTGTGTGTGAATTACCTTCACAGCTATAAATGCCCAATTTTAGGGTCTGGACTGCTTGCTTTTGAAGCTGGCTGTACTGTACATATTTGGTTTTGCTTACTGCTGAGGCTGTTCTTCACCTGTGTCTGTAGTAGCCTAGGGCTACTTGCCAAAGACATGTGCACTGGACTGGATTCCCTTAAATATTTTTTTCAAAGTTAACTAAGCTATTTACATATTTTAATAAGCCTACTTTATATAATTTACTATGTGCATCTATTGTCCATATGCAGCACAGCAAATTAAAGTTAATCCACTACTTTACATTTTGCATACCAGTTGTATCTAAACCAACCAAAGCTTGACTGAAACATTGTAAAACCATTGACTTGTTTTAAATTAATTAAGAGACAGGTCCTCTTCGCATGATCCTGCTGAAAACTGCTGGTTTCATCTCAAGCACGCACGTTATGAACGCACGTATTTTTATGTAGCAGTCGCCGACATTCAAAGCATATGCGGTTATATTTCACAACTTTTGCTAAGTAGGCCTAGCCTACTGGGAAACGCTGGCAAGCAAGCTGCTGGCAGATATTACAGGTAGGCTATTATAACTTAAGACAGATATTTTCTTCCCTATGCTAGGCCAGCAACACACGCTGGAAAGATGCAAACAGATCAACTTAACATACCGGTATACAGTATTTCCTCCTGATTGCGAAGCACTGCACATAATTTCACCAGCAGTCTTCGCGTCCATAGTTTGTGAAACGATGCTGCGTCCGAGCAAAGACTTTAGATGCCAAGCGCAACTCCAAAAAGGAGAACAAATAAACGTCCGGCTTGAGGCTGCGCCGGACGCCGGACAGGGCTTTTAAAATCCATATGTCCGGCCTAAATTCGAACATATGGCCAACCTATCGCTAACTGGCTTACCAACTCTTTCTCCCGCTCATTCTACCGTAGGCTCCCTCATTCCACGTAGGCTACCCTGTCTATCTCTCAGGCCTCAGCTACACCACGAAAACACCAGGCATATTATTTTGTACATAGGCCTACTGTATTATTACCGTTTTCACACCTTTAACCAAACCCGTGAAAAACATCTTCACTCTGCAACCACTACACTTCCTCCCGTAGCCTAATAGCCTATCACGTATACAATTGCGTTTTAAATACACGAAACTGGATGGAGACATCACTCGCTCTCTTGCACTCGCTGGCGGTCCCATACGCACATTTAATACCTCTCTTTCGAAAATTCAGTTGTAGCCTATTTAAGACTTTTTAAGGATCCTCGGGAACCCTGCTTTCTGAATGAAATAGTCTGACCTTCTCCATGAATTTTAATTCTATTAACTATGCGCTTCTTCGTTGGTGTTCAGACGTTTCTTCTTCCTGTCGGCAGACTGGGAATCGAAAGTAGGAATCGAAATTTAAACTTTTGAACGATTCCGGGAAAATCGCAAAGATAGTCCCGGTTCCAACCAATACTCGATATTCGATACCCAAGCCTAAACATAATAAACCTGATTCCTGAGTTTTTCCTGAAGTTCGCCAGTCTAAGATCAATATTAAGTAATTAGTCACCACAATTACTTTCAGCCCTCTGCTCCAGTAGAGCGTTTATTTTCCTTTGCTGGACTGATTAACAGGCACCATAGGTGTCGTCTGAATGCAACACTGTTTGAGAAGTTAGTTGTGCTTAAAGGCATCAACTGAGGAGACAGGACTAGCTAAGGTTACACACACTCCTTTGCTCACACATGGATAGCACAAGGACTTGAGTTCACAAGCTTATACGGAACTAGGGCTGTCAATCGATTAAAAAATGTAATCGAATGAATTACATACTCTGTAGTTAATTAATCTAAATGAATCGCATATAGAATTTTTGCTGTGAAAGTATTTTAAATATTTAAATTCAAAAGAATCATTGAATAATAAGCAGTAGTGACATTAAAGTTCAAAAACTCTTGTATTATTATTTTCACTGTTCAAATAATAGTTCATAATAATCTATGATATGACTTAATATGCTGAGAAAATAAATTTAAAAGTGCTTCGGGAAGAAGTTATTTTTTCACATACAAGGTATTTCAGGCCACAGATATAACCTAGGGAACACAATGAAAATAAATTAACCCCTAAATGTCAACACTATTTTTTTGCATTGATGTGCGACTTTAGAGTTGACGAACTCCGGTGATATGCAAATTCCTTGCTGCAGACATTGCAGAGGACTTTATTTTAATCAATACTTTATTTTTATCAACACCATTTATTAGTAAATGTTTCAATCAATGATCTACTGTAGGCAGCACATTTTCTTCTCTCTCCTTCATTTTACAGTCTAATGGTTACTGACTAGAACGGCTCGGGGTCAAAGGTCATACGGGATCGATTAATCTGCACTATTTTTTTTAATCTGTTATTTTTTCTCAAATTAATTAATCGAAATTAATCAGTTATTTTGACACCCCTAATCGGAACACTTGAGTTTGCTATTTTCCTTTCTTTTTTCTGTTTTACAGTTTTTTTCTAGACTTTAAATTTGTCTATGTTCTCTGACCTCTGAAATATTTCAGTGCTATGGTACCATGACAAGATACCTCAAACAAGGACATTTACAATTTTGCACATTTAAATAAGAAATGATTGATAATGTCATAATAATTGGCTTCTAATTGGCGTAACTGATTGGATGGTATTAATGTGACAACCTGATTTTTTGTTCTTTATTGTAACTTTTTTTTGTATTTACATTGATAGAGATTGTGCACACACCAGTTTCAGGCGTATACAAAATGATTCAACTGTGATGAAACTCACCATAAGTGTGGTAGTGATGCTGTTAAATAACTTAAAAGGTTAAAATGCTACCTAGTTTCAATTTCTAAATAAGTCATCCATTTGGATTGTTTGTCTTTGAGTTACTGTAGACTCATTCATAGTGGGCAATCTATTACACCAACTGGCTGGGAAGTGCAACAGTTCTGGAGTCGGCATTCATAGCCTGTCGCTGCAAAACAGTACATCTCCAAACTCAAAAATAGTAGACTACAGAGCAGCAAAAAATAATAAAAGCCATGCCGAGTGTCCTGTTCGCTCTTAAACTTTCCATCACATTTGGTGCCTCTGCCTAGCCACTTCGTAAAGTGTTAGAACTAGTTCTGTACTTTAAAGATCATTTCAAGCGATCACATAGCCTACGTTCAATGTTGCAATATTATCAGAAGGCCCTATGTGCAATTTTCTTTTGAGCAAAATGAGTGGAAGGACACAGTGATGATGAGATTTTGCATTCAGCTGTAGCCTAGGCCTGCTAGTGGTGAGTCTGTTAGCCTATTTGTATTGTAGCCTATGCAACTATTCTATTAAACGCTGTGTGCTAGTCTATTAAACACTATGACCGCTAATGTTCTTGCACTATTTTCCCCATTAACATATTGTTTCAGTTATCCAAAAGGCTCAAAGGATGCTCTTTATTATATGGCAATTTTGGAAAAATAACTAATAAAAGTGAGGTGAGGTGCCCCCTCACCTCACCTAACATGAGGGGTCAGCATATCTAATCTGTTGACTGATTATGAAAGGAGTCTTGCTTTCAGATGTTTTTCCAGGTAGTGTACAAGTGAAGGGACGACAAAGGCTTAGAAAGAAGTATTTTGTAGTATTTTGAAAATACAAAAATACAGTATTTTATTTTTAGACATTTTTTGGTGGCTGTATTTTGTAGCTTATTTTGACACATTTTTAAGGTGGGTATTTGGTATTTTATTTGGAAATACATTTTGATGTATTTGTGCCCATCCCTGTTTGTGGTGTCTTTCAAGCTTCAAGCAGGATTCTCAAGTTTTGAGTTCAGCTTGGAGTGAGATTTTGCACTTCAGTATAATGTGCCTGTTTCTTTCTGTCTCTAGTTTGGCTGTTGCATTTTTTTAAAGTCTGAAAAATTAGTCCATTGGTGTTATCATGGGTTTAGATTGTTTACACACATTTTCTGAAAGCATGCCTCATACTCTCAGAACTCACACACACATAATGGGCAAAACCCCTCCGCAAAATGAAACCTTACATTCAAAACAATGTTATTTCTTCTCAAAATGGTATTTCGTTTTCAAATGACACACACAAACCATCATATGAATAGACATTTATAAGAACCAGTTGAACACTGACGTGCTCAATGTAAAATCACCACTGCATGCTGGCAGCTCGACGTGCCTTTCATCTGTGTGTAGGGCAGACTGTCCTGAATCTGGCAATATCATTGCTATAGTGGAGGGATTCTCTGGAGCTGAGCAAATGTGAAAAATATGTGGTGTGTGCCTTACAGAAATAAATGGCATTTTTTATTTAGCCCTATGAGCCCTACTCTATTTTTGGCCATTCTCCCTACCTTTAGTTATAAGCATTTTTCCTGGTCATTGTAAGTGCCATTTTCACATGCTATATTTTTTTCAGCACAGTCTAGGCTACCCAGATCTGCCACCATTTCATATATCAATACTTGCATTGATTTGATTTTGATTTTTAAATAATACAAAGACAAAAAGCGTATTATACAATTTGCATTTTGAAATGTATCTCACCACAGCAAGCTGCCAGCTGGACATGACTTTCATGTATGTGTAGGCCAGACTGTCCTGAATCTGGCAATATAACAACCAGGGGACTTTGAGGCTGAGAAATTTAGACATATATGGTGTGCGCCTTACAGAAATAAATGTCATTTTTTATTTAGACGCCATACCCTGGCTTTGAGCGCAACATACCTCGCTAACCCACTAATCGAGATTTGTATACCCCACTGCTCTGTCACACAACAAAGGTTTCATCTCGCTGCGATGAACAGTTCCGAAGCAATGTAACAGAGAAGAAAGGTTGTGTTTTTGTGTCAATCAGGTTCTAACCTAAGGAGTGTCCAAGGTAAGCTATTCATGTTTGGCTTGTTATGATAAGCTATGGTTGATTTTTGTTGACCTCGGAATTTTTACTACTGAAATGCCGTCCCTATTATCTACCAAGGGAATTTACTGCTGTGTTTTTGGCCGCTGTTTACATCCCCCCGCGCAGAGGCGCACCTTGTCAACAGGCAAACCAAGCAACTGCTTGGAGCCCCGAGCCGCTAGGGGGCCCCCGACCTGGTCTCAGCACGTTTGCCGGTGAGTCAAGCGAGAATTTCGTCCATAGAGATTGAATGATGTATTTTTTACAAACAGTACGTGCATCCCATTGTTACTGAGATTGGCCAAATCTGTTTCTCTACTAATAAAAGAAATAACAACCGTAGAATACGCACTCTTTTTCAAAAAGACAAGGTCTCTATCCCAACAGCGCTTTCATACTGGAATAACCTATTTTCTGACCTAGAATGGCAGAAAGTATGGTGTTTATCTTCTAAATATTTGATTACGAATAAAATTAAAGAAGTGTCTTTTAAAATAATCCATCGAATTTACCCATGTAAGACTTTTATGCAAAGATTCAAGAAGGACATTACTACAGACTGCTCTTTCTGTCAACAGGCTCCTGAGAATCTTGAACATTTACTCTGGTCCTGTCCCCACTCTTGTACCTTTTGGCAAGACCTCAGTGCTTTCATTTCTCAACATATTCTCTCTGATTTCTCTTTCTCCTCTCTATCTCTTAAAGATGTACTGTTTGGCTTCTCTTCATACCCGACATCCAAATCCAACCAATTCTATATTATCAATCTGCTTTTAATACTAGCCAAAGCACATATTCACAAAATGAAAATTTCTATCCAAACCGTCCTTTATAGCATTTGAACGAGAATCCAGGCAATACATCAAGACCATCCTATTCTCTAAAAACAGCAAAGCCCTTAAAACCCTTGATCTATGTATATTATTTAACATATTTCTTTCCTAACTATATGATTTTTAAGTATTGTCTATTGTATGCTGTACCCCCTGGTAATGTTTGTAATATTTGTTTATGTTCATGCATTGTTACTTTACTGTACACATTTAATTAATTGTATTTTATACCATTTGTACCACTTTGTATTATACTATTTTGCAATATTTTTTTTTTTTTTTAAAACAGTACGTGCATATGTAGGCCCTATGCTATGGCCTTATGGATCTGTGTTCAAAAAAGTTCAAAGAATCCGCACATATTTAGGCAACTGTGGTAAACGTCAATCGAGGGTGCAGTGATGACGGATCAACATCGGATTTTGGCATTTAGCCTACTAAATGAAGCTATAGTAGGCTAATGTTAATTGGCAGAAAGATTGAACATGGTTTGCTACATCTATACGACAGTAAACTTCAGCTAGCTAGCGGCACTTACAACTAGTTAAGCAAAGATATGGTTAACGTTATGTTTGTATTAGGGCTGTCAGCCATAACATGTTAATCGCGATGCATAAGGACCAAGCATACTTTCATACGTTAATTTCAAGTATGAAAATAAAAGAAAATCATGAAATTAAATCAATTTGCATCATATTTACAATCTATACTTCTCTGCGTTCACCCACTCACCCATTACTATCGTTTGAATTACTCGCAAACCCGTGATCGCATATATATGGCAAGCATATCGGATGAAAGAGGAGACACAGGGCTATCCATTGGTACCATGAATATCGATCCTTTTGACTTTGACTTCGTCTGAAACAGACAAAGTAACTGCAAAATAATAATGTCATGTCCACAAACCAACGCTGCACACCCATTACTCTTGTTTGAATTACTCGCAGACCAGTGATCGGATAGATATGCACGTCAGATACGCACGTCAGATGAAAGAGGAGACACAGAGCTATCATTTGATATCAAGTACATCCTTCTGGGTTATAAAACAGACGAAGTGACAGCAAAATAATAACTTCATATAGCTGGACTTACTCCACGTTTACGAATTTTTGTCTGTTTTTGTGGCAAAGCATGTTTATAATCCAACGCTATCGTGTGTCAGCATGTTCATACATACACCATGCACTCAAAATTATATTTTGTGAGATACATGTCAAAATATAAGAATTTTTATAATACGCTTTTTGTATTTTTATCATTTAACATAATAACCTAATGGTGATATAACATAATGGTAACACTTGTCGGTAGGGCCCCCTTGGAATTTTTGCTTGGGGCCCCCACAGACCCTAGAATCGCCTCTGCCCCCGCGAGCCAACTCCACGGCAGCGCACAGTGAACTCCATGTCGTCATCAGCGTGTTAGAGACTGCTCATCCTGATGCTGTTTTTTACTGTCGCCGGCGACTTTAACCAGTGCAATCTACAGACTGTACTCCCCAAATACTATCAACACGTGGACATTCCCACCCGAGACAAGAACACACTGGACTATGTTTACAGCAACATATGTGGTGCATACAAGGCTGCACCTCGCCCCCACTTCGGTCACTCAGACCACATATCCCTCTGAGAGACCAAAACAAACTAACCCTGTCACCAAACAGGGCAAACTCTGTACCCCAGAGGCTGAGAGCATCCTGCAGGACTGTTTTGCTCATACAGACTGGGATGTTTTCAAAGCTGCAAGCATTCTGGAGGACTCTTCTGTCAGTATACAGGATTATGCTGAGTATGTGACTGGGTACATTAGCACCTGCGTTGATAACATTGTGCCCATCACACGAGTGAGGAAGTTCCCCAACCAGAAAGCCCTGGACCAACAGTCAGGTACGACACATGCTGCATACGCGCTCTCTTGCTTCACTACTGGGCGGATGTGGCAAGGCCTGCAGCAGATCACTGACTACAGGCCCACCACCAGCACTATCAGCTCAACAGGCAGCCTGCTGGATGATCTCAACACTTTTTACACCCGGTTTGAGACCTCCAGTCCCAGCGCATAGAGGAGGCCTGCACACCAGACCACTCAACACTCCTCCCCTCCCCCAACAGGTTCAACAGGCCAGGTGCACAGAGCACTGAGGAAGATCAACCCCCGCAAGGCAGTAGGACTGGACAACAAACCAGGGCGGGCCCTCAGAGCATGTGCCAACCAGCTTGCTGACGTCCTCACCTCCCTATTCAACCTCTCCCTCAGCCAGAGCACTGTTCCCACCTGCTTCAAGACCACAACCATTGTTCCTCTCCCCAAGCCCACCCACTTGTCTGAATGATTATAGGCTTATACAGTAGCACTCACTCCAATCATCACAAGTGTTTTGAGAGAGTGATGATGGCCCACATTCAGAGCAGCCATACCATCACACTGGACCCCCTGCAATACGCATACCGGCCTAACAGATCCACCTCAGACGCCATCACTGCTGCATTCCACTATTCCCTCTCCCACCTGGAAAACAAAAACTCCTACGTCAGGATACTCTTTGTTGACTACAGCTCGGCCTTCAACACGGTCATCCCCCACAAACCCACCCACAAACTGCTCACACTTGGCCTGCACCCCACCCTCTGTGACTGGCTCCTAGACTTTTTGACTGGCAGGCCTCAGTCTGTCAGGATTGGCAATAAGACCTCAGCCAGCATCATCGCCAACACTGGCACCCCACAGGGATGTGTCCTCAGCCCCATCCTCTACTGCGTCACCTCCCACAAGGACAACATCATCCTGAAGTTCGCGGATGACCCTGCAGTGATGGGTCGCATCATTGGGATGAAGCGGCCTACAGGAGGGAGGTGGCCGGTCTAGTGGCATGGTGTGAGGACAACAACCACTCCCTCAACACAGACAAGACAAAGGAGATAGTGGACATGAAGGAGGAGAGGAGACCTCATCAACCACTGTTTATCCTGCAGCTTGAAGTGGAGAGAGTGAGCAGTTTCAAATACCTGGGTGTTCACATCAGTGAAGACCTCACCTGGACACTGAACACCTCACAGCTGGTTAAGAAAGCCCAACAACGGCTGAAGGAGGCTGAAGAAGTTTGGCATGTCACCCAAGATCCTCAGCAACTTCTACAGCTGTGTTGTTGAGAGCACCTTAACCAGCCGCATCACAGCGTGGATTACCAGGACTCCACTTCTCTCTCTGCAGAGCCTCTACCATCGCAGTGTCCACAGGAGAGCTGCCTCCATGCTCAAAGACCCCACCCACAACAAGGACTGTTCACACTTCTACCCTCAGGCCGGAGGAACAGAAGTGTGAAATGCAGAACATCACGCCTAAAAAACTCTTTCCCTCAGCGATCAGACTACTGAACAGTTGACAGGAACCCATGGCAAAATGACCCTGAACAAACTGATCAACATCTTGGACAATGAGTGTCACCCACTCCACAGCACTATTGTTAAGCAGAAGAGCCTGATCAGCTGGAGACTTCGCTCACTGCCTTGCACAACAGACAGACTGAGGAAGTAATTTGTCCCCAGGGCCATTGAACTGTTCAATGCTTCACTTAAGGGAAGAGGAGAGATATACTTCTCTGCATAGTCTGTCTGCCTCTTCACCCCCTCCATGTTTGGATACTGTCTGTCCACTAGCCACTTTTTACCACTGTCTTTCTGCCTCACTGTTTGCGTGCTATATTAGCACATATGCATAACCCCTCCCTCCATGCCACAGCCGAACTGTGGCCACACTTATACCTTTTCTTAAAATAGTTTATTCTTATTCTTTATTCTTACACTGTTGCACTGTTGGACTTACTCATTTGCACTATCACCATTACCACTATCACCACTGCACTATCACCGTGACACTCACTCACACAGAGCACCTTACCTTACCTTACTATGCAGAGAATCACAGGCTCAGTCCCTGCCTCAGTCATTGCAAGCGCCTCTTCATTGATTAATCACCACTATGTGGATACTGTTTTTAGAATTTATTTAGATTAAGTGTTAGTTAGTATAATTTGTATTTTAGTATATTTAGTATAGTCTTTATCTTCTACTGTTCTTATTGCTTAGTTGTGTTTTTATATTATATACTTTTAATTACTTTTTCTGCTGTTGGTGAATGTGTGTGTGTGTTGTCTGTATGCTACTGAGACCTTGAATTTCCTGTGGGGATCAATAAAGTATCTATCTGTCTAGGCGGAGCCAAAGCTCCACCGGTGGTCCCGATCTATCCGCCCCACAGAAAGTTCCTTAAGGTTCGCCTTTCGAGGTGTGGCCTACGAGTGGCTTGCCCTCCCATTTGGCCTTGCGCTCAGCCCCAGAGTCTTCATCAAGGTCACCGAAGCGGCTATCGTGCCGCTCCGGGAAAAGGGTTTACGTCTGGCTACTTTTATCGACGACTGTCTGGTGGCCGCGCACTCATACCAGGAAGCGCAGCAACATACGGCTCTCCTAACGGAGCACCTGTTGTTACTAGGCTACAGAATAAACTGGGAGAAAAGCGTGCTGCGCCCGTGTCAGATCACCCCCTTTATAGGGCTGTCAAAGCGTCAAAGCGTTTCGCGTATGCCTCGCGCTTTTCCGCAGGGGGGTTACTCTGAAATTCAGGGTCTGCCTCAGACTCCTGGGCCTCATGGCGTCAGCCTTGGTGGTCGTACTGTACCTCTCGGCCGTTTATACATGAGGGCTGTCCAGCGATGGGTGGCGTCGCTGGGATTGAATCCCTCGCGTCACGGCCATCGCCCCGTCGCAATCTCAACAGCCTGCTGCGCTGCGCTAAGGCCCTGGAAACACCCACTCTTCCTCAAAGAGGGAACTACGATGGGCGCTGTCCTACACAGGAAAGTGGTGACGACGGATGCCTCGCTGAGCGGTTGGGGAGCTACTCACGAGGGCAGGTCGATAAACGGGTTGTGGGACTCACACATGCGATCTCTGCACATAAACCGTCTAGTACTGATGGTGGTTTGGCTCACACTCAGACATTTTCTGCCCGTCCTGAGAGAGCATCATGTCTTGATCAGAACAGACAACACCACGGTGGTGGCTTATGTCAACAAGCAGGGGGGACTGAGGTCTCGTCATATGCACACGTTGGCACACAGACTGATCTTATGGAGCAGCACACGGCTCCTGTCACTGAAAGCCACGCATGTCCCCGGTGTATTGAATTTGGGTGCAGATTTATTTTCCAGGGGCAACCCCCGCTACGGAGACTGGAAACTCCACAGGGATGTGGTGGCTCAAATCTGGTTGCGAACTGGTCGGGCGAAAGTGGACTTAATACCCTTCCGGGGATAATGCGCAATGTCTGATGTTTTTCTCCCTGCGCGATCAGAAAGCCCCGTTAGGGATAGATGCGTTGGCACACCAGTGCCCACACGTCCTGCTCTATGCCTTCCCTCCGTTGGAACTGATCACTCCAACGCTCGCCAGGGTGCAGGAACAGAGCCTCTCACTCATTCTCGTAGCCCCGCGCTGGCCAGGGAAACCCTGGCTAGCAGAAATAATCCCGTTACTCCACTCCCCACCGTGGCCGCTGCCCCTCCGTAGGAACCTACTGTCCCATGCGAACGGGGAAATATTTCACCCTCATCCAGAGCGCCTGGCCCTCTGGGTTTGGCCCATGAAAGGCTGAATCTGACAGCTGCAGGACTGCCCTGCAATGTCATAGCGACCATTCTGAGCGCTAGGGCGTCATCAACTAGGACGTTGTATGATAGCAAATGGCGTGTATTTAATGATTGGTGTATTAAAACAGGGATGATAGCCTTCCAGTGCTCTGTGGACGTTATCCTTACGTTTCTGCAAGACTTACTGGATAAAAACAAGTCCTTCTCCACTGTCAAAGTTTACCTGGCTGCCATTTCGGCCTGTCATGTAGGCTTTGGGGACAAAACAGCGGGCCAGCACTCTCTCATACGACAATTTATAAAAGGGGCTCGACGCCTCTGCCTGGTTTCTAAACCACTGGCCCCTTCATGGGATCTGCCGATGGTTTTGGATGTTCTGTCTCGCCCTCCCTTTGAGACATTACAACAGTTGGATCTTAAAGTGCTCTCACTCAAGACAGCTTTGTTGGTGGCTTTGGCTACGGCTAAACGCGTAAGCGATATTCATGCCCTATCTGTGAATACAGCCTGTATGCAATTTTTCCCGGGTGACTCGAGGGTTGTATTAAAACCCAACCCAGCATTCATTCCGAAGGTTTTCAATCCGTCACTGTCGTGCCGGCCGATTGCACGTGTCTATTTTGCTTTTAACCCACCACCTTTCACCTCCCCGGAGCAGGATCGGCTGAATGCGCTCTGTCCGGTCAGAGCGTTGCACGCATACGTGGACAAAACAGCGGAGTTAAGAAAAATGGAACAGCAGTTTGTGTCTTGTGCAAGGTCACATCTGGGTAGACCGCTCACTAAGCAGCGTCTATCACAATGGATTGTGGCGGCTATTGCCCCTGGCCTATATGACTAAGGGGTTACAACCCCCAGTCGGTTTACGAGCTCATTCCACCTGAGGAATGTCGACATCATGGGCTTTATTTCAGGGCTTCCCCATAGAGGATGTATGCTTGGCAGCGTGTTGGGCAAACCCTAAAACGTTTGTCAGGTTTTACAGACTCGATGTCACGGCTCCGACTTTGGCACATTCAGTGTTAGGCGCTGGGACGCCGGGGGCGCACTGATGTTGTTGGGGATCGCAAGCTTGTCTGGCAATCCGGGAATCACGATATCCCATAGTGAGATGCCAAATGAATGCTTGAAAGAGAACTTAAGGTTACTCACGTAACCCCGGTTCTCTGATAGCATGAGTGAGGTATCTCACCAGACCACCCTCCTTGCTGGTGGCGAGAAGAGGTTGGTTAGCTAGACTGAAGCAATGACGTTGCGCCGTAGAATATAAGGGAGGAGGAAGGAGGAAATATGGCTTCTGGGGAACCCACGAGGGGGGCGTGTCCCATAGTGAGATCCTTAAGGTTTTGTAGGCTAATCATATCTTAACCTGTTTTATGCAGGAGGAGGTTTGTTGCACTTAATGTTCTGTAGCATAGATTACTAATAACTAAGTGAGAACTTTGTGAGAAAAAGTGCTTTGCTTTGATTTTTTTTTGTTGATTTTTTCTTGAATTTCCCCTGGGGATCAATAAAGTATCTATCTATCTATCTTTTTGACCCGCCCCGCCCGCACCCGCGATATTTTCTGATGAAGCTTACCCGCACCTGCCTGACCCGTGGGAGACCGCGGGTAACGGGTTGACCCGCGCAACACTAGTATGCAGGTTAGGTTGTTTACTGAGTCAAAACACTTGCTGAACTACACGTTTCTACGTTTCTATTTACCTGATAGAAGCCTACTTTTCCATGTATAACCCGTTCATCGGTAGGGGGCGATCAATTACCAACAGGTACATAACAGAGACAAATTGACAAGCGTGATTTCTTTTTGCGGCGAGAATAGCACAAATTTGGCTATATTCTTCCACATCAGTCTGTTCTCATTATCATTTTGGTGAGTAATTTTGTTCAGAAAATATAAAATCAAAATTAACAAAATTAAGAGGTCATCCAATCTGGCTCTTTCACTTTCAACATGACAGCACTCTGTGTGTTTTTGCATGGATGTAGGCATAATGTGGTTGCAGGGAGTGGGATCACCTATTTTGGAATTTTACCTGGATACAATAAATGCTTTTTTTTGATTGGCTGTTGGGTGGCTATTTATTTTTTGATCGGCTGGTGAGTGCTTAGACACTGTGTTTTTCTGTGTGAGAAATACAAGGTGTGGTATGTGAGGGTGTGAACTGGTTGAAATGTGTTGTCTCATGCCCATTGAGAACCCTGCCTAATGTTCATAACAGAGATGATGAGTGACTGATAGGACAGCTTGTGTCTCTGTGAACCTCATAGACTGGTATTATCTGGTAGATATTGTTGGGTTTTTTTCTTTAGAAATACCATCAAACACAACTGTAAATGTGTATGTGTGTGTGTGTGTGTGTGTGTGGATTAGTTATAATAAAGAAGGGGGCAAGGCTGTAATCATACAGGAAATGAGGATCTAACCATGGTCATGTCCATGTCCCATGACAGTAAATGTTTTCATGCATGCAGTGTGTGCTATGTATTAGTTGTCCATTCCTGAACTTCATGCAAGATTTTTTTTTTATTGATAATCCCTCTAATGTTTTGAAGAAGCAGAGCAAGCATGCAATTGTTGCACGCTGAAGGAAATAATTCTGTATTCATATTTTATATGAATGGTTTAATGATTCAAGTCTTTATGACTTGAATACTGTGTAGTTCTTATGGTCATTTGTGATTTTGTACCCATGTGTACCCTGTGTGTGTGTCTTTGGTCTGTATGCAAGCATCCTTTGTTTATCCTTGAATTCAGTGAAAGCCTGTCTATAGCCCCTTGCCTATCACCAGGTGTGAAATGTTGATGTTTGTAGAACCGCATGTGTCCAAGCCTCTGAAGGACTTCCCAGGAAAGGGGGTAGTTTTAATTAAAAAACAATAGAAGCTGGCCAGATGGCCACATCCCTCATACACCACACCTTTACCTTGCATATTCATACCAGTAGGTCACTCCCTCTCTTTGTGTGTAACTTTAAATATGGTCTCTGTTAGTCAGAGAAGTTAGAGAAATACTGAGAACATCTGGTGGAATCCATGATGGGGTGAAACAAACATGTACCTCTCTCCCTTGAGGGCCACTGGCCCTCATTGAAAAGAATAAATCCTGGATCCTGATCTGCATCGTCCTGATTAAGTCTCAAGAGAAATATGGTAGTAAAGATATACTATCAGTTATGGAGGTTCCAACTGTGAGATAAAAACTGTGGATTTAAATTGGATTCAACGTTTTGCTGAAAGAGATCTTCAACATCGTGTTTTGACGGCACACTCTTAAGGTAAGGCAATTCATATTTTCTGGTGGTGAGATTGGGGAGTAAAAGTCCTATATAGTTCTTGTCAGACTATCGGGTTCCAGTAGGGAGCTCTGTTGGGCTTTAGTAACAAGCTTGTTTTGTTCCTGTAAATGGCCCGTAAGTATCACTGAGAATACTTTCGTCTCTATGAGACTGGCGTTAGAACAATAGTTCTGGAAATAGCCATATATGTTTTAGACAGAAACATATTCGGTCCTGTGGACACAATCTGGAGCTTTTCGGATTAGCTGCTAAGCTTTTCAGGGGTAGCCGGGGTTCTTGGCCAGTCGCCATTTTTACGGCTACATTGGGGGACTGCTTGCCTAGACTCTCACCTGAAAATTAAATTGCATAAGAGTGTTGCTGGTCATAACAGATGTATGAAACCATCTTTAGATTGTGTAACTAAGATCACAGTTTGAAGTAGCCTATAAAGATGTTGAACTAAAAGCGTAATGTAATAGTTGGGGCGTCGAATGACGCTTTCCACCGTTTAAAGTAAAGACATTGGAGTGGATATGATACTGTGTTCTTCAAGTTACAACTACTTTGAAATTGGATTGATAATGCAATTTTTTTTTTTTTCTAAATTATGGAGACTTATGATGGATGATGAAACCAGTATTCATGTCGTAAGCTAATAACCTTTTTCAAGTGTGCAAACAGCATAAGCTCAAACAGCATAAGCTCAAGAGAGCATGGTTAGGCCTCTTTTAAGTACGCCTGAGCTAACTAGCTGCCGCTAGAGGCGCCTCGATGTCTTTGTCTAGAGATAACATGAGAGCACATAACGAAAATGCCTTAAACTTCTTTTGTTCCGTTTTTTTAAGCAGGAAAATATTCTTGCAGCCCGTTTAAGTTGTCCTCCAGCTCCATGGAGCTGTGTGTGTCTGTGTGTGTCCAGTATGAATGAATGCGCGTGTGGGCCGGCCCTGTGTGTGAAATTTGTTTATTTCTTTATATGTGTTCGTTTCCATTTTTTGTTTCAAGTCCTTCTGTTTTGAAATGTATGGGTAAGGAATTGTTGCAAGCTTATAATCTTATCAGGATCAAGGACTTCAATACCTTTATTTTATGTATCAAGTATTTTTTTCCTTTCCTGTAACTTTTATTTCCCAGCTGAAATGGATTGCTGTTTAAAATGTTTTAGGAAACAGGATTATCTGAACTGTTGAATGTTGAAATGTTGTCTTTGTTTTCTTGGGTCAAAAGTTTTCACACCTTTTGCTATCAGGAGCGCAGCTACCCATTTTTGAGGGGTATGCAACAACAATATTGGCGCCCCGCCCCCAAAAAAAAAAACAAAAAAAAAAACACAAACAACTAAACAAAACAAAAGGCCAATAATTTTGATAAATGGTGCATTGCCACTTTAAGAGAGTCTAAACGGTTTTCATAACGTCCTTTTGCCAGCTATTGTTCACAATGGATAAGGCTGATAGGCACTCTAGCCTTGTTTGTTTGCACCACATAGACAACACACTATTACGTTATTACAAGGAGCCTTCATTGTTAGGATATGGAAACATGTAATGAGTCGCTGCTAGCATGACATTTCTGTTTGCAGTTGGCCATTAAAATTGCAGTATGAGCATGGTAGCCATCCAGCTATCCAGGGGCGCAACTACCCATTTTTGAGGGGTATGCAGCAACAATATTGGCGCCCCCCCCCCCCCCCCCCCAAAAAAAAAAAAAAAAAAAAAAACACAAACAACTAAAGCAAAACAAAAGGCCAATTAATTTACACTATTACTGTGCATTAGTGTCTATTGAATATGTTTTTAAAGAAATGCTGCCAATTTGATGTTTAACTTGATGTTACACTTGATAAGTATTGATAAATGGTGCATTGCCACTTTAAGAGAGTCTAAACGGTTCTCATAACGTCCTTTTGCCAGCTATTGCTCACAATGGATAAGGCTGATAGGCACTCTAGCCTTGTTTGTTTGCACCACATTGACAACACAATATTAAGTTATTACAAGGAGCCTTCATTGTTAGGATATAGAAACATGTAATGAGTTGCTGCTAGCATGACATTTCTGTTTGCAGTTGGCCATTAAAAGTGCAGTATGAGCATGGTAGCCACTGCAGCTATCTGAATGGAATCGGCTATGTTTCAATCGGCATTATGCTTAACAAACGCTAGTTAGTCTGTTATTTGCAAGCCTCCAAGTACAGACGTCATCACTTTAAATCCTACCTGTTGCCTTTCACCGTCCACTTATTTAACTGCTGTTGCATCCCTTGACATGCCTTTTCCCTCTTTCTTTTTCTATTTTTAGTCGTCAACAGCTTTTTTTTTACTGTATCCATCTTTTTCCATAGACGGCAACTCACTACTCGTAGGCCTATCTGCTCGCCTGCAGTCACGGCGCCCCCACTCCCTCTTCTATGTCAAAATTCTATGATGGAATCTTATGAGATAGGGCGCCTACTCTAGCCTGTTAGTCATCTAAAATGTTATAGAACATTGAGAAAATGTTGAAATGATTTAGAAACGGACAGCAGTAGCTACATATAGAAAATACCAAATATATTATTTTATTTTTTTACCATCGCTTTGGCGCCCCCATAGAGCTGCGCCGCATATAGCGCATACCCACTTTTTGCGCCACTGTTTGCTATCTTATCTCACTGCCTTTGTTTTTAGCATCACTGTATTCTATAACCAACCCCCCAGCTTCTCCCCCATGGACACAAAGGAACTTCACTGGGGAGATATGAACCTATGAGGAGTGTTAATGGGATACCATTGTAGATTTCAACCATTTTTTTTTCTTTCATTTAATTTATCTTTTGACGGACCCCTTTTGGGGTTTAACATGTTAAGAGAGATTTTTATTTTTGCTTGTATGCCAATGGGAAATGTTTGCTACATGTTTACGCCTTGTTTGATGTGGGCAAATGTTCAATTGAATGGATTCATACCCACAACTTGAGTTTCTTTATGTTTGAAATTACTTTTATTTGGTTATAGTTAAGAAACTATAAAAAGGGGGGGATAGATGGTATTGACTTGAAATACTTTCTTCTCTAAGTTTACTGGTTTTATTGCTCAAATTGTCATTTTGTTTTAAATGACTAATGTTTTGTTTTACTGACCCTCACTTCTAATGCAAAATCTCTTTAAAGAAAGGGATACCCTACCCACATGAGTCTGTGGATTTTTCTTTTGCTGTTGATCCGATGCAAATGTGTAGTAACTGTTTGGAGGTAAATAGCCCTGCTATGTTAAAAGACCCATACTGTAGGTGTGACTGTCTCCAATTGAGAAACTGAAAACATTAGCATACTTTTGTTGACGTGTGAAACTGCAAGACACTGCTTGACTCTGTAAGACACTGCTTGACTCTGTAAGTTTCTGTTGCTTTAAAGCACCTAGGCTGTACAGATGCTGGTAGTAACTAATATCATTTCTATACTTTCTTTGATTTGATTCTCTTTGACTTTGAATTTTATTTTTGTTATTCTGTTGCACCTTTATTTCTTTATACTACGGTTTATTTCATTTGATTTCCTTTTCAGTTTGTCCTGACTAGGAATACTTGTTGCTCAGATGATATGGTTACAGATTTCCCAATTCCATTATAGGTGCTAAGATAACAGGAGGATCATTTTATATAATCCTCATTTGAGCCTTTGCTGGCTGTGTTGCTATTTTATTTTTATTTTATTTTTCCTTGTTCTCATTGGTTTAATTTCTGATGGTCTGTTTGCTTGCCTTAACTGCTGATATATTTTAATTTCATTAGAAAACATATGGGTTGAAGTTTCATTTTTATGTTGTTTGTTTGTTTGTTGTTTTGTAATGATTTATTTCATACATTTACAAGCTTTGCTCCTAGCCACCCATCACCGGATGATATTTGATGTCTACAAACAGACCCTTACCATGTTGATGGTTTTTTTAACAATGGTGATGGTGATGTGTGTAAATAGCCTGTTACATTACAGGTTGAGGACTTGGACTCCTCAAGAAACTTTACTTCTCAAGAACACTGATTAATAGACGAGATTTGGACGAGATGTTTTGTTACCACTGTCATAAGAAATGTTTACATTATTACTAGGAATTCTGTTCTGAGGCATCACAAGCCTCAAAGTTCATGTACTATATTGTTTGCGTGTTTGGAGGTATAACTGAGAGGTCAAGACAGACCTGACTGCAGCTGACGTCATCTTTGAAAAATGTTGAACTCCACTGAATAATCATTTCCTTATTAGTACTGGAATGACAGCTAAAACCTTTTGCTCCAAAGCTACATGTATTTGCAAGATCTGTTTACAGATTCTGAAGTCGCAGACCCAGAAACATCCTAACGACGCATATCTCACTTCCCCCGCTGGCTTCAGAAGTGTGATGAGACACAACTTATCAAAAGGGGGACCGCAACCAACACCACCCCTGGAGACCCCAGCAGACTTCACAGTGTCCTTGGGAGAGCCGCTATGCATTTGGAAGTCTGGTGTACCATCCCACAAAAGGACCTTGGTCAGAACATCACGAGAAAGCAATTTAGAATAGTGGACCTGCTGTGGGCAGAATAACCCCCAAAAACAGCAAGGATCCGAAGGTTCCAGGTAGTCGACCCTGACCTTCAGACTAGAGAATTTTTATTTTGTTGGTATACTTTAACTGGAGAAGGAAACATTGAAGAAAAAGAAGAGGAACACAGGGTGTGGGGGAACGCCCCCTATTAATAGAGCCAAGCGCCGCCCTAAGCACATTTTGCACACACATACACATACTAAACATTGTGCACCACATGAAGAATGGAAACTGGCTTTGGTTGCATTTTCTTAGCTGTTTCTATGATAGATGATGTCAGTCTTTCTACTGTTGTTATTTTTATCTGTAACCTCCTTCCACACCCTAAAAGTCCTCTGTTGTTAATAAGCTGATTCATAATTTATGTAAGCAAGTTTAGATGTTCAAGTCTTTAAGGACTTGAAAAGGGGGAATTGAAGGAAATAATTCTGTATTCATATTTTATGTGAATGGTTTAATGATTCAAGTCTTTATGATTTGAATACTGTGTAGTTCTTATGGTCATTTGTGATTTTGTACCCATGTGTACCCTGTGTGTGTGTCTTTGGTCTGTATGCAAGCATCCTTTGTTTATCCTTGAATTCAGTGAAAGCCTGTCTATAGCCCTTGCCTATCACCAGGTGTGAAATGTTGATGTTTGTAGAACCGCATGTGTCCAAGCCTCTGAAGGACTTCCCAGGAAAGGGGCCACTGGCCCTCATTGAAAAGAATAAAGCCTGGATCCTGATATTGCATCGTCCTGATTAAGTCTCAAGAGAAATATGGTAGTAAAAATATACTATCAACGCCTACGTTTCTAAATAAAACAAAACACACCTTGTTAAGCTTTGCCTTAATATCTGGACTTATTCTTCTTAGCACATTTTTTGTTCATATCATTATAGTGACATTTGTAATTATTAATCTTTAATCAATGCCATTAGATAGAATAATACGAAAAGGGGAAGAACAGGACTAATACTATTAAACGCTATTGTAAAAAGAAAACGTATATAAACATATCACAAATCTGTTCATGAATTTGTATATGGGGCACATACAATATTGACTTTATGGCTACGGCCTACAACAATATATTGACGTGTTACATAAGTATCACTTCATTACACAGCAATGGCATTACTTACCGATCTTGATAAAGGGAACTTACTTTGTCAGAACCTTGTACCTCGGGCTGCTGAAGAAAGTCACTGATGACCTTCTCCATAGATTCCTGTAGATCTTCCTTTTCTTGTGTAGGGTGGAGCATGAGGGAAGGGTGAGAGGAGACTAACCCCTCTGGAGGGCGATAGGAGAGGGCCAGCATAGGAGGGAGAGGGACCCCCTTCCCCCCCAAGAGCTGGTAGTTCAACAGAACATCCTCAGTGAGGGTATTGAGTTGGGGAGAGCTGCAGGTCAGGCAGTCCAGCCCCTCCCCCACAGAGGGGCCCATTGAGCCATCTTCTAGGAGGTACATGACACGACAGGGAGAACCGAAGGTGTCCAGGTAAGTATAGCCCCCAGCCTCAAAGGTAACAGCCTTCACAATAAACAGGGAGAACAGGCCTGATTGGGTGTTGGAGGGGGATCTGCACACCCAGGAGGGGCACAGACAGAGCAACATTCGACCTGAGAACAAAAGCAACAAAAGATATTTTTCATTCCTGATATAACTTTGAATATCTGGCAATACCGATACCGGGGATGGACAGTATTTCAAATACGTATTTCAAATACAAAATAGTATTTTGTCATTTGTATTTTATTGGGTTGAAGAAAATGACTGTGTATTTTATATCCAGGGTTGGGTCAGATTACTTTGAAATGTAATCCATTACTGACGACAGATTACATGGCAATTTTTGTAACCAGTAACGTAATCAATAGGATTACCCAAAACATGTAACATAATCTGATTACTTTACTTTTTACACAACTTGCACACAACAAACACATTCTTATTTTCCACAGTCTTTAATTAAGATGTGATATTGCAAAGTGCTGAATGAAGTTTTCCGGACTGGAACCGGTCTATCGGTCAGCGTCAACGGCTCCTCCATCTTAGGTTTTGATTTGAACCTTTTTCGTCAAGAAACTACACAGGCAATTGGATGATAGTGACATCTAGTGGACAAACGAATGGACTGCTTGTCAAATTAAAACATTAGTTAGGCTATCATAAAAAAGTTGCAACGTTTGCAAGATAAAATGTAATCAAATAATCCCCAACAATGTAACTATAATCTGATTACACATTTTTTTATTGTAATCTGGGCGTGTAATCTGTGATACGTGTAATCCAGATAACATGTTTGTATCAAAATACTTGGTGTGTAATTTTGTTTAAAAAAAAACCAATAGTTTTGGTGATCTGATTACATCATAAAAGTGCAATACAATGAATGTAGCCTCTACATTCCTGTACATGCAACCAGTTATGTGCAACATTGTTCAAAAAGTTGCCCCATGTATCACCTAACGTAGCCTACAGTTTGCAGATTTATGGCATGAAAAGGCAGAGAAAAGCTGTTGCTCTCAAACACTGTCCACCAGGGTTTCCGTTGTCCGGTAATTACCGGACATTGGCCGGAAAAAAAATGAAATGTCCGACAAAATTAAATCTCTCCGGTCAAATTGTCCGATTGAAATTGGCTAATAATCCCGTCCCCTAACGCAATCTGAATTTGAGAATAAGCCTTAATATGTAGGCCTAAGCCTATATTATACGTCCTTTGGCTATGTTTTTAAATGAACAGGCTCTACCGTTTGAAAGTTATTAAACAACACGCATAACCTATGCTGCATTTCAAATAGGAAGCGTCCATGTTAAACAACGAACAAATGAGAGGCGGTTCAAACATGGCCAGGCCCAGGCAGGCAGACTAGCCTTAAACGTTTTTTCAGAGGCCAGACGCGATGGATGATGATAAATTGGTACCGTCTGAAGCCTCAGATGTCCGGTCAACTCCATCACCACCAGATAAAAAGCAGAAGTGTCGGGCGTATATCTGTCGGAATCAGTGACATTGAAAGTGGAGTTGCGGGGGGTAGCCTACGGCTGCTCCAAGACACTGTCATTCTCCGTGTACATTGGACATGCAAAGTGTTCTTTACCCAAAGCATACAGTAGGTTTATGCGTTCTCTGTCTATGATCTGCAGGGTTAGGGCCTCCTCGACGAGGCGATTACTGGTCCGCGGATAATTTCTGGCACAATTAAACGGTATCATTGAACCGCGGCCGAAAGAAAAAGAAACTAAACATTTCCCAGAATAGGAAACATTTCTTAATTTATTGTTATCAAATAAAGAGGCATAGCATTAGGGGGTAGTGGTGTGAGCGCTCATTCTTGTGTGTGCGCATCTGTGTAAGTTAAACAGTCACCACTGAGATAACGTGGGTAGCAGCAACAAACAACGTAGCCTTTTTAAAACAACGAACGAAGCGGACTCTTGCTGTCCGTGAAAAGATACTGGCTAGATCTTGTTAGGCATGTTTAAGTTAGGCTAATGAACATGTTGCATTCTACACAGATTATGTAATTCTTTAAGCTACATAGCCTGTCTCCAGTTTTCCTCAGTTTGACTAATTAAGAAGGGATAATAGGATATTTGACCGGCATATCATCAAAATGTCCGGAAAACGAAACCTCTGCTGGTCACTTTGACCGCCACCATTTTTTTCTAGCGGAAACTCTGCTGTCCACTTAATCAACAGAGTCAGGTATGAAGGTACAGATTAAATAGACAAAGTGTGATTTCATGCTCCTTTTAAAGAGTATTTTAGTATTTTTAAAATACAGTAGGCCTACTTTATTTTGATACATGGTGTGGCTACTGTATTTTGTGGTTTATTTTGATAGACTTAAGATCAGGGTTAATGTATTTCTGCCCATCCCTGACCGATACCAATCTGATACCATCACTAGTAGAGACAATAGAAATCTACCCCAGTGAAATTGCATGATATTCTGTTGGAATATCATGCAATTGGAAATGAGGCATTCATGAAATGATACCCTTATGTGGTCATTATTTCTGCAATTAAGGTAGATTGTCAATTACCTGGGCATTTCTTGCCACCAGCCAGCAAAAGTGAGAGGTATTTATCAGGAGATGCCATGACACAGATTATTACATCACACCTGCCAACATCTGCAAAAAGAAAAAGAATACACTTCATATAATACATCCAATGTGAGGTTATGTCATGTGTATTGCATTAACTGAAAAAGCATTTAACACTTTAGTTTAGGGAACACGATATTAACCATTAATACATAAGTAACGTCTGTATTTATTGGTGCTCAATAAGATCTGTATTAACTGTCATTACACATTTATTATGTCTTTATTCAACAATTTCTTACTTACACTGAATAGGTGATTTATTCTTGGTAAATCATACTAGTTGGTCTTGATCTAAGGTTATTGATATATAGTACGGATCAAAATAAAAACTAAATAAATACTGGCTAAGAGTGTCTTAACAGGTACTTCTCACTGAGGTCACCAACAGGACATACAGGGGAATACAACTATCCAACTACGTTCCCATTCTTCCTATTCTACGTACAATTATCCAACTACGTTCCCATTCTTTATTGTATTTCCTTGTGATGAATCAGATTTTAGCTTGCAAAATAGCATACATTTAATAGTCATAACAATGTGATTAAAAGCGGACAAATAATTAAGTTATGAAACGAGACGTTGCCAGAATAGTTTGTCATTATCTTGTGTAAGTGTAGGCTATGTTTTATTAGGCATATGAGGTAAAAGCAGAGAAGGAACATGTGGTTTAGTCTGTGCTGCGTCAAAATCTAAGCCTATATGTTATTTAAAGGAATTATCCGGAGTAAAATGCACTTTAGATCAATTTATGGATGATTGGGAGTACATATGTTGAGTTGACATCAAAATCATGTCATTCGGATGTGTTTTGAGAAAGTTCGATTTTACCGTTTTTAGTCAAAACTCGTTAGCCTGGAAGTGACCAGGGCATGTCATTTCACCGCTACAAAACGCTATTTTTATACCTCTTCTACAGTTCCAAACAACATTACACTTACGTGGTAGTGAGTAGAGGGTCCCTAAAGCCAAACCGAAGTATCCCGAGGTCTTTATGTGGTCGGATAGAGAGTCCAGAATGAATTTCATCAAGCCAGTACCTTTCCGGAAATGTTGCTGCTTTCTTACTCGACCTTTAAACGTCTTCTTAAGTGACACCCCGAAACATTATTGCACAGGCAGCACACACAGTAGGACTCTCACAAGTAGCAAAAAACTGGCATGACCAATGTACCGAGTAGCCTAAGCCTAATATGTATATTTATCTTCCAACAAACATAAAAACGGCGCAACAATCTAATCTTAAACTAGATGTACCGCATAGCGGTACAAAATATGACCGCCGTTCAGTCCTGTACATCCGTTCTGCGAAAATAAATCACACTTCAATTTGTCTCCATATTTTACTCCATCCCCCACTCTTGAAACTTTTGTGTATGCTTGTTTGGCATGCCTGAGTGTGTGTGTGCGGCTGCATAGAAAGTAGCCTACTGGTGCTGAAAAGGTGAATAGATTGTAGAATAGCCAAAGAACAGTGGTGGGTAGTAACGCGTTACAAGTAACGCAAATGAGTAAAAAAGTACTTTTTTCGGGTAACGAATACTTTCCACATTCCTTTTTTAAGGCTGTAATTTTACTCTTACTCGAGTAAATATTTGAACTAGAATTGTACTCTTTACTCAATTACATTTCCCATTGGGCCTTCATTAAAATGAGTATTTCGATAGAAGTAGGCTACACATATCTTTGTTGACTGGAATACAAGCATACACGTTAGCGACGTGCCCTCCCTAGGTTGCAACATTGTTGCGATTACACAGCAGAGGAGACGAGTCTGCTAAGTTGGTACTGAGGACTAGAAACGCCATGGATGCAGAGATGAACGTTAGTAGCCTACTACCAAAAGCAGCCCCCACTCCCATGGTCAACGTCTGACCACATCTGCAACACTGTTCCGTCCCATGCGAAGGAAGGGAGACAACCGTAATGAAAGGAATGTGTCAGCCTAAGCATAACAATATCAGCCTTCAAAATGTTGAGGTAAATTGCATTGTTTTCTATCAGTGGTTCTCGTAGTGCTACTTAGCGAGCTAGTCCTAGCTGTGTTCGACTGAAACAAAGGCTATTTCTTGACATAACTCAGGGGTCTCCAAAAACGGTGCCCGCGGGCACCATGTAGCCTGCGGGATGCCTTTACGGCGCCCACAGCGCACTTTCTAAAAATAGCCAACAAGTCGCCTGCAGATCACGCTCTAAAACATCCTCCATTGTGTATTTTTAAATAGATATTTAATTGTAGACCATACATCTGTAATATTGGCTATATTAGCTTGCTCATCTGGTGTAGCCAATGCAAGCATATCTCTGCAAAAGTTCTGTGGCTATTCCGTGTCCGTACGGTTCGTGCATGATTGTTCAAGGACTGTAAAACAATTGCTTTAGGTCACGGGCCCTTTCTCCTCCGTAGCCTACTGGTGTAGCAATAGCGTTGAAAATCTTGTGGCATGCATACCAATAGGACTGTCAGATCATGGAGAGATTTCAGATGTGCAATAAGGCGTCTTCATAAGTTAGTCTGGTGTTGGTGATTGCTATTGAAATGTTACAACCGAATTGTTCACTGAAATCAGAACTTAAACAACCTCTGAATTATGAATGGTGGGAATGCTATTAGTAATCTACATTATTAATTGCATTAAATATGGCTTTTTTCGTTTAAAAAATTAGATCAGATTCCTCATGGAAGCTTTGAATTGAACTAACTGAACAAAAACGGTCAGTGTTGCATATTGATATTGATGTATTGAAGAATCAGATAAAAATACAGTTGCTTAATATATAAAGGCTCATAGGCCTATATAATATTGATCTTAAATGTAAAAATCACATAGGTCTATTATTTAGGAGGATCACCCTTGCAAAAAAGAAGTGAGGGTCTGTTTGTCTCAAATGAGTAGCCCTATGATTTTGGATCCTTCAGATAGCCCTCAATCCCAAAAAGGTTGGAGACCCTGCATGGTATAACTAGTAGAATGTATGCTTCAGGAAGGGTTGACAACTGATTATATGCAGCAATTATTGAATGGGATTTTGTAGATTGCTTAACCAAAATGTAATAGTTGGGAACTTGTTCCAGCTATCATCTCCCTCTACCATTCTTCCTCTCTCTCTCTCTCTCTCTCTCTCTCTCTCTCTCTCTCTCTCTCTCTCTCCCTCCTTTGGTAGTTGTGTTTCAATTTGATTCCTTCAAATGCGCCACTGACTATCAAAATACAGATGCGCTGTTTGAAGTTGCAGTGCTTGCTTCTAAAGGGAATGACAGGTGTCATTTTTATTGGTTTAAGCACCAGGTGCCTGGTTTTTGCACCAGGCGCCTGACGTTTGATAACAAAACCACTGGACTGTGGACTGGACAAACCCCTAAATGTATTTAAGCTATATCCGCAAGTGACCATGTGTTTTAGATCACCAAAATAGGGCCTGTTATGTCTTTTTCACTGATCCAAGCACATCAATACAAAAATGAAAAGTAACTTGAAATTTGAGTAGTTTCATAAAGAAGTACTTTTTTACTTTTACTCGAGTAGGTTTGTCCAATTGGAATATTTACTTTTACTCAAGTAGATTTTGAAGGAAGTAAATATACTTGTACTTGAGTATAGATTTTCAGTACTCTATCCACCACTGCCAAAGAAGATGTAGCATTGTTATAAAACCTTTAAAATCTCTAAACAATCACAAGTAGGGCAGTTCATCACAGTTCATCCATTGCAACTGGATTGATGAAAGGTCACTTACACCCAGGCTTGGAATTTCACCATTCTGGGGGCAAGGCCACTTGGCCTTCAGTTGGGTATATTTGGTGGGGGGCACAAAGGCCACATGTCAGGGCACCAAGGCCAAAGTTAACTATACAGTAGGCTATAAAAATTATCAAAGTTGTATTTTGCCCATTCACTGCAGTAGACCTGCATCACTGTAGCCTATGAAACATTACAAAAACATGGCATATTACATAGAACTGTAAATCATCTGATCATCTAATAATTACAGATATCTAGGCAATATATAACATTTATTTTATATTTGGCCTGCTATGAAATCATGTATTGAACAGAAAAGCACAGCTCAGCTTTAAGAAACTCAAATAGCCTAGATGCATGCTTAGCATTTTGTGATCACTACTTTCACAAACTCTTAGTCAGCTGTCCTCTGATTTACTAATATCTAGGCGATATTTGTAACATTTATTTTGTATTTGGCCCGTTATGAAATCATGTGGAACAATTTAAACACATTGTAAAACTTAAAGCACAAATTTGGAGACATCCATGCATGTCGAAATTTACTGCAAATTCAAAACTGGATTACTCTGGAACGGGTAACTGTACAGGGGACTGCTTTACACCTTTGTGTTCGGTAAAGTCTGCTGTTTGCTATGGTTTGTCATGTGTTAAAAGAAGGGTTCGTGAAGTATTCCACAGAGATGAATGGGTAGGGAGATCTGACGCATAACCTTCAGTAGAATGTATGGTTAAATTGAATTATATTTACTTTTCTCGCGAACCGTTCAACACAGCAATTATCGGCTAACATCGTTTAAAAGCTGAGAAAAAGCTCTTTCATGTGATACTGGTGATGTCTGTGTGATGCATAGGCTACTTCGCGAGTAATTCAACTGAGAATGGGTGAATTTGGACGCACTTTCTTTCTTGCGCTATCACTTTCTCCACTGTGTAAAATACTAAATTAATTTGCGCTGTGAATGCTAAGATTATTTTGACAGGCCACAGGCTAAATAAAAATCGCTATTAGTAGGACGCAAAGCAGAATAGTGAAAGGGGGCACCAAGGCCACCGTGGCCTGTAAACCTCTGATTTTCAAAGGGGCCTCACGGCCAACGCAAGGGGCTACAACGGCCATGGCCGTCGTGGCCGCCGTGAAATTCCTACCCTGCTTACACCTGTAGGCTACATTGTATTTGGGAAAAGCAAAAGGTATCAGCATAATGTTATTTATTTATTTATTTATTTATAAACAAAAACATCTCTGTCAGTTCCATGCCGTTTTCAACAGCTATCAAAAACAAAGGTCATTTTTGGATGGATGGATTTTTTGTGAATGTTTCTTCTTCTACATAAGATTTTAGTCATCTTTAGTTCATGTAATACTTTATTGTCAATGCACAAATTAAGTAATAGTAGTCTGAAACGTTATTGTTAATGCACAAATTAAGTAACAGTAGTCTGAAACGAAATGCTGTTTTACATCTAACCAGTGGTGCAAATAACTGACATGTCCAAATGGGCCTTGATGAAATGCGTCGCTAGACTGTTCATACACATTTTAACGGGCCAAAGTTGAAGAGCTGTTGTCCGTTATTGTTCGTGCAAATATAGGCTGATTCATGTTCCCTTGCATTGTGTAACTGAGGTCCATGGCTAGTCTGGCTTTCACCAGACCAAGCTCAATCTTTTAAGAAATCAAAAAATAAATAGCGGGCAGATCAGGCTGGGTTCACCCAGCCTAGTCCATAGGCACCCGATATTGTTTAATTTTCCGATTGAGATATCCACGCTCTGGCTATTCTAAATGCAAAAATGCATCAGGGAGTTATGACAAAACTGTAACTAACAAACTAGATCCTAATAGAAAGCTGTTAGCTTCCCTAAGCTACAGGTAGGCTTATAAGGTAATAAATTGTCAACAGGCTATGCTGGCGACACAAATAAAATCCCCTTTGCAAACCAATGGCTTACGCCTTACAGTATCAAGCGGACTTAAACTGCCATATCGTGGCGAAAAGTTGTAAAAAAATTCACGCAGCTCCATGAGTCAAGGAAAGCGCGAATGAAGTAGCCACTTCTAAATGGGACCCACTACACAGTAGCTTAAGGTGTGTTGCTAAAGCAGCCATAATGAAATGAAGGTGTGTGTCATTGTTTGGATACTTCACACACACGTGCTTTTTAATTTCACAGACTACAACTACCAAGCTGGAATCAAAGCACATCGATTCTCCTCTCACACCCTGCACGCACTTAAAACTAAATAAACAGGCGGCTCAGTCTCACGCATGTATAGGCAAAACTGTATCAGACCGGTGTAACGTTGGTAAATCTTCCATTGCACAGAATGATTTTTGTAGCACGTGCAACAAATGACAGTCGAAAGATACAATTACAGTGCTGCTATCAATTTGCTTGGTATAACCGCATTTATAGTTTTCTACAAATGCAATCAATCAAATTGGCCTCCATCACTCAACCAACGCTAACGGTAACATTACCTAGGTCCTTATTGATATTATAAGATTAACGTAGCCTACCTGCAGTAAAAACCAAGCGTGTCCGATAAACATCCTCAGATTTATTTCGGCTTCAAGAAGAAATGGGAATTACATTTCATGTGAACATCATCCTATCCTTATTAGACGTTCTCTGCGGTAAACTATAGTTTAAATACAGTCCTTGTAGGAAGCGTCCATTGTTTTCCCAACCCACTTTTAACTTCCAACATAATTACGTCTCACTGCAATGATGCGCCATCTAGTGGACAAACGACTACTTATCGCCAATACTGGAAATGCAGCCATGATGATGATGATGAAAATGTTTTTTGGCTTTCTTTTAATCCTACTGAATTTGTAATTATGTATCGGCCGTTCTAATACCGATAGTATGTGGGTGCCTGTGTGTGTGTGCATGTTTATATGTGTGCACTGCCATCTACAGGCCAATGAGTGTACAGTCACTAAATGTACACATAACCTAATTTTTTTAGACCCCCCCCATGGATGAAATTCTACGAAACTTGGCATACCCCCAGAGAATGCCAGGTCAATCATACACATAAAATTTGGTGCACTTCTGAACATATATAAGATATAAGATAGGGGCGATTAAAGCAGAATAATATTGCATTTTCATTTTTTACCGGGGGGGTGCAAATCACAAATGAGTGATTATGGGCCAGATTGATGTGGGCCCTTGAGACCAACATACCATAAAAGATTCTTCATCCTCAGTGCCACGGTTCAGGTAGTTATTTAGGAAAAACTGCTTTTTTTGCGGGTCGGGGGGCCCAGCACGGGGGGGGAGTGGCCCCCGGGGACGAAACAAAAATGTTCCGTAAAAGTCTAGTGGGGCTACATACCCACCAAATTTCATGTACCCCGGTGGTTCGGTGTCCCGGGTATCGTTGACCAAAAATTCAGGAAGTAGATGACGGGAAAAAAAAAAAAAAACTTTGACAATCCCTATATGACCGCTTCGCTAGCTTCACTAGCGGCGGTCATAATAATTACAATTGTGAAATTATGTGTAGATCCGAAGTTTAAACAGTAGCTGTGACATGCAGTCACCTGACATCACCATCAAATTAGAGGATATTTCAGAACTATTAACGTGGACAGCTCCCCTTAAGACAGGGCTGGACTGGGACAAAAAATCGGCCCTGGCATTTTTGGTCCAGGTGGCCCACACACACCATGATTGGTCAGACACATTCCCTGCAGACATTTTTTTTCATTTTTTTTTAAAAATTATTACTATTGATATTTGATATTGTATTGATATTAATGTTATTATTACTATTTTGATTAATATTGTGGATCATATTGGCTTATTAGGGTCCAGGGGTGCTGATCTGTGATTTTAGTACCCTCTAAGGTTAAAAGGTGACTGGTTTGGTGTAAATAACAACTATATTAATAGAGGGGTTTACCAAGCCTAGGGAGCCAGAAGTCTAGAGAGGAGCCTCAAAATATTTTTGGCATGTGAGCAAGGATGGATTATTGAATGAGTCTACCGAGCCCAAGAGGTAAAGGGGCCCTGAAGCCAAAGTAGTTGCGTGAAGTCACTACCTCTATAAGTCAAAAAGCAAAAGGCTATGAATCTGAACAAATTTGGGTGTTGCCCTTCTCCAGCTGACCATCCCAAAAATGCACCAGAATACAGGAAATCACATCTACCAAATTCAGAATTTTCTGGGGGAGTACCCCCAGAACCCCCCCGACCGTCTATACCCACTTTTGCACAAATAGGGTCCCCTAGGGTCCTTATTCATATGTACCCAAGGAGACAGTTAATAATCCATCACTGTATTAATACATAACCTCACTGTATTAATGTATAATGTAACATTACAGCGTGACATTTGTGTCAATAATCACCAAGCACAGGTGACTCCGCGTTGTGGGAGGGGGCTATTAAGGTATATTGGGTGCAAAAGTGGCGAGCACATTTAACTGCAGATTTTGATAAATATTTCTCAGATGCACAACTTCGGATGCATTAGTTCACATTTGGGTTTACAAATGCACGAATGTTGTGCATGTTCTCAGATTATGAAACACGGATGTGCAAATGTGTTTCGCACCAACTGCGCTGCAACGATTGGAGCAAAAGTGTCGAGTGCGTGACTCTTGAAAGTTGTGACTCACAGGATAGGATTTGTGTACCTGTAAAAAGGATTTGTGAACCCGTAGCCCCTATTTTGTGTTAACAAGATATAAAAAAAAACTTCAACTTTACTGTTACACATTTATGACTTTAGTGTGCACATGCAAAATCTGCAGTTAAATGTGCTCGCCACTTTTGCACCCAATATACCTTCATAGGGGGCCCCCAAATCAAATTCTGCTTATTATAGGGCCCCCAAAAGGCTCTATCTGAACATCTGAAGGCATATTAATAACAGCAACACAAAGTTGTAGTATTAATAATGAAACACCCCCATTCTCGCAACTAACCCGTCTGACCAGCCACCCCTTTAACCCTCCGGGGGGGGGGATCTCATTCTTGCCTGTCCTCAAAATTTGAGAGCCCTGTTTTGCGCAATGAAACTCCAGACACACGTTGTGTGGCATCAATTGAAGTGTTTCCCTCCCTTGTAAACCTGGCAAACATGGCAAAATCTGGAAACGTTTCATTTGCCAAAAATTAATTGGAACCGGAGACCCATAGGCTACCGGAGGGAAATGGACATCTAACCGCTGAGTATCCTGCAAACGTTACATCGATACGATTGACTCTGATATGTCATATAGGCCTATTTTGTTTGGTTTTAGTTTGTATTGTCAGCTAAGTGACTCGGTCAACCAACTATGACCGGCAAACGACTCAAAGTAAGCCATTGTTTGTATAAACAGTCCTTTTTAATACACTATCTTTAGCCTATTTACAAATTATATTTGTCAATGCCTTGTTTTATACTGTACATATAAATGAGCTCTTACCTTTTCTAGGGTTTTGAGTACGGTCTCTAGTCTTGGGAAGAGCAAGTTCACATAATATTTGCTGCAAGGTCGAGTAGCTTTGGGGCAAGAAGCTGTCCATGATAAGCAGACTGTAAAATGTGTGTTGTGTCCTTTATACTAATGTTAACACTGAAAGATGGGTCAGTCTGAGGCAGGTAGTGCATGACTTTAAGCTTAAGTGAATGTTCCCGCCCCCTTCTCAAAACCCAACCCCTAGAGCACTTCTTAGCATTTTCTCAAACTGGGTGGTCCAGATTCCTAGGTCCTCACTTCCCTTACGAAAAAGAACTCCAGTAATACTATAAGATTTAGTAGTTATATGGTAGTATAATACCTCCATAATATCCTTACCATCTACAGAGTTCCTATTCTACAATCGTATAGTAGGCCTACTTCTATAGTATGTTCCAAAAATACTATGGTATTCCTACAAGATTACTAATATTTTGTCCCAAAATACCATAGATTCATAGTTATTTTTTTAAGGGTCGTAAGGGTTAAATATAAATGGAAAAAAGCTTGTGTTGCATTTTGTTTATACGATTTTCTGGGGGATACCAATAAATGTGGCACTTTTAGTTTTTGTGAAATATATTTATGAGATATTCCTTTTTCTCATTCCTTGCTTCCCTTTAATGTTGGATTTTCCCTCATTGCTGTCATTGTGAGATTAAGATAAATCGCAAAAAGATGATTTTTTTTATATACCTGGTTTTAGTCAGCTTAGGAGGACCAATACATGTGGAGGGCACAATACATAGACTGTATGAGAGCACACTACGTGCTTGGCCTCTCTACAATGAGCTTCGGGCTCTGTGCCTGCCAGTAGAGGCTTAGGTGTAAATGGTCTAACTACAAGAATGTAAATGTCTGTCATTCTGTCAAATGTCTGTCTGTCTGTCATTGTAGTTAGACCATTTTGTGCTTGCAGTTACTCTTGACTACTCAAGGCATTTTTCGACCAACAGAGAATGCGTTCTTGAACTGATTCCGTTCAGAATTCTTTGAACTTTGGTCCTATCTAGAGCCATATAAAGGTAGAGTTGCGATAATGGGTGTTCAAAATTCGTTAAGGTCACGTGGTTCATGTAAACTTCAAAAAGTTCCCGGAAGTGATTGACAATGGATTAGAATGCATTAAATTGAGCTACTGTTCAATGAGACACAGAGCCACAATTTTGGGTAATTGACAGACAATAAATGCATTGATATACAATATTTATAACACAGTGTAATTATTGTGTAAACTGTGTAGTTATCCTACAATTACAGCAATATTAAATTAAATTCCAGACCGTAGCCTGCTAACCCCATGGTACAGTAACCCCATGGTAATGCGATGCGAGTGATCATAATAACATATAAAACGTGATATAGTCCTTGATAAATAACCAGGCTATGAGCTCATAAACAACAGCATTTTGTCACCGTTTGTCATTCACCGTGCTGTGAATAGAGCATTAAGATGATAGGCTAAAGAGCTTGAGATTCAGACAACCTGCATTTTTAAAAAAATAACCCCTTAAATAACAACTTCTGGTGAGATTTTTGGAAAGAAGCATTAACACTTTGAGACCTTGAATTTGTCATTGTATACATCCTCTTGTTTTTGTTTATTTTTCAGGACAGTCTGGGATTTGTATCTTGCATAGCTTATGTCTCTTATGTCAGCCTTTATATCAAGGGGAAACCATTTGTGTTTTATGTCACCAGGAAGCATGTCAGTAGAAATAACCATTGGATCAAGAATGGGCATGCCGAGACCAACTTTTTATTTTTTATTTTTTATTATGGTGGTTGGCAGCTCATTGTCTGTAGCAGTCCTGTATCTTTAGAAAAAAATGTATGTGTAGAATACTCGCTAAAATTGATAACACTCATTGATAATAAGCTAATTTCATTCATTGTTGACATGGTCCAGCCATAGAGGCTCAGACGGGTGTCCCGGGACCTGATGAACATGCCGCTAAAAAGCACAAACGAGTGCGAAAGTTGCAGCCGCGACGACAGGGAAAATGCAGGCAGCCACGAGAGTGATAGGTCGTATAAAATGAACGTTGCTGATGTCTGGGTTACGCAAAGCTACAACGACACTTCATTATGTTTTTTTAATGACCGACAGTTTAGTTTAGTTTATAAATAGGAAAATAATTTTGCCATAATGTAAGCTAGGCCTACAGCGTTACAGGTGTTTGTAGAAAGGCCTGATTTACACACACTTTTAAAGTGCCATAAGTAGGCTGGTTTACCAAAATGACAGGCAGTTGAATTTCTGAATAAAAATAATGTTGGTGCAGTTTTGACATCTTAAACATGTAACCCCACATAAGTGCACAAACATAACGTGGTGTCCTATTTTGGAATTTTACCCGGATACAACGAACACTATTTTTTGATTGGATGTCGGTGGCTATTTATTTTTTTTGATTTGGCTGGTGAGTGGTGCGCTAGTTCCGAACCCTGCGAGATATCCTCTCGTATCCCTGCGCATCCACTAATAATTATGCAGATACCTTGACATCCCTAGTAATTTCTGCATGAGAAATGCACGGTGTGGCGTGTAAGCATGTGAACTTGTTGAATTGGGTGTCTCATGCCCATTGCGTGAGACTTGAGAACCCTGATCATTGTATAACCATTTGTGTAAGCAGAAATATTGTTGTGCTGAGTTCTAAGAACAGAGAGTTCAAGTTAAATGTTGTTGTGCTGAGTTCTAAGAACAGAGAGTACAAGTAAAAGTGTGCAACCAGACAAACAGGAACTGCTCCCTGTCATCACCTCACATACATACAGCACACTGCTTGCTACAGTAAGCCTCCTCTACATACTTGTTGCACACTGCCCCCCCTCCCTACATACACAGCACATTGTCTTCAGGATTTTCTCCAACACACATCCTCTACATACTTACAGCACACTGCCCCCACCTACCCACACACACACACAGTCACTGCTCCACTCCCCTCCCGCCCACACACACATCTTCACTGTCATCACTCACATACATCATACATACAGTACTCTGCTTGCAATAGTAAGTCCCTTCACCATACTTGCAGTACACTGCCCCCCCCCCCCTACATACACAGCACATTATTTCATCAGGAAGCTTCTCCAACACACATCCCCAACATACTTACAGCACACTGCCCCCCCCCCCCCCCCCCAATACACAGCACATTGTCTCATGAGAAAGCTTCTCCAACACACATATTGCACACTGCCCTCTCCCCACATACACAGCACACTATCCCATCTCCCCTGTCATCCCCCCAACACACACACCAAGACCCCTGGCAGTTGGGTTAGCCCCTTGAGCCGTGGATCTGCCCAAGGTCTCTTCCTTGGTAAGGGAGTTTTTCCTTGCCCCTGTTGCTCTTGGGTGCTCCTTGTTGGTGCCCCCCCCCCCCCCCCCAATCCCAATCCTCCCCCACCTTTCTTATGCAGCCCTTGCCACTTAATCTACTAAACCCCTCTTCTACTGCACTTTTTACCCCCCCCATTAATGCACAAATAGGCTGACACCAGACAAAATTTCACTGCATTTCTTACTTCCAGTAACTATATGCATGTGACAATAAACTTCCTTGTATCCTTGTATCCTGTCTGTGTGTGTGTGTGGATGAGATAAGAGTGTCACAATAAAGTCGCTATGTCTTGCTTCCTATTTTCTGTGTGCATCTCCTCTTGGTACCAGAGTTTGTGGGCAAAGCCATACTACGTGTTGTGGTTCTTGTATCTAGATGTTGGGGTTAAATTCCCTGACAGTTACCAACAATGTTAACAACAAACTCAGTTTCACTGCTGCAAACAAAGTTGGCTATATGCTTCGCCATATAACGAACCAGCTAGCCTTGTGATGATAAAATCTTTACCTTTTGTTTAGTCCACCTAGTCCGAGGGCAAGCGAGAGTTGCAGTGTTTTGTTACAGTCATGAATTTTTAATAGTTTGCTGGATAATTTAACAAAGTTACCAGTGAGAGTTGCAACACATGGAATTAAGAGGAAGGAATAGAAACTATTTATTTTCAAACAAAGGATATCTATTAAGGCCTGAACAAAATCTCTTTCCACTTCAGGATAGTACACAAACTCAGCCAGCTGCTAGCTAGCTAGCCAGCTAACTAAACTGTTTAAATTATTAAAATTTCCCTCGGGATGACTAAAGTATCTATCTATATATCCATCTATCTATCTATCTATCTATCTACCTGTGCACACAACTTGGAAACTAGATGATAATGATGATGGTAGTTGTGAATATAGCAACAAAAGTCTGAAGTACCATCACAGAGGCTACTAGCAGAGAATGTCTAATAAGGGGAGAACCGCCACTCTCGGGAAACTTCCGGTTTCTGAACTGGTTGCAGTTCCTCCACATGAGGGCGCTTACGAATAAGTGCAGCATTAATGGAGGTCTATGGAGCTGTACCCCTCAAATCCACTTTTCTCGGGATAAAATTTTTTGCCCAGAAATTTGAATGTTGCATGCGAAAGAGGGGACAGAGAAAATACACACCGCTGAGTATTATATTTTTTGAGTCACTTATTTGTTCTAAAAAGCCTTTCAAATGCGTCAATGATGTCATTCATTAGCAGAAAGCTAGTGTGTTGTGGGCAACAACGACCCAACCTGTAAGAAATCGAAAGGACGTAAGTACTCGTTCATTCAACTTTTGACCTATAATCCATAGTGAGCTTGTAGAAAACACAATCAAATCTTCGATTTTTCAACGACAACCAGGTGAAAGAGACAAATTTAGCCATCTAGCTCCATAGACCCCCATTGTTTTTGCACTTATTCGTGATCGCCCATAGCGGAACTGCAACAGATTGCAGGTACAATGGAGTTAATAGGGAGTGATCCGGCTCTCCGTAAACGGGCTCTGCTACTAGTGTTTCTTACTGCAGCTTCTTCTGCTGTGTAACGTAGTTAGCGTTAGTCTTTTCACATATTGCAACTAGTGTCGCGACCACCACGCGCGAGTATAAATGGTTACGGCGCTTCTGTGACGTCACATTGTCGTGCTACTGGTCGGGTGCGTCGAGTATGTGGGACGTTTAAGCCTAATATGTTCATATATCTTCCAACAAACATAAAAAACGGCGCAACAATCTAATCTTAAATAATTACAATTGTGAATTTATGTGTAGATCCGAAGTTTAAGCAGTAGCTGTGACATACACCTGACATCACCATCAAATTAGAGGATATTTCAGAACTATTAAGGTGGACAGCTCCCCTTAAGACAGGGCTGGACTGGGACAAAAAATCGGCCCTGGCTTTTTTGGTCCAGGTGGCCCACACGCACCATAATTGGTCAGACACATTCCCTGCAGACAGTTTTTTCATTTTTTTTTAAATTATTACTATTGATATTTTATATTGTATTGATATTAATGTTATTATTACTATTTTGATTAATATTGTGGATCATATTGGCTTATGATGGTCCAGGGGTGCTGATACCCTCTAAGGTTAAAAGGTGACTGGTTTGGTGTAAGTAACAACTATATTAATAGAGGGGTTTACCAAGCCCAGGGAGCCAGAGGTCTAGAGAGGAGCCTCAAAATATTTTTGGCATGTGAGCAAGGATGGATTATAGGATGGATTATTGAATGAGTCTACCGAGCCCAAGAGGTAAAGGGGCCCTGAAGCCAAAGTAGTTGCGTGAAGTCACTACCTCTATAAGTCAAAAAGCAAAAGGCTATGAATCTGAACAAATTTGGGTGTTGCCCTTCTCCAGCTGACCATCCCAAAAATGCACCAGAATACACACACAAATTCAGAATTTTCTGGGGGACAATTCATCACACAACACAAGGAGTGTCTTCGATCAAAAAAGCGTACCAAAGATCCAAGTAAGTCCCCTCTATGTTGCATAAAATATTCTCCGCTTGTGTCAGAATTCAGAAAAGCTGTCTACAAACACTGGCATATTATTGATTCGGACCCTAAACTTATGAGAGTTTTTCCAGAAAAACCTAAGCTGGTTTTTAAGCGTGCTCCTAACTTAAGAGACCGCCTAGTCAAAAATGACATACGTCCGCAACCCGCGACGTCCTTTCTGAGTATGTCTGATGGTAACTATAAATGTGGCAGTTGCGCCCAGTGTTCGTACACACATAAATGCAAAAGTTTTAATCATCCACATACTGGCAAGACGTTATCCATTCGCGGTGTCATTACATGTTGCACCACACATGTTATTTATTTGATTCGTTGCCCTTGTGGCCTAGCATATGTGGGCAAAACAACGCGAGCGCTTCGGACCAGAATCAGTGAGCACAGGAGCACTATTAGAACAGGGGATGAGCGCAGTCCTGTCGCTGCTCATTTTAAACTAGCCGGACATAATGTCAGCGCCCTCAGATATATTGGGGTGGAGCGGGTCAATAAACCACCTAGAGGGGGTGATCATGACAAGAGGTTGCTCCAACGCGAAACCTTTTGGATTCATTTTTTAAATACAATGTCCCCCCATGGTCTTAATGAGGAATTTGATATAAAACCGTTCTTATAGTAGTAGTATAATTTGATAAGAAACTGTCTGTGTATTTACATGTTTTACAACTGTGGGGGTAATGTCCTTTCATTGTTTGGGTAGGCTTGTATATATGGAACTGATTATTCACTGATTGTTTTTTCTTTTTCTTTTTTCTTTTCATTCTTTTCTGTTGATAGCAATGCCATGTACTCCTTTGGGGATATTGTTTTTTGTAAGCCCTTTTTGAAATGTATAGGTGTATGTAATACCTGTAAGTGTTCTCTTAATTGAGTGACTAGTGGGGCTCTTAGACCCAATCACCAGTTGACATCACATGGTATGTCAGCTGATTGTAAGGCCTACATATTCCCTTCACCAAATGTGTCCACCATTTGCCTGAAGAAGACCCAGCAGGGTCGAAACGTTGCATTAAATATTGGGAGTCAAAAGCAGTGTTGCGGACATTATCTTTTTTCATTCACCACCTTAACTCACCTGGAGCAGGGGAATGGGAATTATGTGAGGATGCTGTTCATTGACTTTAGTTCAGCATTCAACACGATAGTACCTCTCACCTTGGTCACAAAGATGAAGGCCTTAGGACTGAACACCACCCTGTGTCACTGGATATTTGACTTCCTCACCAACCGTTCACAAGTGGTTAGAGTGGGGGGTCTGACATCTGACTAATTAACCATCAGCACTGGTGCTCCCCAAGGCTGTGTTTTGAGTCCACTGCTGTACAACATCTACACACATGACTGCGAAGCCAACAGTAGTCATACCTCCATCATCAAGTTTGCAGATGACACAGTGATCTTGGGCCTGATTAGTAACAACAATGAACAGATGAGGTGGCACAGTGGTGTCAATCTAACAGCTTGACACTGAATATCAATAAAACCAAGGAAATGGTAGTGGATTACAGAAGGTAGCAGCAGAACTACAGTTACACCCCACTAATGATCAGCGGGCAACCTGTAGAGAGAGTCACAAGTTTTAAATACCTTGGTGTCCATATTACTGAAGACTTAAAATGGACTGTTAACACTCAATATGTTCTGAAGAAGTCCAGACAACGACTCTACTTCCTTCGTCAGCTAAGGAAATTCAAAGTTTCTACATCCATCATGAAGGCCTTCTACACTTCAGCGGTTGAGAGTGTTCTAACTGGTAGCATCATCACCTGGTATGGGAACTCCACAGTTAGAGATTGTAGTACTCTGCAGAGAGTAGTGCGCTCAGCTGAACGTACTATAAGAACTCAACTCCCTGCTCTACAAGATATCTATTCCAGAAGAGTACTCCTAAGAGCCCAAAAGATTCTGAAGGACTCTTCTCATCCTAACAATGGATTATTCCTACCGCTGAAATCAAGAAGACGCCTATGTAGTCACAAAGCCAGAACTGAGATACTCAGGAGAAGTTTTTATCCCCAGGCCATCCGAACTCTGAACTCACACTATACTGACTTTGCACACATTCACTCCTCAGCACTCTCAAACATTTCCCAACTCTGAACTCACACTATACTGACTTTGCACTCATTCACTCCTCAGCACTCATGACACCCCCCCCACACACACACACACACACAACTACAAGACTTTTAGCACTTTTACATCCCTCACCCTATGCTACAGACCTTTTATTTATTTTCTTATTTCATCCCACGTCAAAACACACACACACACATCTGATTTTCTCCAACTTTTGCACATCTCCATAGAACTTTTTATTTATTATTTTTGATTTCTCCTCAATCTACCCATGTCCTTGATTGCCTAGCCTTTCTGCCCCCCACCCCCATCCCACCCCAATCCCCAACACACAAAAAACACACACACTTACATCATCACTGTCATCACCTCACATACATACAGCACACTGCTTGCTACAGTAAGCCTCCTCTACATACTTGCTGCACACTGCCCCCCCCTCCCTACATACACAGCACATTGTCTTCAGGATCTTCTCCCACACACATCCTCTACATACTTACAGCACACTGCCCCCACCTACCCACACACACACACTACACACACACAAACACAGTCACTGCTCCACTCCCCTCCCGCCCACACACACATCTTCACTGTCATCACTCACATACATACATACATACAGTACTCTGCTTGCAATAGTAAGTCCCTTCACCATACTTGCAGTACACTGCCCCCCCCCCCCTACATACACAGCACATTATTTCATCAGGAAGCTTCTCCAACACACGTCCCCAACATACTTACAGCACACTGCCCCCCCTCAATACACAGCACATTGTCTCATGAGGAAGCTTCTCCAACACACATATTGCACACTGCCCTCTCCCCACATACACAGCACACTATCCCATCTCCCCTGTCATCCCCCCAACACACACACCAAGACCCCTGGCAGTTGGGTTAGCCCCTTGAACCGTGGATCTGCCCAAGGTTTCTTCCTTGGTAAGGGACTTTTTCCTTGCCCCTGTTGCTCTTGGGTGCTCCTTGTTGGTGCCCCCCCCCCCAATCCCAATCCTCCCCCACCTTTTTTGTGCAGCCCTTGCCACTTAATCTACTAAACCCCTCTTCTACTGCACTTTTTACCCCCCCCCCCCCCCCCCATTAATGCACAAATAGGCTGACCCCAGCATTTCACTGCATTTCTTACTTAACTATATGCATGTGACAATAAACTTCCTTGTATCTTGTATCCTTGTACAGCAAGCATCAAAAGCAAACAGCCCAGACCGCCTCGAACCTCGGGGAACTGGTGGTGTAATTGCCTCTGCTATGTAGCTATGTCTACTGAGGAGTGTCTGTTGCCAGGAGTGGGACCTTTTGCGGAGAGCTACTGTTCAGGTACTAGCCTATCGGCCAATCAGAAAATAGGATTTCTCAACCAATCAGGAAATAGATTTGTTTTGTTGCCGGGCGAACTCTGAGTTTCAGTTTCGTGAGCAGTCTCGGCCTTCGGTGAATGCATAGCGGAGGTGGTAAACGAGGTGGAGTTGGAAGAGAACAGGATAATCAGGTAATAACTTCATTCATTTCCAGACATCCCAGGTCTCCCGGAAGTTCCGGGAGTCTCCCGCATATTGATAGCGGCACCCTGACGCCCGCAAATTAGATAAAATCTCCCGGAATCTAGAGTGAGCGATCAAGAGCGCGCATGCGAGACCTCGTGTGCATCTGAGTGTAGCGCGCACACGACGGGAGAGAGAGAGGGGTGGTGCGTGTGTGTCTGAGCGCATCCAAGACAGAGCGCATCCTGATTGGCCTGTTTCGCTAAATCAACCAATCAGTTTTCAGTGTAGGCGGGCTTTTATCTCTTTTCTCCCGAACTTAATAAATGTATAAATGCATGGATTCCAGTTTCTTCCAGTAGCAGCAACTGGAATCCATGCATTTCCACTGAATTATTTTTGGAATCTGATCCCTTATCATACCTGTTCATTCTTACTCATCGCTCGACTTATCGTGACTAAATTTAAGATGGCTGCAAACGCTAAACTTCGTGAATATACCATAGGTGCCAACTCTCACGCATTGGCCGTGAGACACACGCATTTGATTAGTTTCACACACTCACACGCCACACCCCCGATTTCTCACGCTGATGTGTCAACCCGGTCGGTCAGATGCCTGAAAAATGAGTTTAGCCTATCTATAGATCTACCTGTTGAGCCACGCTTATGCTTTCAGAGACGGTGAGAGGGTTCAAGAGCACCCCGTCTGTGGAATTTTCTAAATTTTCTCTCATTTGCGATGCTACTTCAGAAGCCGTCCCAGGCACATTCCCCCGGCATTTCCCCGGCTTCAGGTATGCTTTATTGAGTATTTTTCAAAGTCAAAGTCAAAGTCAAAGTCAAAGTCAGCTTTATTGTCAATTTCTTCACATGTTCCAGACATACAAAGAGATCGAAATTACGTTTCTCACTATCCCACGGTGGAGACAAGACATATTTTACCAATTTTAAGTCCACAGACAAACATAACATTCAAGTAAACAAAAAAGTAAGTAAATAAGTAAATAAGAGGGCACATATAATGAAAAAATAAGAGCAGCAAAATTTGGTTGAAATTGTGCATAGACAGTCAATAAAATAAAATACTAGTGCAAAGTCAGGCCAATAAAAGGCTGAGGTAGTTCTGTTTGACCTAAGTAAGAAATAAAGTGGCATAGTGGTGCAAGTTATGTAAGAGCAGCAGAAGTGTTGTGTTTTCAGGACAACAACAACAAGTTGCAAAGTGTACAAGTGTGCAAGTGGAGTGGTGCAGGCGGCCATTGTGGGTCCAATGTCCAGGATGTTATGTAGCTGAGGGTGGAGGGGGGAGAGGAGGGAGAGAGTTCAGCATCCTGACAGCTTGGTGTATGAAGCTGTTGGTTAGTCTGGTAGTGCGGGAGCGCAGGCTTCTGTACCTCTTCCCAGAGGGCAGTAGATCAAACTAAATATTTTTCACGCTGAAGTGTCAACATGGTAGGTCAAATACCTGGCAGATGAGGTTCAACTAAACTAAACCTATACACATATCACACATCAGGTGAACGTGCGGAATCTAAGCTTTCCAATGATATTAGCGCCATAGTTGCTGTGATAAATGGTTCGCAAGAAAATTAACATTGAACTGACGTGCAATTTAGGCTAATCATATTTGCATTTTGCACACAGTGCACACCCATTACTTTCGGTTTAATATTTCACTAACCCTTCACACAACACGTGGCAAACCCAATATCACAATAAACAGCAAACCGTACCGAATACGAGGATATAAAGCATGCCTCTGTGCAATAAGTGGTTCCTGAGTAATCTGGTTTTGAAATTGCAACACATTTCTACATAGCCTCATTGGAGCGAAATTATAATGTATTCTAATGTAAACTATTTGTTAACTAATGTTTACATTTTTGTAAATTGCTCAGCCATAGATTATCCCACTATCATGGTTCTTATATTGTCAGGTTCCAGCCAATCCCATAAATGAATATATTTATATTGGCATGCTTCCTAGTGACATTAATGCAAAAATATGAAGAAAATCAAATAACGAGACACAAATATTGATATAAAGCCTGACATAAGCCATATGCAAACATTCACATCATGCAGATATGGGTAGGCTACATCCTGAAAAAGGAATAGCATGTAGGCTATAGGCTATGGCCATTACAATGACCAATATATTATCTTAAATAAACTAGCTGAATAACACAGGTGACCACTTCTGCATAATTTCATGGAGTGCTGAAATGTACACACATTTTTGAACATTTCTGAACTGTGAAATGTAGCATATGTTTTTGTGGTTGTGAACTTATTGCAATATCACCATAACTATTCCACCTGTGTGTGCATGGCTACAGCACAAATATTTCCATAAAAATAAGCAAGTCTGACCTCTGAATTTATTTTGAAAGTGCACCTGATTGATGCATTTAAAAGTTAAAATATACAAACATTTCTTAAATTCTTACAAAACACACACACACTTTTTAAAATTGTTAGTTTTGACCCCCCCCCCACACACTTTTGCCGTGCGAAATACCAGTGCTGTTTTCAGCATCTGTTTAGTGCTTCATTGTCATTTTCATTGGATTCTCCCATTTGCGCGTAAATCGCTCATAAACTTTATTTTTTTTGTTACACGCATTCTCCCATTCCTCTTCTTTCACACACACAGTGACAAGCGCCAAATCCCCCGCAGTGTTGAAGAGATCGATCAGTCATCCCCCTCACTTTTGATAAGGTAAAAAGCCTTATAGGTACGCCAAATAAATAATAACCTATAGGTTTACGCTAAGCTATGTAAAACTCCCCATTAACAGCATGACGTCACTAACCACAGCTAAGACTGCACAATCTCTATTCACTCTGTTGGATATCTGAAGCCAGTTTGTCTACTTAGATACAGTAAATCCTCAAATTATGGCCGGGGTCTTAAGACAAAGTACAGCCCTATAGGGGCAGGATTGTATTCGAGACAGCCCTTTATTTCTTTTATTTTGAGACATGCGTTTCTTGGAGCGGCATACTGGTAGGCCTTCAAAAGCATGACATTTTTGGTTTAGTTTGATATTTAATTTACTTTTGGACTGATTATATTGTTAAATGTTGGGACTGATGGGCACTGAAATCTGGGGAGGTATTTGATGATCACTATTACGTTTCATGTAGTTGAAAGAGTGTCGGGATTTCAAACAAACCATCCGCTTTCATGCGTTCTGTGAACGTCTGCGGTGCTGTAATGGAAACCTTATTGCGTAGCCAAGTAGCCTATTGAGTTATTTTTAAATTATGCATGATTTACTTTTTATTAATTTCGTAGGCTGGCTTTATTTTGTTATATAGAAGTATCTAAATAACCTGTTAAAATGTACCAGAATTCAGGAAATTGCATCTAGTCCAAAAAAATATTTTCTGGGGGAGGACCCCCATACCCCCCCCCCCCCCTCTGAAATGTCCCACCCACTTTCACAATGCCTCCGACGCTCATGGTCCTAGTAGTAGGCTAGATCCCTTTGATACCAATGTTCATTTAACTCTGGGACCCTGGTCCCAGGGATGGATTACTGCACGGGCCTTCCGGGCCCAGACCCAGGGGCCCAAGGTGTCAGGGGGCCCTGAAGCCCAAGCCTTTGCATGGAATCATTGCCTCAATATCAACACATCAGGATGTAGGCTATGAATCTGATTAGTGCTGGGCGGTATACCGGTGTATATTTTCGTTATGATATGAATTTTTAATACACCACCATACCGGTGTATTTGATTACACAACGTTTGGAACGCTGCGCCGCGCGACAGTGTTTCAGACGGGACTTTTTTCACACGCACGCATGGTGCCACTGCGAGGCATAGTGAGGGTAAACACAAAACACCTTAAGTTTTCCCCCTGAAGTATGACCCTTAAGGCTTAATTTCTCCTTAGGTAAGGGTTTTATTTAAGGGTGTTGCACAGAATAATACCTTAAATTGTTTCTTTAGTTAAGGAAAAACGTTAAGGGATACTGCATTGAAAAGGATTTACCGTCACCAAAATTCTATTGAGATTGTTTAACAGCTGTAACTAGCTGGCTAGTAGGTGATGTCGTTAGTTAGCAACCCACCGAACACAGTAAAGTTTAATGATCTTATCATTCATCTCACCTTAAGAATATTCGCTGAAATTATCCAGGTAGCAAGTAAAGCGTGTTATAGACATGCACTGAGCAATAGCTGGCTAGTTAGAAATGCTCCTGACTGTCATCAGTGCACCAAAACGAACTTTTTTGTTAATGTTTTGCCTAGCGAACTGAACCGAAGCTCATGGCAGGCTAACAAGACATCCACATCCACATGAAGTTAACGTTAGCCTACCACTAACGTCATGTAAACCACACAATAACAATACATTTCTGATAGGCCTATTTGACAGAGTAAGCATATTAACAGAGAGGTTTTATTTTAAATGGTATCATTTTCAAAAAAGTATAATTAATGCAAGTTGCACTACTTTTTGTATTGGTTTTATACAAGATGTTTGTGAAATTTGCACAGTAAAAGTTCTGTATTTTGACTGCAATTGTCTTTGCATTCTGATTAGATTCTTCATTAGAATCATGAGTGGCTCTTTGTAAACAGCATCATTTTCTGGGGCCATGCAAAACTGAGTTATTCTACATCATGAAAGTAAAATAGACCATCCTTAGTCAATGTACTGCAGCAATTCCTCTCTCAACCTGTAGAAAATGCTGTGAACATCTGATTATGCATGGTAAAAAAATACCGTCATATACCGTGAAACCGTAAGAATTTTGAAAAATACCGTGATATACATTTTTGGTCATACCGCCCAGCACTAAATCTGATTGAATTTAGTATTGGCCATCCCCAAAATGCTAGCCTGACGAGCCAGACCCACATTAAAATGTAGGGTCTGGGCACTCACCGTTCGCAGTGCTCAGTCCGAGGGGCGGGATAATCGGTTGTCTTTCAAATTCCCTCTGCACACAATAGGACAGGACTGAGTCCCATGCGTTTTCCCACCAGCGGAGCTAGTTGGCTAGTTCAAACTTTTGGCATCTCAAAACAAGCTTAACTCGTGTCACACTGTTGGCCAACAGCAATATCCATCTTCTTTGTTTTCAAGTAGCAGGGAATTCAAGCCAAACCGTTGCAACTCTGCCATCAATCATTATGTTATGCCCCCCTAACGACTCTATAGACGATTTGATTGGCCTGATAGAAGTTTAATTTTTCGAGCTCACAAGCCAATGGAGAGTTGCTAGACTAGCCCTGGAAGCAAATGTAATTTGCTGCCGCTAGGGTGTGTCTAGATTTCTAAGCTACCAAAATGCACCAGAATACAGGAAATCACATCAAACAAATGAAAAAAATTCTGGGGGAGGACCCCCAAACCCCCCTTCCACATATGCGACAATTAGTGGGGAGCCCTTAATACATAGTTCATAATGCGTCCATGCCTGGTCCCTACACCTGAGAACCACTGATGTACGTTTTGTTTACTGTACTGTTTACTGTACGGTATAATGCTGAATGAGCCAAAAATTTCCGCAGCAATATTTTGGTTGGCCCCACCAAATCTCACTCCAAGGTTTTCTGAAAAGTTGGCAGCCCTGGTATAAATCGTCTTGTAAGTAAACTACCAGTGCTTTTTCAAAGTTCTCAATGTCTCGTTTTAAATGTCAGGGCCTTCGGTAGTCTACCAATGAAGTGTGGAGATACATTGAGCTTCGTAAACGGTGTAAAACAGTGATTTATTTGCATGGCTAGCCCGATGCCGAAGCACCACCATTGAAAAAGCTGTTGGTAGCATCGGCTAACTAGCGCCAGATTTTGGAGTGCAGGGGACAAGCCGAGATGGGCTATGAGACATACGTTCACACTCGGTATCATGTTTCAACACACTTTAGGTCAATATCACACCGGAATTCTCCTTTAACAGTCCAATCAGTAGACTATGATAAGCTGGCCAACTATGCTTCTTTGTGTACAATATTTCCAGGCTTCAACCAGAGAAGCTGAATGTGGTAGAGTTGTAATAGAAATAGTAGGCCTAAGCTATAGGCTAATCTGCATAAAGTGTGCTGTCATAAATATCAGACATTCAGTATTCTCTCTTTTAATATCAGGATATAAAATAATACATATATATTATATTGTAATCCTCTGGTGTTCTAAGGTAGGCTATTGAAATGTCTAGCCCGACCCCTCCAAAAAAATCGAGGTTCGTATCAAACCGTGGGTCAAAAATTGTGATACGAATCGAATTGTTAGGTTGGTGTATCGTTACAGCCCTACTGTATATTGCTACAGCCCTATCCTCCAAAAATCTGTCTAAATAGGACCAACATTTTTTAGCAAAATCAGGTTAATGAAAGTAAAAACGTGACCAAACCAAGTTAAAATAGTAATTTTGAATCTTGAAAATGTCAGATATGGACTCAGCATCTCCAGTAACCCCTAAAAACATACTATCATTGACCATTTTGGCCAAGCAGCTCTTATAATATGATCAATATAGGCGATTATGCTAATTTATGCTAATTAGCTCAATTACACAAATTGCCCAACATATACAAATTAGCATCCGGCAGTTTCTGCATGCTGGGAACCCATACTATATATTTCCATCATAAAACTTTGGTGTACTCAACATTTCCGGGTCCACAATGGGACTCTATGGGCTGTCCACCGGACTATTGAGAAAACATGTGAAGGAGAAAGAAAGATTGATACAAGAGGTGGAAGAGAAAGCAACAGAGCAGGACAAATTAATAAAAGAGATGAAGGCAAAAGCTGAAGAGCAGGAAAAATTAAAGGACAGGTTCGGTATTTTACACTTAAAGCCCTGTTTTCAGATAGTTTATGATTAAATAGAACGTTTAAGATTGAAATTTGGACACATGTTGCTGTCCTGAGAATTTTCGGTTTCTGTGGTAGCGCCCCCCCTCCTCCAGAACGATGCATAGGTGCACTGGAACAATCCTTCCTAAAACGCATTAAACTTTCGTTTACAAAGACGTGAAACTCACCGAGTGGTCAGGGGTGTTCACTGATATGCTCACACAAAAATCGCTGCAAAAGATTCTTTCCAAAAGGTTTTATCATAGTTTTTGTCCAACTCCATTGACTTGTATTGGATGTGCTGTGAGGTACGGTATTACTCCGCTGCCGGAAACGGATATGGGGTTGTTTGTTTTCTTTCTGTAGTCTTATGCAGTCGCGGTATCGTAGGCTACTATGCTATCCAAATTATTGTCACGTCCAACCATGGCTAATGCTAAAATGTCTTGGAACTTGCACAATGTGAATGATAGCCTACGTGAATCATTACGTTTTCATCATGAAAGTTCCACAGCCAAAAAAATTGTAAATGTACAAAATCATGTAGCCAAATTATTCATGTAGGCTAGGGTTAGTGTTAGGCTTATGATGTGAACATGACAGGTTATGGACATAACAAATAAGTTCTTACCCCAAGTTCTTCCAACTCTGTTGTCCCAGGAGGTAATGTGGGAACCGCTGTATTTCTCAGGCGAAATAGCTTTTTGGGCGATTTCTTTTGACCTCCAGCGACGTTCAGTAAAATGCAGACACGGTGATCAGCTTTCTGCAGATTCTCAACAGGTGTGCTCACATCCAACCCCAGAAATTCCAGCCACAACTTTAGCCTTTCTGGATCGTTGAAAGGAAGTCTGTGACAACGTTTTTTGCCACGAATTTTCCCGCAATTCGGAACTGCATAAAATCGCCTCATTTTTAGCTGTCTGTTGCAAAATACTTCAAGACAGCGATCTTCTGCTTCTTCTGTGTATTCAATGAAATGCCAGTGGTTTGCTTGTAATTGGCAAGACTGTGTATGGTGCATTATCGCCACCAACTGGGCTGGAGTGTCTATTATTCAAGCTCTCAACGGAAGAATGTACGGGTGTGAGGCGTTTGGAAAAATAGCTCCACAGTTTTACAACATGGTAATAACCTGTTGGAAAGCGTCTTTTGCAGCGATTTTTGTGTGAGCATATCAGCGAACACCCCTGACCACTCGGTGAGTTTCACGTCTTTGTAAACGAAAGTTTAATGCGCTTTAGGAAGGATTGTTCCAGTGCACCTATACATCGTTCTGGAGGAGGGGGGGGCGCTACCACAGAAACCGAAAATTCTCAGGACAGCAGCATGTGTCCAAATTTCAATCTTAAACGTTCTATTTAATCATAAACTATCTGAAAACAGGGCTTTAAGTGTAAAATACCGAACCTGTCCTTTAAGGAAAGAGATGAAGGCAAAAGCTGAAGAAGAGGAAAGGAAAAGGAGAGAGATGGAAGTGCGATTGAGAAATGCGAGGAGGCGGGGACCTAGGGAAGTGTTTGAGGATTTCTATTTTTTGCTCATAATAATTTGACCTTAAAAGGCGTTATAAATAAAAACGTACAAAGGTCTCATTTAGTTCTTTTGTCAAAATTATTTACACTTGCTTCACATTTTACACAGTGTCATATATTTTTTGGAATTGGGTTTGTAGGCTAATAGGCATTGGCACATTGCATAGATATAACCATTTTATTTGCAATGCACCTTCCCCACACCAAAGACAACATTTGAATGTTGAACACAGTAAATGAAGCAATAATAAGGTAGCATCAGCAGAAACTTACAAGAGACATTCTAAACCATGCAGTAAATGCAGCTGGAGAAATATCAACTAGGCCTAACATCACGTTCCCATATAAGACAGGGATGGGCAACTGGCGGACCGCATGTGGCCCTCCTCACTCATTTTACCGGTAATGATATTTAAAAATTGATCCACAGGCCGCACATGCAGGCTGTTGTCTTATTGTCATCTACTGGCTATGTAAAGAGAGTGTTCTCGCTCATGAAAAATAAGTGGTCGGATGTAAGGAACAAGTGCTCTGTTGAGCTTATTAAGAGCGAACTTGCAATCACCCTCAATTTTGGCCTGTGCGCAGTGCCGTAATTCCTGACAAGCAACTACTGGCCGCTGCCAGGGAGCAAAAGAAATAAATGGAAAAAATAATCTGTTCTGTGTGTTCCAGATGGGGGAGCGATGTTGGAGTTCTTTAAAACAACACACAGCATGGTAATGCATAAACACCCTCTGCCTGCACTAGTGACTGCATTAGTAGCTGCGCTAGTTGCACTAGTGACTGCGCTAGTTGCTGCATTAGTAGCTGCACTAGTGACTGCATTAGTGACTGCGCTAGTTGCTGCACTAGTGACTGCGCTAGTTGCTGCACTAGTGACTGCACTAGTGACTGCGCTAGTTGCTGCATTAGTAGCTGCGCTAGTGACTGCACTAGTGACTGCATTAGTGACTGCGCTAGTTGCTGCACTAGTGACTGCGCTAGTTGCTGCACTAGTGACTGCATTAGTAGCTGCGCTAGTTGCTGCACTAGTGGTGCTCAAGGCAAACACGTTGGTCCTGGTGCAGAGTCTGGAGCAGGACTGAGATTAAGACTAGCTGGGTCTGCTTTAGCTTTAGTGTCCAAGAGGGTTCTTCGTTCTTAGTGTTCCTGCACCCCTCTCCTGTGTGTTCTTCTGTTCTCCTGTGTGAGCTCCTCCGTTCTGTAATGTTTGGAAACGTACTAATTAACCCAGTCCAGGTCCATTGTTTTTACCAGAGATAAAAATAAATCTGTCTAGGGCCACATATATATATACCAGAACCATTTAAAAGAAATCAGTTTTAGACATCTCTTGTTATTACTCTCAGGCACACGGCATGCTTGCCAGAATGATTTTGCTGTATTGTACAGTATAATATTTTCACTAATTGTTGTCATTCTCTCACTTCTTGTTCTTACAAAGAAATAAATGAAATAAATTGCAGACTACTATTACAGACTACTTATTGTTCTTCCATATATTAATATGAAATAAATGTTGAAATAAATTCTGTACTTCAGTAGGCTATTGACATGAAATAAATGAATAATAAAAAAAAAAACTGGTAGGCCTAGGCATTGGCCAAATCACATCCACAATCCCAAAATTTTCTGAGGGAGGACTCCCAGACCCCCCGTCTGACGACCACCCGCCCCCCGCCCGGTTTCTTTTCTCATAGTTGCCAACCGTAGCTATGAGACATACGTTCACACTCGGTATCATGTTTCAACACACTTTAGGTCAATATCACACCGGAATTCTCCTTTAACCGACTGTGTTTGACGTGGGCAGACTGCTGGCCTACATCGAACGCTGACCTACTTCGAATGCTGTCTGCAGAGCCAGACATTCCGTGGATGTTTCTTGTTTCTCGTGGAGGTGAGCGCTCTGAGTTCTAGTGCTTCAAGGCCCCCCCCCCCCCACTATTGTAAACAAACCATAGTAGGCAGGACTTCCGGTCCCCCGTTGTAAATATTGATAGTGAGAGATGGATAGATAGTATAAATGTATGTTATTGTACTCTTACCATATCCACTTACTCTTACCATATCCATATTAGTTTTCCTCCTTGAAGTCAGATATAAATCGTAATTATGTAAGTCTATTTCTGTCAGTATTACACAAAAAATTATAATTGACCAAGGCAACATCCTTATATTCAGATTTTTAGATCCTGATTATTTAAGTGAGGTGCCAAAGACCAGTAAATGGCAGACCAACCAATCCACTGAGGCTAATAATATCCATGTCAACACAGCTGATGAAGATGGAGATATACCCCAAGAAAATTTGGATGATGATTCAAACATTAATTTTCAAACTGGATCTCTAAACCCAACTCTCGATATGCCCAATTTAGACACAGACTCACACAAACATCCAATGGATTCCCCATTACACCCTGATTCAGAGGTAACATTGGCCCAGTGCATAGTTTTAATCCTTGCCTTTGCCCTGAGACACAGTTTGTCATCTAAAGCCATCGAAGATCTGCTAAAATTGTTAAATGTTCTTTTAATACCCATCAATATCTTGCCACACTCTCTACACATATTCAAGAAATGTATTCAAGACCCATCAGATGACATAAGAGTCCATTTGTTTTGCAATTGTTGCAGTGCAAATTTACCTTAAGAAACGCCAGTTTGTGTACACTGTGGTGATGACACAAACAAGGACAATGTCAAAAAGGGGGATTTCTTCATTAGTCTCTCTATAGAAAATCAAATCAAGGACATTCTCCAAAGAGAAAGTCTTACCGAATATGGTCCACCAGGAAATATCCTCAGAGAGACCAATTACAGACCCGGGGACATTTCTTTGTTGTGAAACTGCAATGGTGTGTCCATTTTTAATTCTTCATTTAACTCCCTTTGGCCGATTTGTTGTGTGCTTAATGAGCTGCCTGCTGAAGTTGCTGGTGTTTGGGCGAGGGAAGCCAGATATGTTAACATTTCTCCACCAATTTGTGTAGGACATAAAATGTTTGCTCCAAGGCATCCACCAATTCAGTGGGTCCTATGGCTGTGGATGCTGTCTTGATGAGGGACTGGTTGTAGCCAAAAGTTGTGGATTCACACGAGTCTATGACAATGTTCCAGCTCAGTTAAGAACTCATGAGCAAATTGTGGAGAAGAAGCTGGAGCAGAAGTTGAGAACAATTTTGAGCATGTCCTTTGTGTTAAAACAGTTTCCCCCCTTAAAGCAACACCAAAGAGTTTTTTGTACCTTAAAATAATGTTTCCAAAATCGTTTCAGTGGTTCATCAACTCGTAACAGGGTGAAAGGCAATTCTGCATTCGCGGCCCTCTATTGGCTATAACCGCACTATGTAAGTTAGCCAGATCGGATAGCGGATCTGTAGTTCGATGGAATGAGACATAAGAAACTACAAATTTGACTTGCATCTGATGTCGCAATACATTTAGTATTCAGTACTTTTATAAGTCATGCAAAATATTCTACCTTGTCTGTGGACATCGTTATTTGCAAAGCCGGTGCTGGATAAACAAATAGCGTGCATGCAACAGAGGGAAAGTTCTTTGGTGTTGCTTTTAATATTACTCCATAGCTCTGGATTTGGCTTTGACATGGTTAAAAGTAAATATTATTAGAGCCCTTGGTACATTGGAACAGCTAAAAACAAAATTGACAAAAAATTGCTATCCCTGACACTACCATCTGATGTCCCCAGAGGGCCACACACTGTGTAGAGTGCACAAAAATGGAAGGCGCCTGAATTCCATAGCTGGCTGCTTTTTTGCAGTTTACCCGTTTTAAATTGAATCTTGCCCAACAAAAATTTAAAACATTGGTCATGGCTTGTCAATTCCATATTCCTCCTTAAAGATACAGTATCAGAAATAGACTTGACCTATGCTTCCCAAAATATAGAAAAAAATGTTAACCAAGTCAAACAATTTTATGGAATCTCCCACGTCTTACAACATACATTAATTGACCCACCTTGAATTTTCAGTTAGATTACACGGGCCCTTGAGGTCTAATTCAGCCTTTGTTTTCGTAGAGCACAACTAAAAACTAACACGTTTATGCCATGGTACGCAATCAATACGAACTTAGGGGCCGTTTATACGAGAACAATTGCGAAGGAAGACGACAAAGTATTTAATCATAAGTGGCTTTCGTTTACACGGCGACCCCGCCATCGGGGCTTGAAGACGCAAAAATCTGAAGACTCCTTCCAGAGTGTAGAGTTTTGAAGACGACCCGGGTTGCGTCTCAGTCTAAACGGTTAAACCAAAGATCCTTGATTACCTCTCTGGCTAAACTGTCAACCCCGTACAGGGGTTCTATCACACCACCACCCAGCAGTCTGGAATGCATATCCAATCGAATATCACATACTCTTGCGTCTTCATATAAACAAAGATTTCCCCCTGAGAATGCTCGTCTAAACCCGAATAAAAAAATGAAGACGAGACGCCACTTCTGCGTCTTTTCATCGTCACCGTATAAACGTAGCCTTAGTCAGGACCAATACACCATCAAATAGAACATTGGAAATGCTAGTTTGAACACTTAACTTTTCAGGTAGCCGATAGGCTAATCATTAGCCTTTCAGACATTAGAAGTCATTATAATGCTGCTAACATTAGCCTACATGCTGCAACACAGGTATGAAATATATTATATTTTAGTGACCTTGTTGTTTCTATGAATATGAATTGTTGTTTATATGAAACATCAACTTAGTCGAGGCATAAAAAGCCCTGTATATCCCCATTAAGTAGTTAAACCTTTAAACTAGCTAACTAGCTGATAGCACAAGCTGGATGCTACCACCGGCTAGACACTGCAGTAAAATGGTTAGCAAACCGTCCATGTCCCTGTGAATATTCTGTTTCAAGGCCGAAATCAAGAGTGTCCAAAGGGATGAAAACCACTTTAAATCGGGTCACATTATTGACTGTTGTGTGTCGAGGGTCAGCTTGTGGGTTTTGTAAGGGCCAGCATGAGGGACAAGACCTATCAAACCTACGAAGTTGTGTGGTGAGTTTTGCAGGGAGGTTGGTAATGCTAATTAACATTAGCTAGGCTACTGTAGCCTTCATACTGTACGAGCCATAGACTGTATATATAGAACTGGACAGTGTGCCGTCTGTTAAGAGTGATGCGAGCATTAGTCCAGAGCCCCCTGGTGGCTGGCTGCAGTACAATGTGTAACTCCGCCCATCCCCATGTATTTCAATGGCCAAGTAGCCAACTTTCCGTGTCACTTTTCTCACCTAAAACTATTTTTGTATCAACAACTTTTTATTCGAAAAAATAGTTTTGAAGATGCTTCAATACACACAATTTTTCTTTTCTCACTGAATTTTTTTTTTTTAATGTTATATTAACAAATCTAAAAAGGGCGTGTTTACGCCTATGATTGACAGCTGGCTGGCTGCAGACACGACGCTTTGTCCATTATGTTTTACCGTCTAGGATGCAGACACTACCACTTCATCGCTCACTTATTTTAACGACACCTGATTTCGACACATAATCTAACCTAAATAAGTGTTGCTGGCTATCATTAGGCTATATCTTATCACAGTCTGACTAAATACATATTGATAGTCATACATTGTGTAGTTGTTTGTAAGAGACATCGTTGTTAGTTGTGACAGATTCTTTGTGAAAAAAGATGTGCTGTTCTTTCGTAGATGCTAAGTATATTATCTCATAGCATGCTAAATCATGCTAGCATTAGCCAGTTGATAGGTAAAGTAAAAGGGCTCTGCTATATTGATCCGAAGTGACGTTAGCCATAGTCACCATCATTTACAGTCCTACTTGTTTCAAATGTAACCAGTGATTGCCGTCATCATCGTTGCAACTTCATTTGAATACACTTAAGTCACTGGAGAAGGCGATGTTAAGTTTCATTAACGTTAATTCTTGCTTAGTTTTGCGAATGGCAATAAATGCCACCTAGCCTGCTAGGTCGACAACCTGGGTATGCCCATTTATGAATCAGCCCGACAAATAACGTTACTTGTGTTTTAGTGAACACATTATTGGACCATAGCTTAACGTGAGGAGGGATTCAAAGTTACAAATGGCCAATTTGCTTAGTATGTTCAGAACAGCGGTATCTGCAAATGCGTTAAGGTATCGTTGTTACCTGTGATTGCACTGCTGGAGAAGCATTTTGCATTCGTATGATTTGATCAGGTCTTGCCAGTGATGTGTAAATCCTCCCATAGACGTACATCATTTCAAAATAATACGTCTAAATTGAAAACTGTGACAACTCATTGATAGGCTCTCTCAATATGTCTGTAATCGTATGCCTCTACCACAGGCTTGCTAGTCTTTCACCAGAGAGAGTGCTCCATTATAAATCAGAAATGTAATATTGCAGCCTTCATGTCAGCTGTAAAACTATGAGAACATGGACCTACTACATCAGGATACTCTGTAAACATTTCACACATAATCAGGAAGCTACTTTGCTGTTCAGTGTGATGTGTTTAAAGTGGTACTACGTTTAAAGAAACATTTTTATTCTTTGTTTCAAGTGCATAAGAAAATACCTCATTATGATGATGGTTATGGTTACCCTTAACAAATACAAAACAATATAATACTTAAAACAGGGATCAATCAATAGCCTAATGAAATAAATAATGAAAATGAGGGGGGAAAGCAACAATAAATAATAATGCCCATTCATTCAATAATATAATAACAATAACATGGTAAGACTACATTAAGGAGAATATCAATAATAAACAATGTCAAATTAATCAACAGCCTATAATGAAAATAAAACAGTACTACTGCATACAAACCATAATGTATAAGAAATGTGCTTAAAAGACCAAAAACTATCACAAGAACGAAGAGCACTGGGCAACTCATTCCACCAACATGGAACCACTGAGGAAAAGAGTCTTGAATTTGACCTAGCATTTAAGCTCATCAGAAGATCGCAGTGGGCGGTTGGGGATGTATATCTTGATCATTGAATTAAAATAACAAGGAGCAGATCCAGTCATTGTCCTATAGGCCAAAGTGAGAGATTTAAATTTAATTCTGGCTACTGTAGGGAGCCAATGGAGAGTAACTAGGAGAGGAGTTACGATGTGTCCTCTTTGGCTGATTGAAGACCAGTCAGCATTCTGAATGATATATCACACAAAAGAAATAAAAAAAAAACATTCAATATTGATTTAGTATCAACCAATAATTATTCTGATATTAATATTCTTGTAACGTCTACATCTTTGTGTAGGCTACAGTTAAATACTAAGCAATGGCCTCTAAACTTAAATACCAAGGCAGTTAAATGACCGTGGTATGGTATAGTCTACGTGATACACAGGACTACACAGTAAACCCATTTTTAAAAGCATCATCATCTCAGTATACCCATTTAAAATAGGCAAGGATACGTATTTAATAACATTTGGGGTTGCTCACAGTATACCCACCACTACGACTAACTAACTAGACTACACCACTGGTTAAATGGCGCATTGCATTTTACAATTTGTGTGAGTTCAGGGGCATACAGAAAGTTGAAGTTTGGGTGACATCAATAAAGAAAATAGAAACAAAGGGATGTGTACAGCCTCATGATGTCACATTAACAGAAGGTTCAGAGCAGCGGCAGACCTTTCTTAGTGCCACGCAAGTTATTGAAAGTCATGTGTTTTCAGAACGTAGTGGTGCTGTGCCATGTCCCATGTATAAGGGGTTTCAGGTTGATCCAGTGACGGTGGGTGATGATGTCAGGGAGATGGATGTCAAGGGACTTGGAGAAAGGGGGAGGACATGCCACCTCAGACCACTCCAGCCAAACCACTTCACGTAGGCATTCCCTTGCTTGCAGACTAATGTAGACCATGGAGACCACCTTGCCGCCACCTCCAGTACATTCAGCCATCACCCATATCTTACCAGCAAAAAGGAAAGTTACAATAAAGTTAGTCAGACAATTTTACAACATTACAAAGCATCTAATCAGGCACTCAACACCACTAGTAATACCAATTAATTAAATATATGTGTGCCATAAACTTCACAGCCTACCTAATGTTAACTACACATTTAAATATGCGGTGTGAATGTTATTAACTTGCGTCAGCTTGAAAAATAACGTTATCAGTAGGCTATGACTGATCATGGACGTTAGATGACAAACTAAGGTCTTTCTCAAATGTTCACCGATATCCCTGGGAAGTGACTGGTTCTTGGCGTAGTGTTTAATGCAGGCGTTTCATTTATCGATCATTCACTTATGCGGTCTACAACTACCGACCTACCGATCTATTTTTTACAGTCTATGCTACCGACCTACCATCACAGAAGTAGCTCTAACAGAGGTGTCTGTCGTTAATGTTAGAAAAATTGCAACGCTGGCAAACTGGCTAGTAGTTACATTAACATGACGGGTTGATGAGGTCCATGCTTCACATTACGTTAACGTTAACTTGCGCTGCTTTATCACATCATACCGTTGCTTTGTCACATTATATACTGTACTCACTGACTGTCTAGTGTTATTAATCCCCATGTTCAGTCAATGGTTACTCCATATTTTTAAAAAAGATCGATCTGAAAACATACCTGTACAGGAAAGCTTTTAGTTAACGCATCTTATCCTGTAGACTACTTTTTCAGATTATTCTACATCTGCTGCTATTGGAGGGCGCAGCCAGCCAGAAGCAGATGGGCTCCCCCTATTAAGTCAGGTTCTGCTCAAGGTTTCTTCCTGGAATATGGGAGTTTTTCCTTGCCACAGTTGCCATATGGTGTGCTTGTAAGGGGGAGAGAGTTAAGGCTGCCAGTCTTATGACATGTAATTTTCTATATTTTTGATATGTTGCTGAGTGCATCATAAACGGCCCCAGCAATGAAGAAAAGTGATTGATAATGACTGACTGACTATTATTGTGTTACATGCTTCAAATGTAAAGCACTTTGAGCTGCATTCTGTGTATGAAAGGTGCTATACAAATAAAGCTTATTATTATTATGTTGAGATGGCATACATTAAGATTGAGATATTTGAAAACAGCAACAACTAATAAAACCAAGTATATCATGCATTGACTGTTACAGGAACTGTGTGCTAATCTTCACTTCAACGACTAACTTAGCCTCCCGGTAACGTTAATGTAGCTGCTAACGTTAGCATCTAATTCGCTGTCCGTATTTCTGTTGTTAGCTTATTAGTATTCACCATACTAAATTGTCACAGTCTATAATCAACATAATAAGCTCTCTTAGACGTATTTAAGAACACCAATAGACAAAAAAAACTTTTCAGTGGATACGCAACACTTACCAGACAAGAACAAACCGATTGTTGTTTGTACTGTTTAGCTAACTCACAGCCGCAAAAATTTATCCAGCTAGCCTTCGGCGCCGAGTCGACCTGCGTTGTGGATAGGAGAAGGGGGCGGGTTTCACTTGACAAGGGGCGTGTTTAACTCGCTGAGTGGCAACTGAGTGGGCGTGCCTGACCGCGACTCTTCTTCACTGCGCATGCTTCAACTTTTGCTGCGCAGCCGCACTTCAAATTGGCTCCAAATTTTCCAAGATGGTGTCGCCTCGGCGGCTTCAATTCCATAGAACACTGCAGAATGCAGCCACACTGTCCAGTTCTATATATACAGTCTATGGTACGAGCCATATCATCAATCATTAACCTAGAAATACTTCTTCGTACATTTAATGAACATTTTGTGTAATAATTCACAGCAAGTTAATAAACTGAATATGGTGGTCCAAGAGCAAACCATGCATCAGGATGGCAGTCAGATATGAAGCACTGCACAATGTTGCTAACATTAACCGGTTTCGCACACACGATATAAAATACACGATGGTAAATATAGCATTCAATACCAAAACACTATTATTTACACGATTACTCCTGAAATAACTGCTATTAACTATATAAAAATCATTGTTTGGAGGAAAGGGTTAGCGTGCTGTCGCCAGTTGGAAATGATTTCGCGCTGGTTCGTGCTGCTTATATATTAAGCTCTCTCCGAGAGAGCTTAGTTTTCGGAAGTAAGTTTCCCATTCATTTCTCCCATTGACGTTTTGAAAAAAATCCGTATCTAAAGAGTTTTAGAGCATGTCTTAGGCTAATCAGCTACGGCGTAACTCATAAGCATACATATCATATTGAGTGAAAAAGGAAGAGAAAGTCCAAAAAAAGTCAAAGGTACAAGACTGTACATATTTTCATTTCAGAGCGAAGGAACTACTCATCCCATAAACCACCGCGCCTCACTGAATAATATATAGAAGCAAGGCAGAACCGGCGCGAATTGCCATTTGAACAACTTCCAACCGACGACAGCATGCAAACCTTTTCCTCCAAACAGTGCTTTTTATATAGTGAATGTGCAGTTAATAGCAGTTATTTCAGGAGTAATCGTGTAAATAATAGTGTTTTGGTATTGAATGTTATATTTACCATTGTGTATTTTATATCGTGTGTGTGTGTGAAAGCGGTTAATGTTAACATTAGCAACATAGTGCAGTTCTTCGCCATCCTGATGCATGCACCGGTGCATGGTCTGCTCTTGGATCACCATATTCAGTTTATTAACTTGCTGTGAATTATTACACGAAATGTTCATTAAATGTACGAAGAAGTATTTCTAAGTTAATGATTGATGATATGACTCGTACAGTATGAAGGCTACAGTAGCCTAGCTAATGATAACTAGCATTACCAACCTCCCTGCAAAAGTCACCACACAACTTTGTAGGTCTTGTCCCTCATGCTGGCTCTTACAAAACCCACAAGCTGACCCTCAGACACACAACAGTCAATAATGTGACCCGATTTAAAGTGGTTTTCACCCCTTTGGACACTCTTAATTTCGTCCTTGACTGAAATGAATGGTTATTTATGGAGTTTATTTCCTCAAAAAACCCTGACGGATAACCATGGTAAAACGTTGTGCATGGGGGACATGATAGACGTTACCCCGAGTGGTTAGTAAACGGGGTATATTTCATCAACAGTAGCCTACATATGGAGCTAAATTTGTCTCAATAATATTTGTATATGCGCAGAAAAAAAATCATATTTGTAACTCGTATATTGATTTTTACAAATATAGATGTGCATTTGTAAATAAAATGCCATTTGTAAAACCGAAAATTTCATTTGTGAAATGTGATTCTGCATTTGTGGATCACCAGCACACACAGTTTTCGTTTTCGCATTTGTGGATCAGCATTTGTGGATCACGTATTTTTGAGACAAACTTCACGGCAGAGAGCAGCCACCCAGATCCACAAGTAGCCTGCTGACACTTTCTAATCCAGTAGATGGCAGTGTTGTTCTATGGGACTCATAACTCACAGAGCTAGCGAAATTATTTCTTAAATCTAACAAGTTATGCCTTTTACAACAAGCTTTTTGATGGAAAAGTGGTGTTTAATTTCCATAATCTTTGTTTAGTAAACGCATAAAACCGTCAGTTTGCAAGCGAAAATCAAGAATTACGATCTTTGAGTTTGTTTAGTTACCTAGCAACCTTTCACACTGTCAGTTCTTGCAGTTCATTCGCCTTGAACGTTCCACCGAGCCTGAGGGGTACACTTACCATTTTCGGGATTTCTCACACTGCTGTTTCCCGATGCACTTCAACACACAGGAAAAAATCAAACAGAGGACAAACGTTTCCAAAAAGATCAGGGACTACGTCGACAATGGATAATAAACATCAAAAGGGATCCTGGTCGTAATTTTAAGGTAAGTTTTATTATATGTCTGGTGCTGTAAGGCTGAGCCGTCTCCATAACTAGCTTGTATCGCTAGCAGCTAACTAGAACTAGCTAGTTTTAATAGATAGAGAGACAGGTTGTTGAAATATACAGCCTAGTCCAAAATTAGTAGTAGCCTATGTTATTAAAATCTACCACCACAGATGCACTAGTATAAGCATATTCTGAGTGACCTTGTTAGCTTCTAGGCACAAGCTAACCTAGGGAACACGTCATATCAGTTTTCCTAGCTAGGAGGAGGATGTACAGGAGTCACATTGAGTCTGATCAATAAAATTATACATCTATAAATGCTTATATGATTACATTTTATTTGCTGATGCAGATAAACACATACACAAGTGTGCTCTGAGCATTTCCTCCCAGACTGCCTTGTGAAAAGCAAGACTGGCATGACCAAGTTGAAACAGGGAGCCGTGCCAACTGTGTTTGCATGGAGTTCTGTCAGACCAGAGAGGAGTGTTGTTTAGATGAATTAAGTTACTAGTTTGTAATGCATTTATTAACTGTGTAGAGACAGTATTTCTCTGTTGATGATTTCCAGTAATGTTTCCACGGATCTCGATGATCGACATGGTGTAATTGGTTACATGAATTGAACATGAATATCCTTGTAAAAGACCTAATGGGACACATCAATATGTTTCTCTTATACTTCCAGTAAAGACACCCCCTCCGCACCCAGACCATGAATATGCTGCACTGCCTCCCTCACTTCAAGATCAACTTGAGGAAGCCCGCAAGATCATCAGTGATCAAGAACTTTTCATTTTAGAGCTTCAACAAAAACAGTTTTTGATTTCAAATTTTTAAGGTGACGATAAACAGATTTCATTTTATGATACATTTAAAGCTGTGTTTATGGCCCAGAAACCTACTGCAAAAAATATGGTGAGATCATTATGAATCTATACAAAACCTTTACCATCATTATTGTTCATCTTCACGAATCTATACAAATACTTTATCATCATTATTGTTCATCTTTATGAATCTATACAATATGCGAACTTGTATTGTTACCATAGCACCTTATCATGGTCAATGCATCACAGGATCAGTCCCTGTCAGACCTTATAATCACTTCTCATGCTCTTTACTTTTACATACCTGTGAGTGATTTTATTTTTTACATGTATGTGTGTGTATGTATAAGCTACTGGATGTCTATCTATCTAAAGAATAAAGTACAATTGTATTACACATGGATGATGTCCTTCATAACTATAATTTAATATACCGGAACCAGAACAGGCCGGAACATCAGAAAACATAAAAAAAAAAAAAACATTGATAGGCACACTGGTCTAGGTTTGTAAAGGTAACTTTGTACATAGAAGTTGGTATGGGGAATAATGTAAAAAGGCCTGCCTGTATACTGTAAACATGGAAAAGGAACCAGATCAGAAAACAGGCTGTTCAAAAAACATTGATAGGCACAATGGTCTAGGTTTGTAAAGGTAACTTTGTACATAGAAGTAGTTGCACTGCGTCTTCCTTATCAATGGCTGCTCAAGTGACGGCTCCACCTGAAAAGATAATCAAACTTTAGACACTTGACACTTCAGAGTTGATATTAACAAATATATGGCATATACATATGTGTGTGTGCGTGTGTATATATACACACGCACATACACTGAGTGTGCAGTGAATTAGGTACATCTGGCATTGAAATGATCTGCCATGAAAATATTACAGCTACATGCTGGTAGTGGTAGGTTGTTTACAGCTGTGATACTTGCGAACACAACTTGAAAGATAGAGGTAATATCTTGGACACTCATTGTACAAAAAAGTCAGGGTTGTGGAAAAGCTCATATTAAGATTGAACAGTATGGATCCAATGTCAATTTTAAACAGACAAGTGATTTGTAAACTAATTACATTTTGAAGAACCTTCCTCAACCCTGGCTACACTGCTCCAAAAACTGAGCAACTCTTATCTTAACATGAATGTTAATACTTACCTTACCTTATGACTTACCTGATAGTTATACTGTCATTATACTATCATTGTCAACAAGCAATAGCAACATGTTCATGCATTGTTACTTTACTGTACACATTTAATTAACTGTATTTTATACCATTTGTACCACTTTGTATTATACCATTTTGCAATAAAAATCCCCCCCAAATAAAATAATAGTTTGACCAAAATTAAAAAAAAAAAAAAAAAATAGCAACATGCACCTAGCCCTGTCTGGCTTTGCTAATTAGAAACAAAATCATATTTGAGTAGATATCAATGAGGCTTATGTGATACTACAGATAACATGTTAATAAGATAAAATACACATGTTATTTTCAGTCAGACAGGGAAAGGTACATTGTTGATATAAACTCATAATGAACATTTAGCAAGCTGGTTTAACTGTGGCACTGCTATGCGAACTGAGCAGTTTGTCCACTTAGCACTATGCTACCTGTAAGCTATGTTGTAAGGTGCCTCATTTTCCGCACCGAGGGAAAATACCTAGCCCTCACAAATATGTGTGATGGGCTCCTATTAACTGTCGATTAAAGGCATGTTAAGTGTTACATAAAATCTAACATAGTACAGACAGTCAACAACTCCATATCACAGCTAAGCTTACTACCCCTAGCTGCTACAAGCTAGCAGAAATTGAGGCAAATTGGCGTCCATTCTTACCTTCAATGCCGTGGATAAAACCTTCGATCCAGTTACTGTATCAGCCCGGGGGATGTTGCAGTTGGTACTGGCCCACTGCTCCACATTTTGTATCGTTAATTCGGGCAGACAGGAAAGATTGGTGGTCCATCAAAAAGCTTGTTGTAAAAGGCATAACTTGTTAGATTTAAGAAATAATTTCGCTAGCTCTGTGAGTTATGAGTCCCATAGAACAACACTGCCATCTACTGGATTAGAAAGTGTCAGCAGGCTACTTGTGGATCTGGGTGGCTGCTCTCTGCCGTGAAGTTTGTCTCAAAAATACGTGATCCACAAATGCTGATCCACAAATGCGAAAACGAAAACTGTGTGTGCTGGTGATCCACAAATGCAGAATCACATTTCACAAATAAAATTTTCGGTTTTACAAATGGCATTTTATTTACAAATGCACATCTATATTTGTAAAAATCAATATACGAGTTACAAATATGATTTTTTTATTTGTAGATATCAAAACACACATGCAAATCAAGAAATATTTGTGGATCCCCCTCTGCGCATATACAAATATTATTGAGACAAATTTAGCTCCATACCTACAGGACGTCTCTCGCATTTGCAACAGCTCGACGTAATGTAGGCTACTAAGCCAACAACGTGGGCACAGTAACCAGGTTTAATCCCAAGATGAAATGCTCATTAGCCAACTACTATATTCTTACTACATCGAATGTTAATGTAGCCTAACACTCAGTATCAATCTTTAGCTAGCTAGCATTAACGTCAGTGGCACGGTGATCTGGCTCCTTGCCTCAACTTTAAGCTTGTCACCTTGTATAAATTTTAAAGTTTTGAATTTATCAACCAAAACGTCCTCAAAGCCTGCTTTGATATATTGTCAGCTGCCATTCTCCATAATGTATTTCTAATCAAGTCTGGTATGTTTGTCTGAGTTTTACACGGTAACAATGGGGGGCGGGGCTTAGCGACAGGGTCACCTCTGAAGTTCTTTGACATCCGATATCTGGCGATTTTTCCTATGGGAAAATAACAAAGGGATTTTGAATTATCGCACCTGTTAAACTCTCACGGGGATGAAAAAGTCTGAAATGCAGACATTTTCTTGAACCTTCAAGTGGCTACTGTAATCTCCTGTACGTGAAAGTGGCACACTTAGATTTTTGCTACCCCAGAGCTAACTTGCCATGTAGGTAGTTAGCTTCAATTAACAACTGGATCTCCTTGGGCAAAGATGGCCGTTTTGGTTCTTTTTTGTAGGCGAACTTCAGAGGTCTATTGAGTGCAGAGGCAGAGGCACCCCCCCCCCGTATCGGTTGAAACACGCCCCATAATTACGTCCCAATGGAGCAGTATCAGATTCATATTCTGACTAGAATTTGAGTATGACAACGTCAGGCTAGTGTGCTAGCTGTGACTACTTCTGTCAGTAGCGCTACAGTTAATTACATGTAAAAAAAAAAAAAGTTAAGTTTGTTTAATGCCAGTTGTTGGAAATTTCACAGTGACGTGTTGCCTGAACACCATCCGTATGGACCACAGAGTGGTAGCACAAAATAAATACGTCTTACAAGGCGAAAACGCAGAAAGGCTAGATTCAGCGCTAGCTATCAAGGTAATCTATCTGGTCTAGAAAATATGATTAGGCAAATTAGGAAAGAAACAACTGACCAGGAATTGAATCGTAATGTTAAACCAATGACCTTGCAACCTACTCTTGAATTAAGTTCACCTGAAAGTGTGGAAGTGGATGAATGTGCTGAAACAAATGTTGAACAATGTGCTGGATTACTAAACCAGATTGCCCTGACCTCAGAAATACTTGATGTTACTTGACTTGATATTGAATAAAAGAATGGACAATGAACCATAACTGCAAACAATGACCTCATAATAAATAATAAAGTGCGATGAATGAAATGTATCAATACAAGTACTTTAGTAGCCTGACATTGTAAAGTCTAGGGAATTATGCATGTAAAGAATTGTATGTCTCAAAACTGTGAAATGGGTAAAGTGCCTTAAAGGAATTATCCGGAGTAAAATTCACTTTAGATCAATTTACAGATGATTGGGAGTACATACGTTGAGTTGACATCCAAATCATGTCATTCGGATGTGTTTTGAGAAAGTTCGATGTTACCGTTTTTAGTCAAAACTCGTTAGCCTGGAAGTGACGCGGGCATATCATTTTGCAGCTACAAAACGCTAATTTTATACCTCATCTACAGTTCCAAACAACATTACACTTACGTGGTAGTGAGTAGAGGGTCCCTAAAGCCAAACCGAAGTATCCCGAGGTCTTTATGTGGTCGGATAGAGAGTCCAGAATGAATTTCATCAAGCCAGTACCTTTCCGGAAATGTTGCCTGTCTTTGCTGCCATCTTCAGGGGAAAGTCTGTAGGAGTCGATTGCTGAGTGTGGACTAACACGCTCTGGAAATTCACAATTTCGTCGCCGTTTAAAAAAAAAAAAAAAAAACAGCGACCGGCGTGCCTTTGACCAGGCCAAGGCTACAGCGCAGACGCTCGCAAATTAATTGGGGGTTCAGAGTACATTTGAAAATGTTAGAGCACGGAGAGTGAAGCGAACTATCGGAAGATGAGCGCTTAACCGATGCAGAGAAATTCTTCAAAGTGCAGGTATTTAATGCAACTCTGGACATCATAATCAGTCAGCTCTCCCAAAGATTTGCAAGTATGCGGGAAACTTGTCACGTGTTTGAGTCTTTACGTCCTATGACCCTTCAACTCGCAGGTGATAATGAACTGCTTGAAAAGGCAAGATGTTTGTCAGACCATTATAGCAGGGACATTGCACCGACATTCCCAACACAACTCCTCTCATTCAGGTCTTGATTTAAAGCAGAGATTTCACAGAAGTCATCTATTTTTCAACTTGCCAAAATGCTGGTGGTAGATTATGACAGTGTAACATCCACATTCGGGTAAGTGTGTACTGCTCTCATGTTGTTTCTGACATTGCCTGTGACTGTGGCAACAGCTAAGCGATCTTTTTCCAAACTCAAACTTATTAAGGAGCAGCATGGGGCAGGAGAGGCTCAGTGGGTTAGCTATCCTGTCCATTGAAAATACGAGAAGCAAGAGCATTAAATATTGGGAACATCGTTAACGATTCAACTAAAGGCTCGTAAGATGGCCTTCTTCTAATGGCCTAATTCACGCATATTGGGGATTGTATGCATATGAATGATTTTATTTGGTTTCTGCACGGTTAAATAAGTTAGGCTACATTAAGTTTTGTTTCTGCGCAGTGCGAGTTTTTAAGCAAGCAACCCTTGCAGTTTCAGCAGAGGGTTGAAGAAGCGCATTGAGTGTTCCCATAATTCCATGCGAGTTGATGTTAATGCAGTAATATTAGATTACCATGGCCTGCAAAATGTATTCACATGTAATGCATCCTATGTAGTCGTGTGTTTTTATTTGAAATTGTAATATGTAACTACTAAACTACTTCGGTGCCTCAGGCCCTTTGTATAAACAATTGAAGTCACCCTTAATGTGTATTGCATGTATCAGAGCTAATTCATCCTGGGCCAAAATATGTCGATATGGGCCCGCTTAGAGCTCTCGCACCTGGGCCCACCATTGGTTTGTTACGCCACTGCCCCTGAAGATGGCAGCAAAGATGGCAACATTTCCGGAAAGGTACTGGCTTCGAACATCGAACTTTCTCAAAACACATCCGAATTACATAATTTGGATGTCAACTCAACGTATGTACTCCCAATCATCCATAAATTGATCTAAAGTGCATTTTACTCCGGATAATTCCTTTGAACTGTTCAAATGAATGTATTCAGATTGCATTGTGTGAAGAGTTAATGCCATCCCAGATAGCAATTTCCTTTGGGCCGGATCCGCATAAAAGCCTTTAGATCCGCCTGTAGCGGACATACGGTATCTGACTGTGGGCCAGATCTGCTCCTGATACAGATTTCAGCTCTGCTAGCAATGCTGTTTTATCACCGGTTAACAGATTTGTCCCAGGTCCAATTTCCGCAACTGAACTGGAAGTCAGGAGATGCTTTTAAAATACAAAACACTGATTTGGCCCAAACCTGTGATACGGATATGAACCGGAGGACCATTTTTTCACAGCAGACCCAGGTGGTAATGATATTAATTAAGGTGCTGATTCTGCTAAATTGACTGTCCTTTCCCTACTTCATTGTCAACTGGCTGCTAAAGAAAAAAAAAAGGTATTTTGGAATGGCACAAATTTAGAAACCATGGGGGTGCACTATGTTCCAATGGCCACTTCATTTCTACAGTAAGGCTGGAAAAGAAGATATAGTTGGCTCAATATTGATCATATGTCTGTTTCATTATTTTTATTATTACCTAGCAGTGGTAAAAGTAGTCAATTGTTGTTTGTGTCAGATCTAACAGTGCTATGAGACAACCCCATATTCTTTCCACGCATGCAGAAGTCCAACCAGTAACGTTAATCAAGGATCTTTGGTTTGCTCACTATCAATCTTTTGACATGATTTGCCAGCCTGGGGTTGGACTAGGACAGCCCAACTTTTCAAGGTTGGTTATCTGCTTTTTATCTCTGTTTTATTCAGACAACAACAAGCAACCGAGCAATTGATAACTTTAAGTTTATACTTTCCAGCATTATGGGCTAGCCTACTACCTTAGCCATCACAATAACTATTTTGGAAAAAACATTGGTAACGCTAACAGGATCACTGATGATAAAAAAACGAGTGTAATTGTGACTACCTATTTTCAAAAAGGAATAAATGGCTAATGTTTATTTTGTGTTGTTTCAGATTGACCATGGAGATGACTGAGGAAGACAGCCTGAATATCGATGGGAACAGTGGAATTAACACGACTTAAACTTTGTCTGGGATTGCACCTCTACAGCCAGGTTGTTGAATAAAAAAATAATTAGACACTTATGTGTAAAGTTTTTTTTACCCCCCTCGAATTTGTTTGTAGCCTAGCTTATGTTTATCAGTTGAGCTGTTGGGAAAACGTTACGAACTTTAGCCTGGGTGAACCTATAACGAACCTGTTAGCAAATGTGTAGCAAACAGATTTTTCAGGATAATTAGGCCTAACTACCAATCACATTTCACATGTCAAATAAAGCCAGCTGATGTCTGATAAACGGGTCCGTACCACACACAATAAGCGGACCCGTATTGCATATGATAAGCAGATCTGGAACACGTCAGTAACACAGACTACCATACGGAACTGGGCCAGTCTTAGCCCTTATTGGTACCAGATCCGTCAAACGGATCCAGACCAATTTTGGACCGATGTGCGTTTGGACGCCGGATCAAGTCCATTATGCAGATCCGTGCCGGACGTTGAGGTAGGTGTGGCCCAGTTCCGTCCCAGTGTATGTTTGCTATCTGGGATAAGTGTTTGTAACCTGTAAGAATGTAACCGAACTCTCTTGATGACTGTAAAAGTGTACGTTGTTAAATGTAATGTGTTACATTGTTAACTGTCGTTGAATGTAAACTGTGTAACTTCTGAAACCATCAGTACTGAATTTAATGCTAGCATCTCCGAAATGTAACCCGGAGAAGTAATGTGTGTCATTTTAAATTGTTGGGTAAGATCGATCAGTGACTTGAATGTATTAGCTACCGTGAGAATATTCCCAGCTACCATGGGAAAATTCCCAGGAATCGTGGGAAAATCCGTGCATCGTGGGAATATGCCTGCACCTTCTAGAAGGTTCTAAACTGTCGTGGGAAAGTAAGATTGATTTGCCTTAGGAATGTGTGGGGGAGGACAAGTCTACCTAGTATAAATTAGGGCTATGACGCCGAACTTCGTTATTCGAATATAATTCGATTATTTAAAAAATTAAAAGATATTCGAACGAATTTTAGGGATCTCTTAATATTCGAACCTGTAGCCTATGGAGATAATTTCTATAAATGTATTTGGTTGTAAACGTTGTTTTCTATTCAGATTCCGAGGTTTTTTTCATGCCTGGTGAAGTAAAATCGCGAGCTCATTAGCAAGGCTATTATTGGTCGTCTGGGCTCCTGTAGGTGACGTTAGCATCCTGGCTGGTTCGCGCTTAGTGAGCTCACACATAGACGTAATAGACACTTTTATTTTAAACTTAACCTTCCTCTGATTTTAATCACCTCAGTTATCAATCAAAGCACATCATGAAAAACACTCAAATAAACTAGATGTACCGCAGAGCAGTACAAAATATGACCGCCGCCCAGTCCAGCACATTTTTTCCACAAAAATAAATCACGTTTAAAGGCCTATATGATTCTAACTGTCTCACTAAATTGCATTATCCTAACTCAATTGTCACTGGTATCTGCTAGACAACAAGTACCAAAACATGATTAGTTCATAGATTTCACATGTAAAATAAATTTTATACAACCCCACCCCCATCTTGCCTGTTCATAATTATGAGAAATTCTTGAATTGTGTGCGTGTACATGTTTATGTGTGTGGGTGTGCGTGCTTGTGTGTTTGCCTGCGTATGTGTATTTGTGCATGTGCATGCATATGTCTACTGTATATGTGTCATACGTATGATTACTGTGAATGTATGTGTTTGCGTGTGTATCTATTTATGCACATGTGTGCACATGGAATGGGTTAACATGACCCCTGGAGGCAAACATACAAAGAAAATTGGTCATCCTAGGCCCTACGGTTCTCAAGATATTCACAGAAAACTGTGTCTGCCCTACCCTCCTTTCAGGGGGTCCAGTACAGGGGGGGGGGGGCTACAGATCAAAACAAAACCCCGGTCGTGCAGTTTTGACCATGTCAGCCAGAGATATTGTGATGAAAACACTTAATTTTTTGCTTTTTAATTTTTAACTAGGTGGCACTATACATGAAATAAGTGGTAATGAGATGGGTTGACATGCCCCCTTAAGACCAACATACCAAAAAAAGGTGGACCTCCTAGGCCCTACGGTTCTCGAGATATTCACAGAAAACTGTCTCCTATCTGACTAAACATATGACCGCCGCTTCGCTGCGTTTCTTGGTTTATCTACGATTTCCAACTAGGAGGGTAAGATAACTTGTCTCCACTAAAAGGTCTCCACTAAAAACCTAAGCAAGAAGTAGCCTATAACCTGTGTCTAGATAATCTCTAGGGTCAAACATCTTTGCATGTTAGCCAACTGTCCGAGACCTAGGCGTAGCTACTCCTTATTTTATAGCATCCCAATAAATCCTCTACGGAAGCCTGATCAACTTCCAAGGGGGATATATAAAATAGGAGTAATAGGTTATCTGCGCCGCAGAGGGAAGATGTGCAACTTCGCTCGACAGTACCCAGATAGCAAAGGGGCGTTGAATCCACGTTTGTTTGAAGCGGCGGAGGTTGATTCAACGTGGATTCAACGCCCCTGTGCTATCAGGGTAGGTCCCTGCTACCTGCAATAACTGCAGGGGGCAGCACAACAGCAAAAAATAGAGACATATAGACATTGAAGTAGGCAGTTGGCAATCATTCCTATTCAACACTGTCACTATTAACAGAGGATTGCTTTACGGGTTCCCCTGTCATTTTCACTCAATGTAGTTTAACCAATCTTACCAGGTGGGAGATGAAGAAGAATCCTCAATGTATTTGCCTCATCCAAGAAATAAAACCCCTGGGGGGGGGGGGGACTGATATAATGTAGTCATCTGCCCACATCAAAATACCCTCGCATGCCATCATCCGGATAAACTGTGATTGAGTGAAAGTCTGTTTAGTTACGTTTATGTACAGCCGATTTGTGCGTCTGATTATACAAATAATGACATTTGGCACACCGTCAAAGCTGGCTAGCTAAACATTGTGCTGTTGGCAGGGTTCAGGTAAGGCTACCTTACATTGACGTTAGCTAGCACTAGCTGATACTAGCGATTTCTAGTCAGCAACATATTTTGGGCTTTATTTAGTAAACATAACCTGTAAACAGCACACAATCGTATGTGTATAGTTTTGATTACAATACTTTTAAAACAATGCCGGTGCCAAAACGTTTCTTAGTGTTTTAAGCCCAACGTTGTCTTTAAGGTAGCCCCTAACGTTGTCTTCAAGGTGCGTTTATGTCGACGGTGGCAGCGATGCCTGGAAGACGACGTTGAGGGCTTAAAGCTGCAGTTTAATGATGGGTTGGTCGCGAACGAATCAGTAGGTTTGAAATATTCACATGGACGGTTTGCTAACCATTTTACTGCAATGTCTAGCCGGGGGTAGCATCCAGCTTGGGCTATCAGCTAGCTAGTTCAAAAGTTTAAGTACTTAATGAGGATATACAGGGCTCTTTATGCCTCGACTAAGTTGATGTTGCCTATAAACAACAATTTAGAAAAAAACAAGGTCACTAAAACATATATTCCATACCTGTGTTGCAGCATGTAGGCTAATGTTAGCAGCATTATAATGACATTCTAATGTCTGAAAGGCTAATGATTAGCCTATCGGCTACCTAAAAAAGTTGTTTAAACTAGCATGGATCAAAAGAGTACTGTAATGGTTTTCCGTACACGTTTCCGGCTACATCAGCGGTTCAGAGCGGAATGTACGTCAGAGTGGTTTTCAATGTGTTTGACCAATGATTTTATTGTAAAGTGAAAGGGCTTAGCTACAAGACAAGCCCTGATTGGCCCATTACTGTCCAATAAGATGTTTTTAAATTACGATTTCCTGGGGAGGGCGACTCAAGTACGAAAGCTGTTACAGTAACAGTGTTCCGTATATCGCGGCCACTAGTGTCACTCTGTTACGTACGCTGTCGTCTACCATGAGGTAGGTACTAATTTAATCATGTTTAACTTAATTTTGTTATCATTTCATTAATATAATATGTGTCATTTATAGGCTAAGTGTATTTGGTACCCAAATTGTCACCTTAGGTTATGATTTAGCTTGATTTGCAACCTTGCCGTCAGTTGAACAGCGTGCCATCTTAAGTAGCATCCAAAATAAGCTCATTAACGTTAACGGTCATGTGAAGGCTTTTAAAAAATAATAATCAATTGACAACATATTAAATTGTGAAATTTTTTTATTATTATTATTTATATAAAACACACTTGCAAAACTAACATTACTAAACTAACTAACTATTTACAAATAACTTTATTTACAAATTATTTTGGGGTTGCTGCGCACTTGTGGCAGAACCATGCACCCTGGAACCTTGTGCATTCTCACACACTCAGTGTGGAACCACAGGGTGCATAGCTCACATTGCACCCATTCGTGTATTTCACGGGAGGACCCAGGCAGTGCCATATCTCGGCATATGGCGCAGTACTGCTCTGGGTCCTCCCGTGCTTTTAAAGTCTTTTAAAAGGCGCTTTCTTGCCTGGGCCTCCTCCCTCTCTCTCTCTTCTGTTCTTCTCTCTCCTCCCTCTTCCTTTTAAGTTCAGCTGCCCTGATCTTTTTGGTCTCAGCCCTCAGGTCCTCCTCCGCCCGCTTGTCCTGTAAGAGGGCAGCGTACTCGTCACTAGTGATGACTCTCGCTAGAAGGGGAGTACGCTGCCTCTTTGCCGACCTGTTAAACACCGCAGGCAGCAAGATGTTGGCCAACCCCTCTGGGATGACCCCAGCCAACACCAACGGGTTTGGCTGCCGGTGACAGGTAGGGCAGGTGGCAGTGGCCTCGGCGAGGGCAGCTGGTGTGTCTCCTGCAGGGCCAGTATCAGGTGCATCAGCGGATTTGCGGCCACCGAGCTTCACAATCTGTGAAAAGGTTATTTTGATGAATAATTTTGGTTTGTATTTCATTTGTAATGAATGTAAACAAGTGGAAATGTAATATTAAATGACAAAGATATATTGTTTACCTGTTCTGAATTGACCTCCTCCCTGGGAAAATGCCTGAGGCCTTAAACCCCGACTGGATGGTGCTGGGAGTTGCTGCCTTAGGGTATGCATATTTCAGCACCGAGGAGAAGTGCCTTTTCCCCACCACAAAGTCCCCACGGACAAGCCGTGAGGCGGCCAGCTTGCTGAAGGCAGTCTTCAGAGGGCCGAACAGCGAGACATCAAGGTGCTGGAGCACGTGTGTGGTGTGTGCAGGGAGACACACCACTTCAATGTTATTGCCCCTGCAGAGGTCGACCACCTCCTTCGTGACATGTTTATCATGCTGGTCAAGCGTCAGAAGAAGGGGTCGCTCTGCAGGGGCATACTTAATGAAATGCACCAGCCACTTTAAGAAGAGCTCGCTGTCCATATAGCCCTTTTGGGACACGCCATAAAGGGCATCTGGTGGTCCATTCAGGGCATAGGCGTTGCTGGGGAGGCACCTGGTGTAGATTATGAAAGGTGGTATGCTCACCCCAGCAGCGCTTGCACACACTGCATGAAAAGTGTGATTTCCGTCAGTATGCGGCACTGTAGATTGTCGTGGAAGTTCAGTTTAATGGCTGTTCGCGGCAGTTTGCAGGCAATGCCGAAAACTGCCATGAATTGTCAGAAATTACGTGGGCCTTGCTTGGCAGTCGTCCGCCCACGACCCCCCTCCTCCTAATTCTAGGGGAGGCTTTAACATGTAAATGAAAATGCTGTGAGCTATACAAATGCAAATCAGGGTAGCAGGGAGAGTGAACTGTGCATGCTGGCATGACTATGGCCTTTGGTCTTGCTTAAACAACTCCCAGTAATACGCTCAACAGGCAGAAATGATGCTGGGTATGACATGTCTGTTCCCTGCAAGCTCCAATAATGTAACCTGACTTAAAACAGTCGATAGAGTTTAGATTCAGATTTTCCCTTCACACCAACACAATGAGAATTTCAAAGGCAAATATATAAATGATTGTCTTTATCACTATCTTCATTCAACAAAAATATATGCAAAATTGCATATATTTTTGTTGAATAAAAAATATATACCTATATAAGTGACCCTGCTGTGGCGTATAGACTGAGAATGTTTTGGACTGTGTAAATAGTCTACCAGGGAAATAGCCAATGTTTTGGACTGTGTAAATAGTCTACTACCAGGGAAATAGATTGGCTGTTTCCCTGGTAGTAGACTATTTACACAGTCCAAAACATTCTCAGTCTATACGCCACAGCAGGGTCACTTCAATAAACCACTAAGTCAAACCGTTACGCCCCCACGCCAGCAGGGGAGACACTTCCTCTAGTGAGCAGTGGTTGCACTGTGGTCGCGCTTCCACCAGAACAGCTGATAGGATAAACAACAGTCAGTGTGCGGCGGCAAATTCAGAGAGGAGCATCTCCAAGCCTCGCCTTCCCACAGGCTGCAGCGAGCTGTACTTGGATTCAGCAGAACAGTAAGGCTAGCCTACAGTTTCATTAGGCTACTACTTCACGTTATTTGGATGTATGTGGATGTGAATCATAAACAACGCGCCCGCGATCGTCTGCGCTCATTCCTTCTAGAAGAGGGGACCTTTAAACGAGCACTTCCCTTTTTGCTTGGAAGAATGGAGAGCATTGGATCTAGTGCCAGATGAGTGGTTACTTGTCTCGCCAGGAGAATGGACATCTGCTTTCGGGAAATCAGAGCCAGCCGTAGCCTACCAGGGTTCACTCGGAGACACATAGGCGCTACCGGAGCAATGGTAAGATTTAAAGAATACTATGCTTTCATTCTGCTGTAGGCTATAAGGAAATAGATTGGCTACGTTGATACCGATCTTAACTGTACATTTTGTTTTCACAGACTAACTTTGCCTCCTAATGGGGTCGTGACTTCCTCTTTGCTCGGAGCTGTCTGCAAGTCATTCAAGCAATTAGGTAAACTCTAGGTTGCTGTCCATAGAGGACCGGTTGGCTGCTCTGGAGTCGAAAAACTGTGCGGGAGAGACAAACTTTAAGAAGAGAAGACTGGTGCACAATCCCAAGCTTGCGGTAAGAATATGTTCGATGACTGCTAGCTAAGCTAAAAGTACCCTAGCCTAAAACCAAAGCTAAGAGTAGCCTAGTAGCCTTGCAAAAGAACAAGTGAGCAGAACCAGCTTTATTAAAGTGTATTTTTTTGTGTCGTCATTTACAGGAAGCAGTACGCCGTCTTCACAACTCGGAGACAAATTGCAGGCACTACGAACCGGAGCAAGGGTAAGATTTAAAGAATATGCTTTCATTCTGCGGTATAAGGAAATAGATACGTATAGATACCGTAGGATAGATACCGATCATAACTGTACATTTTGTTTTCACAGACTAATCTCGCCTCATAATGAGGCGGTGGCCTCCCATTTGCTCGGAGCAATATCTGCAAGTCCAGATGTACACGATGTTGAAAGATGACATTGTGTGTAAGTGACTTTTTTTTTTTTTACTGTTTCTCCTTCCTTGTTTAATGTTACTGTGACTTGCGTTTGATTTTTATTCATACCACTCATTTAATTGTTTTCCAGCCGCCTGTAAGAGATGGTACGCAGGAGCTTTAGGTATACCCAGCCAGAAAACTCATTGCGGGCGGAAGCTGAAAAGATGTTCAGCTCGGAGTCGAGCGAGAAGAAAGAGGGTAAGACTTTATTTGGTGCATTGATAGTGTTGTGTCCATACGCAGTGCATCATCGCACAGTACTGATTCATTGTTTTTTTTACAGCTGCTGGAATCGAGACAGAGTGTGCTAGCATATGACTAGGTGGAACTGTCTGACGAAGAAGATGGCGTTGTTGGTGGGGTCTCTGGATGGATTGTACGGTCGCCGTCATTTCGTAGGCTGGTGCTCTCTGAACTCTGTGCGAAGCTGCAGTCCCGGTAAGAGGCGACTCCGAAGTACAGAGCCACGCACAATAGGCGTCTGCACAACGGACCTGCCTCGGAAAGAACAGCGCCAGTTACCGACAACCCAGGAGGCAAACGGACAGTTCACTGAGTTGTAGTTTTTGGATCATCCTCCACCCATGTGTGGGCAGATCCTCGCTTTGTATATAGTTGTGTTTGTTTTAATAAAGCTCTTTCTTTGCATAAACATGTTCCTGGCAAATGTTCATTTCCTCTATAAATTCATTCATGTCCTTGATGGTAGCCTACATAGGATAACAATGACATGAATATACAGCTTAATATGAATAAATAAATTAATATATATTTATATATATATATACATTTATTATGAGGCAGGGTGACGAATAGTGACAGATCTGCCAACCAATCACGAGTGATTTTACTTGTTTGAAAGTTGTGGTTTCATCCAATACTGAGTAAGGAAATTCAAGCCTGGCCTGGCCAGGTGTGGTTTTGCTGCCAATCAGGAGTGATTTTACTTGTTTGAAAGTAGTGGTTTCATCCAATACTGAGTAAGGATATTCAAGCCAGACCTGGCCAGCCGCGGTTTCGCTGCATTCATATGCTAATTAGGGCCATTAGCACTCTGCAAGCTCTCCACATACGTCATTGTTCGGTTCCGACAATTTGTGGCACAGACAAACGGCGACAAGCGCGGGTTGCAAATTGTCGTCAACTACCGAAAATGAGGGAGATCGATCTCCGGTCGTTTACGGGGACGAAAATCACACTTTTCATGCAGTGACAGCAGTGCACGGTGATGTGCTCCCTAGTCGTCACTGCCTGCTGGTATACATGGCGCTGACCCTTCTAGGCAAGGACCCTCCTCCCTTGATTGCGGCTTGTCTCCAAACCCAGTCTCATCGCAGGAAAACACCAGCCACGGCTTGTCGTGTAGCTGATGCTTGTCGAACAGAGACTGGAGGATGGAGAACAAGCCGTCGATGGCGGTGGTCCCCAATGCCTTGGTTCGGTCAAGTAAGTCGGGGTGGCGAGCCTGAAACCTTGACCACCACATCTTGCTCAGCCCTGCCTCAAAGTTGACCAGAGTAGGTCGGTTGCTGGCCAGCAACACTGACTGCCCGTGTGAGGGGGAATCCGGCGATTCGGCGAGAAATTTTATGCACTTTCAACCAATTAGAGGCATTACTGTTGGATTGTTCAGGATTATGGGTAATGAAGTACTAATCCAAGACGTCGCAAATAAAAGACATTAATCTCAAAACAACGTTGGTGCCCCTTGAATTTTCGCCCTCTATATGAGCATATACAATCGCTTAGTACAACCGTACCTGGTTTTAAGTCTACCATGTATGGTTACGTTTTTATGGCTTATACCCCAATTGTCAATGGAGAAATTGTATTGAATTCTTACTTCCGGAATCGGCTGTGGGCAGGACTGTGATAATCAATGTCCTGAGGGGAAACCGCTTCAGACAGCCTATGGTGGGGGCCCTTTTAAAGGACAATTTCGGTATTCGGTACCTGTTTTCAGATAGTTTAAGCATCATCCCGCTGTCTCTTCTTTTTTCCGCCCCCGACTCTTAGTGCCTTTGAGACCATGTCTAAGGTGTCTGCCATGGGATTGAGGCATAATCGAACAGACCACTGGGAGGTGGGGGAGGGGGGCACCAGAGGGAGACTGGAGAGAGGGCCGCACAGGAGATTCACCTTTTTCTTGACTAATTTGGTCTAGGCCTATATTACTTTTGTATTGCTTTTGCATATTAACATGCTTTAGGCCTGTTTTATTTGTAGTAGCCTATTGTGGTGATTTTTCATGACCCAGATTTTTTGGTGCCCCCCCAGGCACTTGGTGGCCTACGCGCAGTGCGTGATGTGCGTGTGCGGAGCGCCGGCACTGATTAAATAGAACGTTTAAGATTGAAATTTGGACACATACTGCTGTCCTTTGTAAACTTTAGTTTACAAAGACGCGAAACTCACCGAGTGGTCAAGGGTGTTCACTGGTGCTCACACAAAAATTGCAAAACTGCGGTCTCTTGCCTGATTATCTGCTACTATACCGCTGCGTCAACGTTTCTTCCGTGATTTGGGAAAAGCCTGTAAAAGTCCTGGCAGGAAGCATGAATAAGGATGTAGATCCAGGAATGCACTAATATTTTGTTCGTAGTCCAGTTTGCAATAATTATTAGTTAACACTAAGTTGTAAACACTTCGGAAAAAAAATATTTAAAACTGGATATACCAAAAAACGTTGATGTAATCGCTTCCTGCAAGGACTTTTACAGGCTTTTCCGAAATCACGGAAGAAACGTTGACACAGCGGTATAGTAGCAGATAATCAGGCAAGTCTTATTTAAATAAACTCCTGGTGCACTTACAAACTTTCTAATGCCTTGTTATTGGACTAAAGGTCATAGTTCTACTACTGCAGAAGTTTCGTACCATTCAGGGCATTATTAGTGGGGTAATTTACGAGATAAAAGTTGGTTCCATCACGACTGCAGAACGTCATTAGTTACATTAGCAGCAGACTCATAAAGGCTCACCTGGCCCGGGTCCGTTTTGGACCCTATCTCATTTTCAAAATTCCTTCTGTTCTTGCTGTAGGATAAAATAGTTTTACTTTTATCCTATAGTTTATCCTATCACTAGGCCTAGCCAGCACTAGGCCTAGCCAACACAGCAACATAGGCCTACGATTAATCTGGATTGCCTCGTATTTTTAACTTAACAATACTGTCAATAAACCTGACAGAAAAGGTTTAAGTCAAGACATCAATTTACTGTACAAACGTGATCACTACTCAATGGAAATATAAAATGGACATTTATGGAAAGTTACAGGTTATAAGCTAATCTGTTTTTGTTAAGTACGTTGCCTAGGCTACTCTAATTTTGTGGTCAAAACCTAATTTAGTGCTTTATAGGCCTAGGTCAGAGCAGACATGAAATATTTTATCTAATAGGCTACAACTTCAATGAAATACTGCGCTATGCACAGCTAAAATATCAGAAAATGAATAACTGGTGAATGACAAGAAGTTCAATAAAAAGATTGTTTAATGCTTATTTCTCCTATTACTCCATTTGTGTGGATGGAGGCGGAACACGTCTCCTCGTTGCCCGATCCACAGCCGGTTGAAACACCTGATTGCGTGCTTGGTGACCTCAGCATCCGTGGCTGACCGTGTCACCATGTTTTTCCTCACAGCACCTGTAATCAAACAGACAGATATGTTTATGTTTATGGTATGTAGCATCCAAAGCCAAGTATGCTTACACAATACAATATATGAGATAGGTATTAAGGAGATTAAATTTAAAAAGAAACATGACTTACAAAGTTCCTCTATTCGCTGCACGTTGAGGGCTGGTGTGGGGGTGGAGGGAGTTGAGGAGGGACTGCCGTTTCTGGCCCATAGTGAGGTGGGCGGTGTGCGAGAGGGGGAAAAATTTTATTAAATGCTAGTCATCTGTTAACCATGACTGATAATACACATGGGGCCTTTCTATTCACTAATATTTCAGAGATCAGTCCCTACCTTGAGTAACTCTCCGTATGTTAAATGCGGGTGCAGGTGCAGGGAGTTGAGGTGGTGAAGAGCGTTGCGGTCCTGCCCCATGGTGAGGTGCTAAGGGAGATAAATGGTTGTGATCTGTTAACCATGGTAGGCTGAGAGCTACAGAATCTCTGGTCATGCTGGACATGAATTTGTATGTTTCAACATTTTGGTATGCACTATCTATACCAACTCCATGAATGGATTGACATTGAAAATCAATGCGTTTCAATACAATCCGATAATAATGAATGAACTTTTCAGACAATATTGCATGAATGTTTTAACTGACAAAATATTTGGCTGAGATTTTGAAAGTAATGTATGAAGTATGCAGAAAATCTGAGATGGTAATGCAGATGCAATCTGTTGATTTGAAATAGAGTGACTACTGCTGTGTTAATATAGATGGGGCCACTGTATTCAATATTATTTCAGAGATCAGTCTTTACCTTAACAGTTTTCTCCAGGTTGAGGGGTAGTGACTCGGCTGCCTGGCACTCGGCGAGATGGTGGAGCTGGAGGAATAGATACAAGGAGAGGGGAATGTCTTTAGCACTAAGAATGTTAACCATATCTCTAATATTAATATTATGATTGAGTTATTTCAATGTTAAGAGATTATTACTTACTTTGCCAGTGCAATTGGCTTGGGCTTGAGGCTTCAACTGATATACCAGGCGAGTTGGAAGGTACCTCAGAGATGCAAAGTCACCATTTTCTGGCTCTTCTTCAATCTTCACTCTCAGAGTCCCCGAAACGATAGCTGTTAAATAACCATATCATTATGGTTATTGCAATCCCAAAATGTCCAAATATACACATAGTACAAGCATCTCTGGTCTATTTTGGAATGCTACGGGAATGTGTTCACATTACATTTTAACAACCCAGAAAGTATCTTACTTGATCAAGCGAACCCAACAGAGGCAATCGTAATGTTAGATGCTAGAATCCAGCCGATAAAAGTTGGCGCTGCAGAACAAACAAAATAGAAGATGGGGACCAAGTTCCATACAGTTAAGTTACGTTAGCATAATAAATCACAAATAGACGCCATTACCTATTAGTTGTCTGAACCGACTTAAACAGTTATTAAAATGCCGAGGCTTTCATTACAAAGATGGCAGATAGACACTAAAGTTACGTATGAGACCAAACTTGGCAAAATGCAAACGTTAATGCACAGCTAGCTAGAAGCTAGGGCTAAACCATTATCAGTGAGTCAACATCTTTTTACAGTCTATGGTCAACATGCTAAAGTTGTAGGTAGCTATCATAGCAGACGAGTGCTTCATTGACTGAAATACCAGTGCCAATGTATCAGCTTAATCAAGGTTTGCATCGCAAACGTGATCTCAAACATATATATGTATAATAGACATTAGCAATAACTTATGCAATTGCGCCTAGCAGCATGCTAGCTAGCAGCTATATACCGCTAGCATAGTAGCATTATATGGACAACAGCGACACATTAAAACAGACAAGACCAGACTAACGTTAAATACCAATGTGTGTTTTTTTAAATCACACTACCATAACATATTCTGCCGAAATTGCTATCCCATTTTAAATCAAATAGGCTACAGACTCATGTGAGCATCACAGCTAACAATAACGTTAACTTCAGCCTGTTGCACAAAATGACAAACGTCTCTGGTTGCACTAACGTTAACGTTAGTCCTAATATCAAACAACGTCATTACAATCAATAAACATGATGATTATAAAACCACAAAGGCCAATGTTTAGCTATTGTGAATGTCTCAATATATTAAAAAATATCACTTACTCGAGAGGGGTTCAGCGCAACCGTGTCCCAGCAAAGAAAATATCCACAATAACGTTATGACTCTTCTTGGCTCTTGGTGTACAGATGTTCAACCGTTACAGTAAAGGCGCGTCCGCGCCCGCGGATCCGACATGGGTCCACTCAGGATCCGCTGTTTGACAGTAGAATTTACGGGGCCGCCTGGAGGCGGAGCTGATCCTCTGTGCGGCACCAAAACGAATGCGAGTCACGCGGGTTTGGCGGACTTGAAGGCGGATCCGCCTAGGAGTCTACTGCTGTGTGGGAGGTATGGGTAAAGTGTGTCTTGTGCAGCTTTTGGGCCCACCAGGCATGCACTCCAGGTCTGCCTAATTGTGTATGTCACCATTGTGACTCAGATTAAGGATGCATTACATTTGTTCGGTGTTACCAAAATTCTGTGTTCTCTAAAAAATTTTCTGTGGAATGGGGCTAGTAGACCCATTTAATGTCTGTTTAATTTCATCTTTGTGTGTGTGACTGTTCAGCCCTCTCTCTCTTTCCATGAGAGACACATACATACACACAAAAGTATAAACATTGTGGTTTTTATATTTAGTTTAAAACGTTAATATGATCTCCATTCTCTATGTGAAGAACGGATTGTATGGTATACAATATGTTGGTGAATCTATTTTCACACCCTGTGTACCCTGTTTATGCAATAACTCAGTGTATCAAATGGAATTCCATTGTTTTTCTGCATTTTTTTTTTTACCTGTTACAATCTACCCCAGTAGTGGGGTAGGTTGTAACAAGGGTACTCACTGTATTTGTCATAATCTCACAAATTCTGTAATATAGTTGAAGAGATTTAAATGGTTGCCACTTGTAGTAGACAAATGGGGGTACTTTGCCAAAATGTTCCAGAACTGTAGCTTTAAAAGAAATGGTAGTTTTAGGTGCTGAAGAAAAATGTGTTACAACCATACCCGGTCTCCCCTACTGTACTGGACACTATTACTATTAATAATTAATATTATGTGTATAATAGTAAAAAAAACTGTCTTGACACAAACAAAAAAAAGTCACTCTGCTATTGCTCTTCACCACCTTTGTTTCCTGCTTATACTCCTGTTTTGGAAATACATTTCGTTCCCTCCTCACAAAGAATCTACATAAGAGCAGATGAAAAAAAACATTAGATACATAATGAGTATGATAAAGGTGAAGGTTTTTTCTTCCCCTTTGGGACATGCTACAACCAAAGGTGATGTCAGATCGAAGCAAAGACGTGCTTTAATATGAACACAGATTACCATTAAAGGGATATTCCACCATTTGGGGAAATACACTCATTTTCCACCTCCCCTTGAGTTAAACAATTGAGTTTTACCTTTCCCCAGTTCATCCAGCCGTTCTCTGAGTCTGACAGTAACACTTTTAGCTCTAGCTCATTGAATCAGATTAGACCGTTATCTTATAGCAGAGATTCTAACGGTCTAATCTGATTCAATGAGCTAGAGCTAAAAGTGCTATTGTCAGGCTCGGAGAACGGCTGGATGAACTGGGGAAAGGTAAAACAGTTTAACTCAAGGAGAGGTGGAAAATCCCTTTAACATTAGAGATCCCGCCCTCCTGCAAGCTAGCCGCTAGTGCTAACTGCTGGCTAACTTAACATGCAACACTGGTAACTATTCAGTGCTATCCAGTCAAAAACACTTAATTTAAAAAATACTAAATATAGAACAAAATAAACACACAAAAACTCATAGCCCACTGGTATTCTGATGCCTACCAGCCCCTGAAATGGGCTAACCTAAAACTACAATGATAAACGCCCAGGAGCTAAACTTTAAAGATGATAGCCAGAGCAGCACACTGTACTGTCACATTTGGGGCCCGTCCCAATACCTCCCTTAGATTTTTGCCCTAACCCTCGTTTTTGCGCGTGCACGTGTAGGGCTAGGGTGTCCCATTACTTTAGGGAGCAAGGGGAAGTGCTATTTTCCCCTTAAAATCAACCCTCAAAATATAGCAGGCAAAATATACCAGGACCGATGCAGGCTTAAAACGAAGTGGGAGATGAAACTACCCAGGATACCGTGCGAGCTCACCGAGCTGGCCACATTTTTCATATATTTTCGCAAATAAGCATATTAAAATTTCGAACTTTGTTGGAATATGTTAGTTTGATGCATATCTGATGGACTGTTGAGTTTTGAACACTAATGTTAGCAAATATCTCACGAAGCTATCTGACGATGTTCATGATTTCTATCAGAAAGACTCAGAAAACAGTGCGTGTTGTATTATCCGGTTGAACTCGGGAGATGAATCAGAGAAAGCAAGACAGACAGCAGAGACACATGAAGAATATACTATTAATAAAATAAACTGATGATTTGATGAGGATGATGATTATGATGATGGATTCGACCACCTGTGACTCAAATTCTATGATTGATTTAAAGTTATGGAAGGGAATTGAGCTTGCAGATGTTCAACCCATTGAACAAGACTGCTTGAGTGACTAGTGCTTGCAGAAGCTTAGCTTAAGGGTTAACTAACGACGTGCAGGGCGATGAGCTTGCAATTACAGATGCTCTGGGTCAGTGCAGGGGATAGAGCCTGCAGTTTCAGATGCTCAGGGTCAGTGCAGGGGATAGAGCCTGCAGTTGCAGATGCTCAGGGTCAGTTCAGCAGAATAGAGCTCGCAGTTGCAGATGCTCAGGGTTAGTGCACCGGGATAGAGCTTGCAGTTAAAGAAGATTATGACCTGCACAAATGTGACCAAGCCAGTACGGGCACCAGAAACGAAGAGAGAGTAATATGATTAAATTTAGATAACCACCACCAGACATTTGCAAGAGGAAGTACATTGATTACAAAATGCTCATTACTGCTGAGTGAGTCTTTAGTAATTAAGAACTCAGTAACCGTAGAGTCCATAGATTCTTGTGAGCCTTGTGACGAGCAGATGAGTAGCTAGCTCTTAATTGATAAGCAAGTTGATGCAAAATATTACAGTTTGTGAACTCCATTTGTTACGGTTCAATGGTGAACAGAAGCTGCAAGGACAAGATGTACAGGAGATAAAATTAACAGCTACTACTGTCCATCCCGCAGAGGTAAAGCCATGTTAAAGAAAGCTAAGGCCTACTATTAGGACAGAAATGTAAACAAAGCAAGGTTTAGATTAATGAATTAATTATGTTGACTTACCCCAAAATAACAGCACGGTGCAGTGTCCATGATGGATTATATCCGATTTAAGTACGACCCCTAAATGTGATTACTGTTTCCGTGAGCAAGCCGCATCCTGCAACGGAATGGAGCTAAAGCAGATCCAAGGGCAAGATGAAAAGAGTGAGGCCATGCTTTTGTACCTTGCTCTTGGAAAGGCCCCCCAAAATAAGATGAGCAGCATAGGTAACGTTAGCTAAACAAGACAGGAAAACATGAAATAGACAGTGTCCATGGGAAATAAGTTCAGAGAGAAAAGGTATTGAGAAACAGATAGAAAGCTTGAGCTCTCTGGTGAAAAGAAGAAAATGACCAGCATTGGCCTAAGCAGCGGTTGCAGCGTCGAGGAGCTTGCATAAGCTCAGAGCTTGCGTAAGCTCGGTTCTTGCACGGCAAGAATGTAATGCAATGTGGTGCAAATCCCCGTGGAAAAGTGCTTAATGATCGTTCGGTTCGATAACGATCGAGCTTCGATGATGATGATGATTGCGATTCGAGTCGAGTGTCGAGTCGAGTTGCGTATGTATATGATGAGTGAAGTGTTGTGATGGTAGGATATGAAAGACATTAACTGTTGTGATGTGAGATTACCCGAGGTTTTGCTTGCAGAAGCTAGACCAAGGGCGGCGGTGCAAATGTGACTAGAATGTATTAACACTTTATTCTGTGCCTAAAGTGCCGGCTGTGCGTAGTGACTGGAGAAGAGTGGCCATCATAATTAAAATAATGCTTTAGCTGAGCCGAATAACCACCACCAGACCTTTGCAAGGTAGCTTACCTTAATTGACACTTGCGAGAGCTATTTGCGCATCTAGAAGGGCTTGATCCTGAGGTCTTATATAGCACTCGTAAGCCGATGGAGACCATTTTCCGAGCAACTTGATTGAGGATGCAGGTAATCCTAGAGCGGCTGCTGACGTTGCAGCGCCTATGCGAAAGGAATGGCCAGTATGGTGGGAGGTTGAGAGCCCACAACTACCAACCACTGTAGACGAGTGGATTCTGAACCATTGTTTAGACATAGATAACCCAGTGGGTAGAAGAAAGAGAGGTGCATTAGGAGAAGTGTGTGGGCGAAGTTTAAGATAGTTGATCATAGAAGTATTTTTAAGAGTAATTTACTTTAGAAACTCTGATAATGACACCAGAACCTGAGGTGTCCATTTGAGAATGTTTCAGAAATACAGTACACTATAGAAGTGGGAGGAGAAGAGGATGGCTGAGCAAGCCAGATCCTGAGAAGGGTTAAAAACCTGGCTGTCAGAGCAAAATTCCCCAGAGCGCATGAACCCATAGAAAGCCATGAGGAACACAGCTTCAAGGAGTGAATTGATAGGGAGTGAAAAGAGAGCCAGGGTTAACTAACCAGCAGCAGACCTAAGGACACAACAGGACAAGACAAAATACAATCAAGATACATAGCTGGAGTACACTAGCACTTATGGATGGTCGCTGAGGATGGTTTAGCATATAACTAAATAAAGACAAGAGATGGAAGAGTAATCCTCATCATGCTGACTGGGTGAAATAAGATTAAATGTAAAACAGAGCACTGCTCCAGAGCCAAGAGTAAGTGGGTGTTTAGAATATGTGAACCAGCATCACAGACCTTGTCAAGTAAATCGTTAGAGTTAATTGGTGATGTAGCCTAATAATTGCTGATTGAGAATTGATTATATGACGATTGGGAATTATGTGATTGAGATTCGAGGACATATGGATATTCGATAGTGAATTGCAAAATCTAATGATTTAACAATGCAAGTTCACTATTCTGCTGCTCCTAGTGGGATAAAGACATGAAGGGTTAGCGTATAGCTTAGATGAGGAGGTAAATAAGTTGACATCACATGACCTGGATGAAGTAAGATTAACTATGAACCAAAGCACTGATGAACGTTTTGGCTATAGGCCTACGTGAACCAGCCCAGCATCCCTGCATGAAGTATAGTTACGGTGAGGGACAGTACTCCACTGCCGACAGATGCATAGCCTTAAATTAAAGAGAGAGAGGCATTTACATGAAACGAAGAGGAGCTGCTCCTGAAATTGAAAGATTATTAAGATGTTAAGTAATGAAGAAATGGGAAGGAATGTCATCCCTGTGCTTGCGGCTGCCGTGACGTAATGGGAGATTACGAATGACAAGCAAAGTGCATTGTGCTTGGAAAAAGTATATGAGTGAGTGCAGTATTGGCCTGAAGGAGAGTTTGTGCCTGCTAGAGGTGTTGCTCTTTTGGCAGAGAAGAGTTTGAGGAAAGATCTTGTTCTAGTCCCTACAGCCTGAAGACCTGCAAGGAGGAATGGAGTGGTTAGAGAGGAGACATAGCATTTTCAAAAGGACCTAGCACGCAGGCAAATAAACAGCCATGATACATTTACGTTGCCATTAGTTAAATCGCCGAACACAATGTATGGGCCTACATATTATGTAGACACATAACCAATGACAGTAACAGACAATGACAGACAATAATGATCAGCCAGACATGAGAATGAAAATAAGATTAATATGGCCTTCAGGTGCATCGGAAATATTATGGGTTAATGACATTAGCCTAGAAAGGGACATGGACTAGGAAGAGTACTTTTGTCCCTGTTGGCCTTCCATACACGACAGCCTGACCAGCGAGACAATTTCAAGTACAGCTCGCTGCAGCCTGCGGGCCCCGCCCACATCCAACTCAGCCATGTTTTCTTTGCCTACGTCACTCCCCATACGCTTTGGCTTTAGGCCTACTGCAACAGCCCGGTAGCGAATTATATAGTATATTGTTTCATGTTAGATGATAGAAACTGATGATTTAGGCTAAACACAAATTACATGTCATGCAACAACAGTGAATTTTTCATGTAGGCCTAGGCTAGTTACTGTAATTAGGTTCGTGTAGGCCTACTTTTTCGTTCATTTGATTTCTGGTTTTGAAACAATAACCATGCACATTCACAAAAATTGGTCATTTTAAATATTGATGACAATGTGTTCAAACAAAAAATGAGCCATATTTCATTTAATTTAGCCCTCAAAAGTAGAATGGTGTGTTGTTTCATTATCATGGACTATCAGTTTAACAGCAAGAATTCTCCATTACAACCAAATAGCCTACAAAGGGGCGATTTTGCTTTATTAACAGGTGAACCAGAAACATGAATTGTGTAACGTTAACCGGTTAGATCAAGCTCGACATCCTCATCTCAAATATAGGCTACTGCCCAGATAGCAAGCAGCTATCGGACTGTGGTGGATTTCTATGACTTAACGGATGCATGTATGGTTTTTATAAACTTTGATATTAGCCTACTGCAAGTATTATGAGACTTCAAGGCCTGTACACATCTTAAACAGACCAGACCAGCAGTCAAGGAGTGGGGTGAGGGAGTTCACAGTGAACTAGATGGCCGAGAGCGAGAGGATGATGTAATTGGATGATGTAATGGTGGTAACAGCAAGGCCAAGTAACAGGTGGCAAGATAAGAAGCCTGTTACAACTGGAAAAAAACAGAATCTGGGAAAAACCCAGAAGAAGACAGTTTTGCATAAAATTTATGCATGATGTGGGTTCCACCAATAGTCGTAACCTTGGTGGATGCTGATAGGCCAACAGGTGTCTTTCGAGGGTGGCGAGAAGGCCCAACTTCAAGGTTAAGGAGTATAAAAAGATAGGCCGCAGCCATTTTGATTTCAGATCTCATCGGGGGCGCCAGCTGATGACATCTCACATCACCCTATTGCTTGACACCTGGTCTGGACATCGTTTAGGCTGGACTATCATTGCAATACGGTGAATAAAGATCAACAGTCTTCAGAGATCTCCTGTCTGCATTGTCTCCTTCGGACGCTTTGTTCCAGAGTGCTAATTAGTAAGTAGTTAAGTGATAAATTGTTCATTGGATTCGGAAGTGGACCGGTTTTTCCACGACAGGACCACCGGTAGATAGGCTACTTGTCAGCAACCCGCGATGGTAACGTTAGGCCACCGGCAGTCCGCCGTATAAATGAATAAAGAAAAGGTTGTCAAATCTGAGGCTCATTAGCCCAGCGGACTGCGGTAGAACCGATGTGCAAAAACTCAGCGGTCCGCCGGCGACAGCGAAACCGGTGGGCCGCCGCCAGCCTATAGAGTGTCCCAGTGACTTCCGTTTTACTTCCGCTACAAGGGACCTGTCTTTCAAAAAAATATGAACGGGAGTTAATGGAGAGATAACAATTCTTTTTTGGTCCAGTTTGAATTGTGCCACGAATTTCACATGATGTGTGTGAATTTAAAAGATAATTTTTCACGTCAAGAAAGTACTGTTGTTCGATAGACTTCAAAAGTTATGTTGGTTTTGTAGGAATCCGCTCAGTGGACTACATCTCTCGTCTCGAACGATGTACGTCACCAACGTAATGAAACGATAAGATTAGAAGCTAGCTGATAGCTGTTATGCTAGTTAACGTTGCATGTTGCTGCCTGCTGTCACTTAACAGTATGTAATGTACAGTCTATGGACGAATACAACTTACCTGATGTGTTTAATCCTCTGACTCATGGTATTTTCATCGGCAAGGAAATCCCAATTAAGACCTGTTGCTGGTATGCTTGTACAATCTAGTGTGGCTGTGAATGAGCTAACGTCACTAGCGCGACTGATGGGTTTGTAGTCGTTGGAATTACGATCTTTCACAATGTTGAAATTCAATAGTTACGAAACAAACTGCAAATGTCTTTACATGAAAAATTGTCTTTAAAATGGACAAACATCATATGAGTAATTCAAGGCACAAGTCAACCGGGACCAGAAAATAATTTCTTTTTCGCCATAGACTGGCGTTCAACATTTTTTGAAAGATAGGTCCCATGGAGGCAAGTGGAAGTGGCGTCACTGGGACACTCTATTGCCATCTGAGTGGTTAACTTTGCTGGCTAGCTAGCCAGCTAGGTAGTTCCTATCTGACGAACGAGTTGTGTGACAACAGCATTCTTATGGAAACGTTGGTGCTGTTGCGAGTTGCTGCACTGGTTTGAATCCACAGTTTACGTGTTTAATTACACAATAAAACGTGTTTTGCAGTAAGTTGCTGGTTTGTAGAATGTAGCACTAGCGGCTAACCCAGTCTCGTTGCGAGTCCTGGCTCTCTCTGCCGACAGCCTCCCTCCCTCTCGCCGCCAGCAATTTTAAACACGTAATACAAAAAAACATGGCTGACTTGGATGTGGGCTGGGCTTGATGTCAAGCCCCGCCTTCCCGCAGGCTGCAGCGAGAGGCTCCTCGACAATTTGCCTAGGATGTGGACCTAGCAAGCTGTATCATGGCAGCTTTGGCAAGGAAACCATCGCGAGTGTCGATAACTGGAGTAACTGAGTTTTTTAAAAGTTCCGTACATGTATGTTACCAGCGTAGCCTGATAAGTCTGACGGTTTTCGTCAGAAAAGTTTAGCGACCATATTGCGTTGTTAGCGATACGACCAGGCTTGGAATTTCACCATTCCGGGGGCAAGGCCACTTGGCCTTCAGTTGGGCATATTTGGTGGGGGGCACAAAGGCCACATGTCAGGGCACCAAGGCCAAAGTTAACTATAGCCTACAGTAGTAGGCTATAAAAATGATCAAAGTTGTATTTAGCCTATTCACTGCAGTAGACCTGCATCACTGTATGAAACATTACAAAAACATGAAAAATGACATATTACATAGAACTGTAAATAATCTGATCATCTAATATTTACAGATATATAGGCTATATATAACATTTATTTTATATTTGGCCTGTTATGTAAGAAATCATGTATTGAACAATTTAAGCACAGCTCAGCTTTAAGAAACTCAAATAGCCTAGATGTATGCTTAGCATTTTGTGATCATTAAGGCTACTTTCACAAACTCTTAGTCAGCTGTCCTCTGATTTACCAATATCTAGGCGATATTTGTAACATTTATTTTGTATTTGGCCCGTTATGAAATCATGTGGAACAATGTAAAAGCCCAAATTTGGAGACATCCATGTATGTCGAACTTTACTGCAAATTCAAAACTGGATTACTCTGGAACGGCTAACTGTACAGGGGACTGCTTTACGCCTTTGTGTTCGGTAAGGTCTCCTGTTTATTCTGATATATGGTTTGTCATGTGTTAAAAGAAGGGTTCGTAAAGTATTCCACCGAGATGAATGGGTAGGGAGATCATGGGACGCAAAACCTTCAGTAGAATGTATGATTAAATTGAATTATATTATTTACTTTTCTCGCGAACCGTTCAACACAGCAATTATCGGCTAACATCGTTTAAAAGCTGAGAAAAAGCTCTTTCATGTGATACTTGTGATGTCTGTGTGATGAATAGGCTACTTCGCGAGTAGTTCAACTGAAAAAGGGTGAATTTGGACGCACTTTCTTTCTTGCACTGTCACTTTCTCCACTGCGTAAAAGACTAAATTAATTTGCGCCCTGAATGCTAAGATTATTTTGACAGGCCACAGGCTAAATAAAAATCGCTATTAGTATGACGCAAAGCAGAATATTGAAAGAAGGGGGCACCAAGGCCACCTTGGCCTGTAAACCTCTGATTTTCAAAGGGGCCTCACGGCCAATGCAAGGGGCTACGACGGCCATGGCCGTCGTGGCCGCCGTAAAATTCCTACCCTGGATACGACGTTATCATTAAGCAACTAGGATCTACACGAGACTAGGGTGAAAGAGAACCTTCAAGCCGCGGAACTTGTCTCTTTCCGTTGATAAGACCGGGCGGACAACCCGAACAGTGGCAACAATTTGGCCTACCTTACTCTCCGACGTTTACCAGCTACTATGCTACATGGAAACCCCCGAGACTTTGGTGAGATGCGTCCAACTCAGTTGAAGCGAACGTAAGGTAGGCTAAGCTACTAGTCTGTGACTGCATCACATGTTAAAGTTGTGGCGAAGTGAATGACTAGCTACCCGTGCATGGATACGGAACATCGAAAATCGGCACCTGAAAGCAACAGTCAGGTGCAAAGTAAAGTGATTATAAAGGCTGATCAGAGAATGTCTAATAAGGGGAGAACTGCCACTCTCGGAAAACTTCCGGTTTCTGAACTGGTTGCAGTTCCTTCTGTGGTTCCACATGAGGGCGCTCGTCCACGAGTGCAGAATGCATGGAGGTCTATGGAGCTGTACCCCTCAAAATCCACTTTTCTTGGGATATATTTTTTTTTCAAGTAATTTGAGTATTGCATTCGAAAGGGGAGGCAAAGAAAATACACTTGGTTGAGTATTATATTTTTTAAAGTCACTTAATTGTTCTTAAAAGCCTTTCAAATGTGTCAATGATGTCATTCATTAGCACAATGCTAGCGTGTTATGTGCAACAACGACCCAACCTGTAAGAAATCAAAAGGACATAAGTACTCGTTCATTCAACTTTTGACCTATAATCCATGTTGAAGTTATACAAACTACAATCAAATCTGAGATTTGTCAACGACAATCAGGTGAAAGAGACAAATTTAGCTGTCTAGCTCCATTGACTCCCATTCATTCTGCACTCATGGCGATCGCCCCCAGTAGAACTCTGGTGGAACTGCATCCAAAATTCGGTACAATGGGACTTAATACGGAGTGGCAAGGCTCTCCGTAGACGGGCTCTGGGCTGATGCAGACTGGTGATTGGTCGGAAGTAATGAATGAATGAGTGACGCATGCATTGAGTCTTCCTGACAGAAGCTAAATGCTTTGAGAGTCTGCCCAAATAACGTTATATATCTGATCTGGGTAGTTTCGTCAATATTTAAAGGAACACGCCACCCAAAATCAGTAGTGATATATGTTCTTACCGTAACTTTCACGAGTTGAGTCGTACCTCTCCCGCGTCGGTAGGTGCGTCGGTAATTGTAAAGCAATTTACAAAAGATTCACTGAACAAAAATGCTGATGTGGTACATGAAAATGTAGCTAAAAATGTGGAGAATGCAATGCAATCAAGCATTTTGGACGATATATTGTCACAAGCTGGCAGAATAGGCAACAGGCCGATGTGCGTTTTATTTGGAGACTGTTTTGCGCGACAGAGACTGAGTTTGCTGCTGATATTCTGGGGATAGGCCTAGCCAATGTACGACTTTTGCCTTTTAATATATTTGCTGCATTAGATCAGTCTTTCTAGAACAGGCAAGGGCTTTCTAGCCTCACGTCAGCAGCGCTGCATCACCCATATAGCCTACATTAAAACAACCAGCGGATGGTGGGCAGGTGCCGTTTTGAAAATTGGTCAACAAACTTTGGTGCTGATGGATGGCTGATGGATGATAAGTTTTGCTATGCAGTTATGGTTGAAATAATAGCCCATCAGCGCATCTCTAGTGTGTGTGCCTCTCTCGCTCAGAGGGGAGGGAGAGGCTGAGGGTCGATCCAGCATGGATTCTAAACTCTGTGGTGGATAGGATCTACAATTAGGTGTTAATAATATTACCACGCTAGGTCAAAGTACTCCCAAGTGCTATTGCGCCACACATTGTAGTTCTCATGTTTATTCGCTTGGAAAATCGTCACGTTTCATGTTGTGTGCCCTAACATTTTTCATCAACTACTCGTGCAACTGTATTTAAGTAGGTAAAACGTGGAGGTGTTTGAATACTGCTATGTGCCTCTCTCTACAGCCACGGCAGAGCCCGCTAGCATAGCAACATGCTAACACATTCGCGCCGCGCGACAGAGCGTTTGAGTGCACCTACCGACGCGGGAGAGGTACGACTCAACTCGTGAAAGTTACGGTAAGAACATATATCACTACTGATTTTGGGTGGCTTGTTCCTTTAAGGTGTGTGTTCTGGCATTCACATGAACACGTATATCTTTGTTGATTAACCAGACGTAGATAAACCAGCACAGCCCACACAACAATGACCGCTGGAACGGGCATGTTTCTGAATGAAAATAGTAGCAGGCTACTACCGGTAGACACGTCGGCGCTGCGCGTGACGTAGGTGAGCACGTTCGCTACGCTAATTTGCATATAGTGGTGTCTCAATTCATAGGGAAAGATCATCACCTCCACTTCCCTTGTCGAGGGGGCTTTAATGTTGAGGGCAATCAAAACCAAGTGGAAGTTTTAAAGGGGGAGAAATGGGACGGACCCTTGGTTAATCTATTATTCATGCTGGGGTTGGAGGAGCTGGTAGGGGGACAGTAAGTGTTCTTAACAGTCTTCTGTAATAAACTCTGGGTTCGCTAACTACGTTGTTGGTGCTTGTTTTATGTGTAGGGACCCTGAGCAAGCTACGTTTTAATATTGCGAGATAGGGCATTTCATCTTCGTGGAGGTCTGCGCTCTCGAGTGGACTTATTAGCATATTAAAATTATTGGACTTGAGGGAGGAGAGAGGGTGGAGTGTAGTGCTTGTGCGCTTAATTTCATGTTAATTGGGATACAAAGAAAAGCTGCATGGAATGCTCCATGCGCACAGTTTCAATCATCACATTTTTTTTCTGTTTACACTACTTTTCAGGTTTGCATGTTCGCAATGTTTCAGTCCCTCCAGGATTTCGCGAGGATTTTTTGAGATTGTTGCAACCTAAAATGCCTGATTTTGCGACAACTTTTCTAAAAAATTGCGATGGAAGTTGCGGTGTTTTTAGCTGTTTGTTGCGGAGAAATTGCGGGAGAAAGTGAAAATTGCAAAAATAGTTGCGATTTTTTTTTTAAATTGAGGGCAATTAAGGTTAGTACGACCAAAATCACACTGATCATCTTGATGCTTATTAAAAAGGATAAATAAAGGTAAATAGTAAGGATTACAGAAAATCAAAGTAGTAAAGTATTTGGTAATTCATAGTAAGTTCATATCTTTTTAATATTGCATAGTCTGTGACCTGCATAATTACTAATAGCCAAGTAAGTATCTAGTAATTTCATATTGATTTAAACTATTTGACTACACTTCTCTTAAATGTCATTACATTGGTGGTGTGTCTAATTGACAGCCTGCCACTTTAAGTAGCCTACATTTCTGAGTGGATTGGAAGGCTTACATCTCACTGTGTTCGGCTACGAGTGTAAATAACTTTTTGCGTTAGTGCATTGCGATATGTGGATGCAATTTGGGATGTCTTCTGTAATTAGTTAAAATAAATGTAAAAAAATAACTCGAATGAAATCATTCTTAGATCATAGAAGAGGTAAATGTCTTGCAATGGTATTCATTTCTATGATTTTGGTAGCACTATTTAAACTAAGCCCACAAGCTAGCAAACATGACCCAAGCTAAAAGGACATCTCCAGATGTTAACGTTTGCCAATGGGTTGCATAGCCTACTCAAATGTCAGTAAACCATGTAGGCCTTAATTAACTTACTTTCATAGCCTAGGTAGGTTAGCAACACCAGGTTGAGAGATGCAAGTAAGCAGATCATTAACGTTAGCCTTCTAGTTCCGTGTTTTTCAACCACTGTGCACACTAGTGTGCTGTGAGAGATCATCAGGTGTGCCGCAGAAAATTATCCAAATGTCACTCACTGGTCCAGAAATGCAACTGTTGCATCAAATAATTTATAACCACATGTTCTCATTGATTGATTGTATGATTGCACTATTTGTGGTATGCAGGCATTGTACAACGGGGGCCCCATATCCAGTATTCAGAGAATCATCACATATCCAGTTCATAACAACAATTAAATTAGATATAGTCACCTACAAATAAAACAGAGGGTGCTTGTTTTATTGAGCAGGTCTTGCATAGAAGCCATAATAAGGCCATATCTGTGTATTATTTGAAATTTTAGGCTATGGTATGTTTATTTTTTCTTCACACAGGATGTTAGTGTGCCGTGGGACATTTTAAGTGTCAAAAGTGTGCCGTGGCACAAAAAAGGTTGAAAAACACTGTTCTAGTTATTGTCATCAAAACTGCAAAGGAACGAACAAGTTAAGTCTCTGGTGTCTGCAGAAATGAGTGTGGCATCTGGCTCAAATATTTTGCGCGAGGGACTGTTGTGGTAGGTGAAATTTCACGTGGAAACTATAATAATTGGTCAAATTTGCAAAAAAGTTGTGGTATTTGGGCAAAATTGCGAGGTCGCCCAGAATTCGCGGGGATTTGCTGAATTTGCGTTAATTGTTGCGATCGCAACATCGCAAATTGCTGGAGGGACTGATGTTTTAGTATGAAATCCACGCAAGTCTTTGTATATGAGGCCCCTGGGGTTCACTCTTTATTACGACATCCCGTTATTACGACAACCCTCTAGTACGACATGCCTCTATTTAGAAATGCCCCTACTCCGATTTTTTTTTAGTACCGCTATTCCAACATTACCAATCCTTATTTTCAATTTATCTCTGCAGTTCCTGTATCCTATCAAATTCCAACATCCTAGATGCATGGATGAGCTGTAGTCTAGTCATGTCATCTGCAGCTACATCAACAATCCACCCGCCATCCACTCCAAACAATGTTTTTCCCAATAATTGATATCGGCACACATTTCAGTCAAAACCTCAGGTGATTTTGAACTGGCCATGTGAATAAATGTTACACATTATGTAAAACACAGGTAACTCTCCTCATTTTATTCTCTAAGCTCTCAGGGGAAAACGGTCGGAAGCTCCATGCATCAAACAAACTCTGTGTGCAGGCCAACTATATTAATTAATTAACGGCCGTCAATCAATGACCAATTGCGCAAAGACGGGCGGAATTCTTACGCCCCCGAAGGCCTAAGCCACTTCAGTGAACGTTCAAATAACCCCCAGAGTTGGACAGTGTCCATCAGGGTGTTCAAACTGAATGTGCGATATATTCAAGTTGCTTATATTGCATTTTAGAGGACAATGATAACGCCATGTGCAACGCATTTTGGCTTGCCAGCAGGTTGGATAAACTCAATTTACTAGGCTACACAATAATGTAGGCTAGGAATATATCTTTTATATGTCATGCGTGCAGTTGTTGAATTGCACATAACATGTCTGCATATTTATTTAGTCTTCTTTCTCTCGACTCTAGGCTAGCGCATGCATTATCATGGCCCTATAATTGTGCAAAGACAGGCGGGATATCCTACACTCCTTTTACAGTAAACCACTTCACAACGAACGTTCAAATATCCCCCAGAGTTCAGTGTCCATCAGTCCCAAGCGTGAATTGGGTGTGTGAAGGGCCGTATGTCTCGCAGCAACTGCGATAACCTTGTTTCTTTAAGGCTATCCTTACCTCCAGATATCCACATCTAATGAGGGTCGGCGACTATCTAATACCCAATACTATTTGCAATACCCTCGATATACATATGTTGGAAAGCTATGCTATTCAAAACAATTCGTAGGTATCCATACTCAAGTCTAATTACCACCAGGCACAAATAATCATCACCTAGGTTAAATCCTCTCTCTCTCTCCAAAATCTCCTCCTCTGAGATGCACGCGCTATAGGTTATAATTTAGGCTACCCGACATTTCAAATGTGACTCTGTAATCAACTTTTTTAGCTCTTAAACACGAAACATACACTGTTCAACGGAGCTGGTGTGTGTGAGGCGCACTCTTGGACTCCTTGAGACACGACTAACCTTTCGGTTGAAGTTATTGTGCGTAGGCTATTATAGAATCCAATTCTGTTGCCGCTGCTATTTATCAATGTAGCCTTTTATTGTTTATTTATTTTTTGCCATGAATCATCTGAGCTGTGATGAAATCGTGTGTTGTTTAAAGTTGGGATTACTGTAGGCCTAGGCTATACTGCCCATATTGGAATAAAAAAATAAAGGCCCACCCTAGGCCTACTTCGCAAAAGTCCACTCTGTTAAAAAATCCTGTTAATGACCTCGTGTCGGAATGGCAGGATGTTTGAAAAAAAAGTCAAGTGTCGCTACTCCGACAATGGGGAAAAAAATTGTCGCAGTAGTGGGACGCTTGAAAATTAATGTTAATGCCGCCACTTCGACAATTAGAAGCCAATGTCTAAGTAGCGGCATGTCGGAATAGCTGCATGTAACCTGGTGGTTCCAACTTCTTCCATTTATGGATGATGGAGGCCACTGTGCTCATTCGGACCTTTAAAGCAGCAATTTTTCTGTACCCTTCCCCAGATCTGTGCCTCGAGACAATCCTGTCCCGGAGGTCTATGTAGGCTACATACAATCCTTCGACATATTGCTTGTTTTGTGGTCTGACATGCACTGTTAACTGTGGGACCTTATATAGAGAGGTTTGTGTCTTTCCAAATCATGTCCGATCAACTGAATTTACCACAGATGGACTCTAATTAAGCCCTAGAAATATCTCGAGGATGATCAGTGGAAACACAATGCTCAACCTGAACTTGATCGCAAATGCTGTGAATACTTACGTACAAGTGATTTAAGTTGTCATTATGGGGCATTATGCGTAGAATTTTGAGGAAAAAAATTAATTTAATCCATTTTGGAATAAGGCTGTAACATAACAAAATGTGGAAGAAGTGAAGCGCTGTGAATCCTTCCCGTCTGCACTGTATCTATATATCTATCTACACCAGCCGATGTAGGAACAGAGCGACCTGCATCATGACAGACTCCACCCACCCTGCGCAGACTGTTTTCCCACTTCCCTTCAGGTAGAAAGCTGTGTAGCATCCAAAGGGGCAGGCGAACGTTCGGAGTGCGTAGACACTATGGCGGATTTGAGGCTAAATAGTATACCAGTTTCACCTAGCCATCCCATTGAACCCCGTTCAATTTGGCGCCACTTGGCCATCAAATAACGTTACAGCTGAAGCGTTTTAAGCCTTTATATGAACTTTTTCTATTTTCGGAGTATCACATTGGTGTCATAACCTCGTAACTGACTTACCGGCTGAGTAATAAAAGTTTTTCCGAAATCAATGCTAACGTGACGTAATTTACTTAATGACCATGCGACCAGAGCGGGTGAAAGCGTCGCACAGGAGCAAACGTGTGCACGTGCACAGGGGACCTCAGCCATGAATTTAGGCTAGATTATGCCCGGTGCTTCTGTCTGTTCATTTGCGGCACAACTGAATGGTGTTATGGAACCGCGGACCGAAAGAAAAATAAACTAAATGTTTTCCTGATCAATAAATACTTCTTAATTCATAAAATATAGAGGCATAACATTAGGTGGAAGTGGTATGCTATGCGTGCTCATTCAATGTGTATGCGTGTTTGCGAAAGTGAAACTGACCCGTGGGTAGGTGAATGAAGTGGATTCCTGCAATGTTCATGAAAACAGCATAGCGATTGGATAGCCTAATAAATTGCGACTTGTTGTAGGCCAGTAGCTTATATCGTAGCAAATAGCCTATGGCGATGCCGATGACAGATAGGCCTACACTTATTTCACTCGTCTCGCTGGAGTGAGCATAATGTAGGCTGTTGCGCAAAGAAATTAATTAGGGAGATGATCTGCATCTCCATTTACCAAACGCTATAGTTTTGCTAACATCTCCACTATTAACATGAAATTTGTCTCCATGCAAGGTAGTGTCAAGCAGCAGTGAAGTGAAAACCTTATCATGCAGGTAGCCAATGTTCATGTCACCGGAGTCAGACAGAAAACGGGCCCTGCTTGCTCCGGTTTTTCCGGGGGAGACACCCCTGAACCCCCCATAATATGATCAGCACCACCTGGACGCTGTCAGACTGATCGATCAACTCTATCTGAATTTAAAACACAGGTGAAGTTCCCATCATGACCAGATGGTGTCGCCTGCGCACCATGTCTGAATGTGAAGCACAGGTGCAGTTCCCATCATGACCAGATGGTGTCATCTGTGCACCGTGTCTGAATTTGAAGCACAGGTGCAGTTCCCATCATGACCAGGTGGTGTCGCCTGTGCACCGTGTCTGAGACTGAGGCACTGAGAAAGAGAGGGGTGATGAAATATGATGAAATTAGTTTCAAATGTGTGTGTGCGTGCAAAAAAGTAAGAAAATCATATTGCATATTGCATTTCACACGTGTGTGCAGCCTCTGGTATGTTGACACTTTTCCCCAGCCTTTGCTGTCAGGGTGCACGCACAGTGTGTGAGGCATGTATCTTTATAAGTGAGTAATCACTGTATGTGTATTGGTTGCCTTTGGACGGCAGCTGTGAATGCCTCAATATGTTTTGATTGTGGGTGAATATGTTGTGCATTTTGATTGGGCATATTGGGAATAGTGTGTGCGTGTGTGTCTACTGTATTGTGTGTGTGTGATGTGTAGGTGTGCATGATGTGTGTGTGTGTGTGTGACATCTTCCATCACTGCTGGGTGTTGTGCTGAGGCTCCAAAGTCTGAGACAGGTGGAATCATGTGAGCAGTGATGTCATTACTTGTGATGTCATAATTCCAACTCATACTCACATACATCACTGCTGTGCGCATTTCTTAGAAACTTGTCACCAACACACACCTGCACGGCATCATTGTGCCCCCCCCCCCACCCACACACGCACACACACACACACAAACTGGTTTAAATGTCTGCTCTCATACACAGACCAGGACTACACCATTCTCATGTTACCATGGAAACCCCATGGTGCCGTCAGACTGATGTCTCCCTGAAAACCCTTTGCAGTCCAGTAACTCAATCAGACTAAAACCTGTGGATAGGTAACAGATTGAAAAAGTGGACAGGCAGATTAAATTGCTGGACAGGTAACAGACTAAACTAAACCAGTGGACAGGTAGCCGACTGAAGCAGTTGGGGTGTGTGTATTAGGCCCATTGGTTTCCCTTTGGATGTAGATGTCCTGTGATGGCCTAATCAAAGATGATGAGAGAGAGGGGGGGGCAGGTGGATAGGGGGATTGACTGAGAGAGAGAGGGGGATCGACAGAGAGCGAGGGGGATTGACTGAGAAAGAGGGGGGGCAGGTTGAGGGGGGGATCGACTGAGCTCAGGTGCAGTCATGACCTCGCAGCACCTCTAGCACCCACAGGACAGGTGTGTCAGTCTCTCCCTGTGTGTGTTGTGCACCTACAGTCAGTAATCTCTGTAGTAGTCTCTGTATCCTAGTGAACCTTTAACCCAGATATGAACGCAACGATCCGTCAGAATCACTCTTTGTTAGACAGTCACACCATATCCGCTTTCACACACACACTGACCTCTGCCCTACATTGGTTATAATACAGCCTGATAGCATACATAAATCAACACATCATATCAGCTATCAGCTACACACACACTCTCTCACACACACAGGCCTTTAGAGCACCAATCTGAGTGTGCTGATTCACCTGTGTAATTAATCCATGTGGTGCCCAGTGCGTTGGCCTGCTGCAGTGCTGTAAGATATGGGCTCACTAATGGGTTAATAGGACAGCCTGATCCTACTGCTCCAGATAGCTCTACTAATGTAGCACACTACTGTTAGGAGCTGTCTTCATGATGCACACTAATGTTAGGAGTAGACTTCATGATGAACTCTAATGAGCCGTCTTCATGATGCACACTAATGTTTGGAGTAGACTTCATGATGCACACTACTGTTAGGAGTTGACTTCATAATGCACACTAATGTTAGGAGTAGACTTCATGATGCACACTAATGTTTGGAGCTGTCATCATGATGCACACTAATGTTTGGAGCTGTCTTCATGATGCACACTAATGTTTGGAGTAGACTTCATGATGCACACTACTGCAAAGTATACAAACTACTCTTTTATCAGCACTCCTAGGACTACTGGGAGGGGTAGTGGAGTGGCTTTGGCCTATAAGAACAATTTGAAACTATGCGTACTCCCTGTGGGGACCTACACCACCTTCGAAATCCAGTGGTGGACTCCAACTCAACTCCGTTAGTGTGCCCTGGTCTACAGGTCCCCGAATACTAATAAAGACTTCATAACAGAATTCTATAACTTTTTATCACATCATATCACTTTATAAGATCGTTTGTTGGTTTTAGGTGATTTTAATATCCATGTCTGTTGTCCAGACAAACCTCTTCTTAAGGATTTCTGTCACATGCTGGATTCATTTGGTTTTATGCAACATATTGATCAGTCCACCCATGTCCTCGGCCACACCCTTGACTTAATTTTAACCTATGGCCTGTCCATTCAAAATGTGAATATTGAAGACGCATACTATTCTGATCAACAAACCTATTTTTTTCGAGGTTAACATATCTGACCCCTAGCGTATTGCCAAACCCTCAGATACCTTTTCTCGCTTCATTAACTCCAACACTGCAGAACAATTCACTGACTGCTTTCTGGCTAACGATGTTGCAACCTTTATTTTAACTGTGAATGAGCGCTCCCTTAGCGCAGATGAAATGCTGTCTCGTTTTAACTCCTCCTGCTCAGCAATTTTAGATTCCATCGCTCCCCTCAAGCACAGACGTCCAAGAGTGAAATCCCAACCTTGGCTGGACGACACGACCAGCTCCCTCAGGCGGAGAGCCGAGCGGAAGTGGAGGAAGGACCGCCTCAGTGTCTCCTTCCACATTTTGTCCAGCCGCTGCTTAAAAAACACAACTTAGATGCAAAGTCTCCTAAAAACTATCGCCCGATCGAGCCATTTTTAAACTCTGCTGGTATTTTAGAGCACGACACAGCACTAAGACAGCCCTGTTACAGTTTTTCTCAGTCAATTTGGTGCTTTTCTCAGATCAGAATGAAAATTCTCATAACTATTAGTTCAACCTCCACAACATTTAGTCATTTGTGCACATCATAGTAGCAATTTCTCCTTCCTCTGAACAAATTGCAAATACTTTTGGACATATATCAGTTGCTTTCATACAATTATCTGCTGTTTTATGACATTATCATTTGCTTATGTCATGTCAGTCAAAATGAACTATACTCATGAATGCTGAATAGTCGTTCCCAATAAAACTAATAGTCTTCATTTCATTGCTTGAGTCATTTCATACAAAATTGCTGAACTAGTTATCAAATTCTGCCACAATGCTGTAGAATTGCAAAGAGCATATACAGTAAAAATGTGAAATGTACGTATTCAGTGTCTTGTACTCACTTACTCTCCTAACTACAGCAATGTGTAACTTTACTGTAGTTTTCAAATGGCTGTACAAGTGTATAGTGCTGTCTTGAGCATGTTCAGGTAGTGTCACCGAGTTCTGACCTTTTTTTGCATTAGAAAACACTGAGAGAATAAACTGTCATAATGAAAACATGACAAAGCCATTTGAATATCTTGTTCATAAACGATGGTGTCAAGACTTTTCATTTTGATGACACTGACAGTTTCATTGACATGAATACTTGCTTTTGAGGAATGGACTATCCATTTTGAGCAAGTGATGTGCTTTAGGTTTTGCAGTTTGCACTAATTGTTTTGAGAAATGCACTAACTGCTGTGCAAATGTTAATAGTGATGTGAAAAAAGCACCAAAGCAACTGAGAAAAACTGTAAAAGTTACCAACGACCTGCTCCTCACCCTAGACTCTGGTGATAATGCCATTCTGGTCCTACTAGACCTTAGTGCTGCATTCGACACTGTTGACCACACCACTCTCTTGTTGCGCCTAGAGCAGTGTGCTGGTTTAAGAGGTACAGCTCTTAAATGGTTTGCTTTATATCCCAGCAATAGATCGATCTTTCTCAGTATCCATTGGTCAGTTTTCCTCAACCTCCGCCTCTCTGTCATGTGGGGTCCCTCAGGCCCTCTTCTCCTTGTACATGCTCCCTTTAGGTAATATAATCTCAAAATATAACATTTCCTTCCACCTCTATGCAGATGATTCTCAACTTTACCTGCCACTCCGATCTAAGGACTTCCTCCAGACCCTTTTAGATTGTCTGGAGGAGATCAAAGTATGGATGGGAAATAACTTTCTCCAACTGAAAAACGACAAAACTGAAGTCATTGTTTTTGGTCCCTCTAAATCTAGAGTCTCCCCTGTGCCTAACCTGGGTGTTCTCTCCCCCTATGTTACATCCTCTGCAAGAAACCTAGGTGTCATCTTTGACTCTGAGTTCTGCTTTAATAAACAAATTGCTGCGGTGGTTAAGAACAGCTTCTACCAGCTCATCGCCAAACTGAAACCCTCTCTGTCTTTTAAAAAACCTGGAGAAAGTAATTCATGTTTTTGTTACTTCTCGGCTGGATTACTGTAATTCATTATACCAGGGACTTCCTCAGTCACTTATCTCACGTCTCCAGCTGGTCCAGAATGCGTCAGCAAGACTGCTGACCGGTTCTAAAAAACGGGAGCATATCACCCCCATCCTAGCCTCCTTCCACTGGCTGCCCATCCAGCACAGAATCCATTTTAACATTTTATTGATGGTTTTTAAAGCCCTAAACAATCTGGCACCATCCTACATATCAGATCTCATCCACCACTCAACCTCCAGATCCCTCAGATCCTGCAGCATGGGTCTTCTGCATGTCCCACGCTCCAGACTTAAGCAGAGGTGATAGAGCTTTTGCGGTAGCTGCACCACGCCTGTGGAATCAGCTGCCGCTTCCATCAGAGATGCCCCCTCTATCACTATTTTAAAATCTAGACTCAAAACGCACCTCTTCTCGCTGGCATTTCTTGCCCTTCCTGATTGTTATTGATATTTGTATTATATTTGTATTTATGTATTTTTTAATTTGCACTTTGTACGACACTGTGGTCAGTGTAAACTGTATTTTATATGTGCCTTATAAATACATTTTACTTACTTACTTACTTACTTACTGTTAGAAGCTGTCATCATAATGCACACTAATGTTAGGAGTAGTCTTCTTAATGCACATAATGTTAGGAGTAGACTTCATGATGCACAAGCTGTCATCATGATGCACACTATAGAAGCTGTTTTCATGATGCACACTACTGCTAGGAGTAGACTTTATCTTGGGTGCAGACTAGTCCTCATCATGTAGACTATGTGTCAGGACTAGTCCTTGTCATGTAGACTATGTGTTAGTAGTCTTTATGTTTGGTTGAGGATTCTGATTGGCTGGCATTGAGAGGGGAGTCATTGATTTTGATTGCCTGGTTTTAAGTTCTGGTTCGTGATTTTGATTGGTCGTTCAAAGCCGAAAACTTTGTCCCTGATCCCCGTCTGTTTACTTGGGCCACTTGTTGCCATGACGTCTGCCTAGCAACAGCATCTCTGGGCCTGATGAAGTGAATGACCTATATCACATGGCAATCATTCAACACACACAGCACCCAGACACACACACACACACAGTGATCTGATGATGTTAAATGCGTATTCCCCGTGTACTCACGCACTTCTACTCAAACAGACACACACACATCCATGGAGTCTCAGAGTTAGACTGCAGTTAACTCACACAGGCACACAAAACTCTGCTGACCGTTCAAAACTTGACTCACGTGTGTGTCACTCATGTGTGGGTGGGTGTGCGGGAGAAAGTCAGTGCATATGTGGTGTGTGTGCGTGCGAGAGAGAGAGAATGTGTGGAGAGGGGGGGGATGCTACTTTCCCAATCAGAATTGGCAGCCAGGGGTTTGAGCAGGATGAGTTCCAGAGTCACATCAGGAAAACCCGTTTGGTGTGTGTGTAGGGGGTGTTACCCCTTCTTACGCAAACTCCCTCTGTTGAGTGAGGAGGACAGTGGCAGCTACACTGAGTCAGCAGTGGCCCCTCGATCCCTAAACACACACACAGACGCACACACTCACATAAACACAGATGCATTTTCCTACACTCTCTACTACACTGTAACATATGCTCTCACACACATACACACACCTGCATACAGGTATTCACAAAGCAACATGCTTCATATACTTATACAATGTAAACATAACATGACACACACACACACACAACCACTAAGGCTACAAGGGGATTGAGAGAGGGAGAAGGAAAGAGAGAGACTGCTACTGCAGCACAAGGGCAGGCGAGTACACATCTGTAGAAACTTATCCCACCCATAAGCCTGTCACACACAAACGCACACACACACAAACAAACTGTAGTGTGAAAGTCGCTCAAACTCCAGAATGTACTGTAGCCTGTGTGTGTGTGTGTGTGTTCAATATGACAACCACTTGAACTCCCGGTTTACTCTGGTACAATTTGTGTTTGTGTGTGTGTGTTTGTTGGTCGTGTGGGATTCTGGTACTGATCATTTTTTTGTGATGGATGGATGATAGATAGATGGATGGATGGATAGATGATAGACAGATGGATAGATTGACAGATAGATAGATAGACAGATAGATAAATTAATAGATGGATGGATAGATACGTAGACGGATGGATGATAGATGATTGATAAATGGATGGATAGACATAAATAGATAGATACATAGATAGAAAGATAGATAGATAGATACATAGATAGACAGATAAATAAATGAATAGACAGATGGATAGCCGGATGGATGGATAGATGATAGATGGATGGATAGATCGACATAAATGGAAAGATAGACAGATAGATAAATGGATACTGTAGATAGATTGATAGCTAGCTGGATGGATGGATAGATGATAGATAGATGGACAGCTAGATAGATTTTTGGATACACATTTTGCTCATTAATAATTTTGTCACAACACCACCAATTAGCAGAGATGATTCTCCCCGACTGGCTCCTTCACTATATGCCTCCTCTATTAGCAGAGATGATTCTCCCTGACTGGCTCCTTCACTATATGCCTCCTCTATTAGCAGAGATGATTCTCCCCGACTGGCTCCTTCACTATATGCCTCCTCTATTAGCAGAGATGATTCTCCCCAACTGGCTGCTTCACTATATGCCTCCTCTCCTGTTTGCCACTCCTTCCCCCGTGTTTTTTTAATAAATATGAACTTTTGTTGTGCATTTTAGCGTACATACACACACACACACACACACATACACACACATCAAATCTGTAAATGAAGGCCCTGGAGGCCCTTCAATCGTGCGCCTCCTCCTTCACTTCTTCTCCTGCGTGCGCCTCCACGCGTGTCCTTGTGTGTCCTGGTCATTATCAGCGCTGTAAAGTGGACTAAAGGTGTCCAGTGGTGAAACCCCACTCACTGAGCATCAGCGCACACTCCAGTCCTCGATTCACAAAGTGCTCAGCTCATTTATTAAAACATACACACACACACACACACACTGGCAGGGTTGCATTGCATCCTCCTCCATAAGAGTCCCTGTAGAGGTTGCATAACTCCAGTGTTCTCCGGGACCCAATGTGTGTGTGTGTGTGTGTCTGATTGATGAGGTGTCATAGAGTGGGTTAAGGGGGCTTGGCATAGAGGGTTTCTGCGTGGGTCACTGTGGCTTAACAGTTAGTAGTTACCACTAAGGGGTAGCAGTAGTTAGCAGTTACTACTAAAGAGTAGCAGTAGTTAGCAGTTACCACTAAAGTAGATGGGTATGTTAATGGTTGCTTGTGTCTCGATGTGTGTGTGTGTGTGTGAGGTCGTGTGAGAGTTGACCCGTAGGGTTCTTATGTATGAGGAGTGAAAGAGCATTGAGGGGCATTAGAACACTCAGGCCCACACTTACGTTCCCATTCTCCCACTCGTGATGATGGTGTGTGTGTGTCTGTGTGTGCATCTGCATGTTTATACGTGTGAGTGTGTGTGTGTGTGTACCTGTATGTGTATCTGTGTGTGAGAGAGAGAGAGTGTGTGTGTGTGTGTGTGCATGTGCATGTATACATGTGAGTGTGTGTGTGTGTGTGTGTGTGCATGTGCATGTATATACATGTGAGTGTGTGTGTGTGAGAGAGAGAGTGTGTGTGTGTGTGTATGACCTCAGTTGAGGATGAGAACTCTCTTGGCTTCCTGCTCAGTAACAACAGAACAAATCAGCACCCATGTTTGACAGAGTTCTCCACCCCTCCTCACATTCTCCTCTCTCATTCTCTCTCTTTTTCTTCATCCCTATCTCTCTCCCTCATCTGTCTGTCTTCCTCTCTTTTTCTCCTTGTTTTCCCCTCTTGATCCCCTTTTTTCTCTCTCCTTCCCTCTCTCTCTCCTTTTCTCCCCTGCTGTTGATGTTTATTTTATGGCACTGATAGCTGATAGTTGGGGAGTGTTGTGGGTGTTAAACTTGTGTAGTAGTGTGTGTGTGTGTGTATTACTGTGTGTGTGTGTATTAGTGTGTGTGTGTGTGTATTAGTGTGTGTGTGGGTGTGTATTAGTGTGTGTGTATTAGTGTGTGTGTGTGTATTACTGTGTGTGCGTGTATTAGTGTGTGTGTGTGTGTGTGTGTGTGTGTGTATTAGTGTGTGTGTGTGTGTGTGTGTGTATTACTGTGTGTGTGTGTATTAGTGTGTGTATGTGTGTGTATTAGTGTGTGTGTGGGTGTGTATTAGTGTGTGTGTGGGTGTGTATTAGTGTGTGTGTGTGTGTATTATTGTGTGTGTGTGTATTAGTGTGTGTGTGTGTGTGTGTGTGTGTGTGTATTACTGTGTGTGCGTGTATTAGTGTGTGTGTGTGTGTATTACTGTGTGTGCGTATTAGTGTGTGTGTGTGTGTATTACTGTGTGTGCGTGTATTAGTGTGTGTGTGTGTGTGTTAGTGTGTGTGTGTGGTGTGTGTGTATTAATGTGTGTGTGTGTAGGGGAGGGAGGGCATGCTGTTGTCCTGGGTTCACCCCGTTAGTAAGGGAGGAGCAGCTGGGGAGAGTGAGGCTGTCAGGCCAAACTATAAATCCTCCACCTCACCTCCGACTCTCAACGCTCTCTCACTATCTCTCTCTCTCTCTCAAACATCTCACCCCCCCACTATCTCTCTCTCTCTCAAACATCTCACCCCCCCACTATCTCTCTCTCTCTCTCTCTCTCTCTCTCTCTCTCAAACATCTCACCCCCCCACTATCTCTCTCTTTCAAACATCTCACCCCCCCCCACTATCTTTCTCTCTCTCAAACACTTACCCCCCCTCCACTATCTCTCTCTCTCTCAAACATCTTAACCCCCCCCTGCCATCTATTTCTCTCTCTCAAACATCTCAAACATCTCTCTCTTCCTTACCCCCCCCTTTTTCTATCTTGCTCTCTCTCTCTTTCACTGTATGAGAGTGTGAGTATATGTGTGTTTGTGTGTGTGAGAGAGTGTGCATATGTGTGTGTGTGTGTGTGTGTGTGTGTGTTGTCCTGACTGATAGAGGATCTCTGAAAGTTTCAGCTGGATGTACCTGTTCAGAAAACTGAGCACATATTGTCTGTGTGTGTGTGTGTGTGTGTGTCCATCAGTGGAGATTGGTCAGGGCTGGCTCTGCCCACCTCTTCCCCTCTTTCTATTCTCTAAGACTACGTCTACACGAAACTGCCGGGTGATTTTTCTCTTACCGCTTTCACACCTTTAACGATACCGGTAAAGAAAAAACTTGTGTGCACACACACACAGAGACTACAGCCAATTCGGTTTTCAATTCAACTGTTAAACTAATAAAGTTCATTTT